>NW_028280756.1:895000-1252661 GCF_059751285.1 Brachycentrus maculatus | reverse complement strand
TATATTATATTATCTCCGTATAATGTAAAGATGAAGGTCTTTTCGAGGTTTTCAAAATGCCTAATTTTTATTAGGCGGTATCCTTTCAGTCTGACCTATTGTGTTGGTCAAATGCTAAAGTTTTTTAATTTATTTCTACATGTAACCCATATGATTTATAATTATGCTAGAATTATAACAGAACACTAAAAAAAACACCGACAGTAATGAGTTTACCTTGTAATTTGTAATGAATTATATTTACATTCTTAATTCAATTTAGGTGAATACTGGGTTAGCGTAATTTTAATTTGAGCAAATGTAATGATGTCCAAATAACATATGGACTATGTAAAAATTATAATTATTATTGTTACGTATTTCACAGCATTTTTTTGAGAATTCTTGTATCCATCTTCATACATATATTTATATATATATATATATATATATATATATATATATATATATATATATATATATATATATATATATATATATATATATATATATATATATATATATATATATATATATATATATATATATATATATATATATATATATATATATATATATATATATATATATATATATATATATATATATATATATATATATATATAATATATATATATATATATATATATATATATATATATATATATATAAATATATATAAATAAATATATATATATATATATATATATATATATATATATATATATATATATATATATATATATATATATATATATATATATATATATATATATATATATATATATATATATATATATATATATATATAAATATATATATATATATATATATATATATATATATATATATAAATATAAATATATATATATAAATATATATATATATATATATATATATATATATATATATATATATATATATATATATATATATAATATAAATATATATATATATAAATATATATATATATATATATATATATATATATATATATATATATATATATATATATATATATATATATATATATATATATATATATATATATATATATATATAAATATAAATATAAATATATATATATATATATATATATATATATATATATATATATATATATATATATATATATATATATATATATATATATATATATATATATATATATATATATATATATATATATTATATATATATATATATATATATATATATATTTATATATATATATTATATTTATATATATATATATATATATATATATATATATATAATATATATATATATATATATATATATATATATATATATATATATATATATATGTATATATATATATATATATGAGAGTGACCAAAAATACTGTAATATGTAAAGTTATAACATAAATATCCAAATCTACGTAAAAATGCTTACACGATTATTATTATTGATTTTCATTTATAACGGAAGGGTGAGTTTGCTTTTCTTTGTGAAAAATATAATTTAACATTATTTTATTAATTTCTACTAATTTTGAAATGACGATACGTTTAATTCAAAGATTCCTTGTTAATAACACCGAGAATTAATGAACGATCATCAAAAATATAAAACAGTAATTACTAAATCTGAGAGAGTGATGTATAACTTATTTTGTTAAAATGAGAAGGTTGAACGATAAAGCACCATCCGACTGGTTTAATTACAAGAATTAGTGTTTCATTTGCTTCAATCATTAGTAGTGTGAGTAAAAATTAAGACAACATAATTATTACAGTGATCATTGCTAATTTCACCGATAAATCTTAACAGGAAAGGCATACTTAAATTTAAGAAATAATCATAATAATAATAAAAATAAAGAAAAAATCCTATGAAACAATAAATTAATTTTACATAAAATCTTTATGATCGGATATCTCCGTTTTATGCAATGAAATGAGGAATAAAATGAGAAATAATTTATATCACTATACTCATGATTATTCTGTAAGTTTTTTTATGTTTGTTTAATAAAATAATAATTATATTAAACATAACCCATCACCGAGATGTTTGTATACCTGTTTTAATACATACACGTCACTTCGACAGGACAATAACTATACCAACATGAGAACGACACTATGCATCTCTACATTCCATGTATTTTTTTTATTTAGATAAACTTATTTCGCATGAGACTAGAATTTTGTGAAGGTATGTGTGTTTCAACAGTAGTGTGGTGTATAGTGTTATCTGTATGCTGTTGAAGCGATTGTTATGACAAAATCTCTGGTACTTAGCGAAACCTGTAAAAAAAAACGGTATAAGTATGCACAAAATAATCAAAATCCAGTGACCTATTTTTCATAATTTTTATTTGTTCAAAATCCTAAATCTCCCAAAGCTGTACATTTGTTATTTTAAAAAATTGACACAGTGTTGCATTTGAATATGCACATATTTTTATACACCTGTTTCTGGTGTTTTTTATCTGTGACATGTTTGAACATGTTTTTTACCCCACGTGCAGCGCCATCTATTGAGCGTGGCGACAGCACATGCAATACTTAATTACATTGCTAATGGCAGCTGCTGATGTTGCTTAGCATTTTAAATAGTTTTATATGATTGCATTGTTGTTTCATAGAATTTAGTATTTTTATTGCTTCACAAGCTTTGTAAAATACAACATTTTAGAAATGTATACTTTCTAATTTATTTATATTCCATTTAACCAGACTCAGCTATAGCTATGCTTGGCCAGGTATAGCTTGTTATTTAAAAAAATTATTTTAACGAACCAATCGGGTGATATACCTTCGTACAATATATACGTATCTTCAGATAAACTATATGTACAAGTACAATACATTCGTATCGTGATGGGCACAACTTTTGTTTTCAGTCATTAAAATTTTAGTTAAAACTGCAATTTATCTTCTTAAGGTCGTTAATTTAATGTGAATTTTTTTCCAACAATTAAAACTTAATTATGCAACGTAACAAAAAGTAAACGCGTTATTGGAAATAATAAATTATAATCACAGAATACGATATAACTAATTGTTCACCCGCAAATCACTTTCTCTTTTGAACATGTGTAATGTTTGAGTGAGATAATTACAATATGCACGTTAATTAAGAAACATATAATTAAAATAAAAGTTTGTGTGATTTATCTTTTATTAATTGATAGATGGTCACTTATGCAATGAAATAAAAAAAGAATTTTATTTTGGCTAAATGTAACTTATAATGAATATTGTAAATAAATATTTGTATTGCATTTATTAACTTTACTAAAGGATATCGCTAACATTTTTATTTTATCATAAGTTAAAAATGTTTTTTTTTTTAATTTTCAGTTTTAAAGCAAAGAATGTAAGGAATGCTTTTAAAGTAAAATGTCATTAATTTTATTTATTGATCTGGTATTAATTTTGTGAAATGACATTTTGATTTACATACAAAAATAATAACACACCTGTAAGGTTAGGTTTTTTAATGCAAACATGATTATTTTCGAGAACTACATATCGCTCACTCCTTTCAAGAACGTCAAAAATAAAAAAACTTGATTTTTCAGGAGAACGTTTTTAATGTTTAAAAATATAATACAATGTATTAAAAATAAATTACTAGCCACTTATTGAACTTTTTACTTTGCAGCAAATCTTTTTAGGTAAAACCTGAAGGTTATTTCTCCACTTGAAAAATATTAAGTTTATTTAAAAAAATACCATTTCTTCAAAATGCAAAAACAACACTTTCTGCCCTGTAGCGGGTAAATATTAAGTTAAAAATATGCTGCTTTTGCTGGGATAAAGTACATCTTCTGGGAGTAACAGACATCAATAGTAAGGTAGAGGAAAGGGAATTGAAATGGTATAAGCACATAGGACGCAGAGAACCTTACATATTGTGAAGCAGGCATTTGCCATAGATCTTCCTCGAAAGAAATCTAAAGAAAGACTAAAAATAATATAGATTTTTATTACAATAACAAATTACGCACTTAAAACAAGACTTAATTACACACATAAAACAACATAAATAAATATGGTTAAAAAAATTGTTGTTGTTCGTAACCTAGATCATTATGTATCCTCCTCTGGTAGTTTCGGAAAAGTGTGTTCAGTTCAAAGTTGTAAAAATTATTGTCATTCAGTTTTAATGTAAAAAAAATCACTTCAGACAAACCGGGGAATCGCCGGCTCTGTGAGTCAGTGACAAATTGGCTGCTTTGTGTTGCAATCGGTTAGTAAAATAATTTTCTCATTCAATAGGGTGATTATTAACATATTCATGATAAATTAGACCGAATAAACACATACGAGAAAAGACACAATTCAATAGGATGAGTAATAACATATGTATATATGATAAATAAGACTGAATTAATGCATATGAGGAAAGGCACAATTTACTCATCTAAAAGTGCACGATGACACAGCGCATCCCTGATGGCGGAATCACACTTGCACACTTTATTGTAATACCCGTGCGGATTATGCAACTCTACTAAGATGATAAGTTTGGATGAAGCCAGGAAGAAGAAGAAGAGTATGTTGTAACTACATATTTAATAATTTCATATATAAAAGTAAAAATAATTAGTTGATTAGTAAAACAATTACTTCGCTTTTTGAGGTCATATTCTAATCCACAATTTTAAAGTATCTCACCTGCTAAAAGTTATTAAACAAGGCGATAAGTAAGGTACCTACATATTTTTAATTACGTTTACTGCTTACGTTCATGTCGATTTCATCGTGGATAGATGAAATAAACCAGTTTTTATTTTTGATACAGTTTTATGGTAAAATAACGCAGTATAAAACTGTTATATTTGACTATGTCTAAAGTACTTCCTATTTATTAAGTACTTTATTTTAATTATCATTCTTTGAAACCTGTTCCATCACATTTGCTCTAGGCCTATCATAACAGATTTCGGCTTGTTCGGGTTTTTTGCTTCAACACTCAGAACATATTGAGTAGTGAAAGTTATATATAATATGAGATCAACTCACAACAGTCAGAATTCGCTGGTACAAGGGACAATGGAGTTAAGTCCAATTTAGAGAAAAAAGATAAGGTTTTCTTTGTTAACTTCAAACACAAACTTTGTCAAACCATTTGTTTATATGGTTACAAGAATTTGTCATAATATAGTTTTATCGAATGATTGTGGTGGGAGAAAAGTTTTTTACATTAATAATTTCATCATTAAAAAATATAAAGTATCACAGCATGAACAGTTTGAAGCGCAAAACTGATTACCTTGACTTCAACAATAATTTTGGTGACCCTTATCTTTAGCAATGCACCATTAGTAACAGATCAGAGTCTTAAACTTAAACTTTGTTTTAAAAAAATGGAAATTAAAATTAAATTATAAAAAGAAAATGAAATTTCTAAATAGAAAATCTCAAAGTTGATGTTTCAAATATAAATTTTATAAATTAAAAATGTTTCACTTATATAAACTCTTAATTCGTCTAGCCTATAAATTAAATATAACTGTGGATGTGAATATTTTTTTGGACTTAAACCTCTTTCCACATTTGACCAATCAATTGTATTCCAGAGCATTGATTTTTCACGATAACATTTAAATACTGTGATTACACCCATTTTGATGTATAAAGTACTGATATTAAAATTCATTTTCGGCACATGAAACGTTCCGTGAGATCTGATTATGCACTTGCGCATACAAGTATGGAATTAGAAAATAAATTATTGAGATCATTCGATTATTGCTGGAAGAGAAAAAATGGCGAAGCTGTTATTTGGTGAAATAATCTTTTATTGAGATGCGGAAATGGTTTTCTCGAATCAACTTAATACAATATCTGCTACATAAAAATGTTATTTCTTTCTCTAAGCCCATTATAACATCAAACTTAAATTTTATTTAAAATTAATAATAATAGAATAATGATATTTCCATTAATATTTTCATCGCTTAGATAATTGTTTTAATGTCTTGGCTATATATTATATATTATATATATTATATTATATTCATAAGCAACTAGCGTTGATTTATTTGCAATGACATTAAAAGCGTTGTCTTTTTTCCCTTCCCGTCTTATCATTCAGCCTTACATATTCGTCCCTTTTATACCTCGTTTTTTTTTTAAATCGTAATTAATTTCGTAAATTTCGTTAGTTAACTATTAAAATTTTAATTTATTGCCGACGAATTTTCTAACATAGTCATAGTCATAGTCGAAATAAAATATGGAACAAAGGCAAAATAAAGGAATGGGTAAATGATCATGAGCTTATTTTATGAAATTTGTAAAAAAGTTTATATTCTTAATTTATCTCTCTTGTTTGTGTGTATATTCGGTTGAAAATGTCAAAAACAATAAAAAAATGTATGCAAATAAAACTCTACCGACAGACACACAAGGTGGTTAGGTGGGTCTCTGCAATTTTAAAAAAACATATGTTTAAAATTGTTTTTCTAAACAAAATAAACTAATAGATACAATTTATGGTAAAAAAAACTAAAAGCTATTGTACTCATAAAAAAAATAAACTAAACTGAATTGTACTTTTCGAATGGAAATTAAATTGAAAGGAGTCAATTGTTTCTAAGCTTTCATAATACTGAAGTTTTAACAGTAATCTTTTGAAAATAGATTGTTGGAATAGGCTCACACATTAAGAAGTTAAGCCTGGCGAAAGCTTTGTAAAAGAAGATGTGTTTCCTTTTCCAAATGAAAGAATAATAAGGGAAGAAAGGCCTCTAATATACGTATAGATAGCCCCGCTATCTTCCGTAACATTTTCAGGCTTTATATTGGAAAGTGAAACCATTCTGCTAAGATAATAGCGCCTAAAAAGCTGCTTCTAATGGCCCAGTTATAAGTTGTAAAAGTTACCGAAGCCATTTGGCGTTACGCGTATTTGAAAATGGTAGGTGGAATACAAAATTTAAAAATGTGCAAAAATGCGTTTCTTCGCTTTTCCCAAATTTTTGTTTTTCTGGTTAAGAAATTTATTCCTGTTTTTTTTTTAATGCATTAATTAATATTGTAAGTTAACATTCACATATGTTAAGTACGATCATAATATAGAAGATATTATTTTATTGGAGAACATTAAAATTGAATAATATCAAAAGTCATTTCAAAACCAATTTTTAAGATATAAAAAAGTACCCCATTTTCATGAAGAGCGATTTTATTTATTTGGAATTGATTAAAAAATTAGACTACATTTAATAAGATTCATTATCCCCTTTTTACAATACAGAGTTTGTAAATCTTATTTATGAAACATTTTTTCTGTAAGTTTTTTTTAATTTTTTGATTAATTTTTTATTTACATGAAATTGTATCGTTTTTCTTATATGGGATGCTCAGAATTCTATTTTCCTTCATATGAAAAAATAAATATTAAATCTCAAATTGAGACTCATATTATATTGATATGTCATCCTTAGGGTGAAAAATCCAGTGTCTAATACAATAAATGATAATGAATTGTTGTCAATTATTGTAAGTGCTTTAAAATAGATGTGTGTAAGTACAACATAAAAATATATTTCTTTCTGAATCCATCTCTCACGACTGTGAATCGAGATTACTACTGGCCCCAGTCACGGTTCGCCTGTAGGCGATCCCATGCATAACGATGATCAGGCTCAATTTTCCTAGACCAGAAAATTTAAACTAGACTCTTAACAGTGCCAAAGACTGGTCCTTCGGTTTTATGAGCATATATCCAGGAGAAGTGCTGATGGCATAGATAAATAAATATTGGTGTAGGGTCGTGTCCGTAGTCATACCATCTAGACGGGGCGTTATGGTCACTCGCCTAATGGATCGTCAATTGAATTATTCTACGAAGCAGTACATACACTTCTTCTTCTTCCCTTCTAACCCTTATCTGCACCCCAGTGGTGCATAGGGCACTGCATCATATAAACACAGTGTTCTCTTAATCGTTAACACATGAAGGAAAGGTGATCAGCCTTCCGCTTCAGGTGCCAGTCCAGGGTAATATTGAATAAATATTAGAGTGAATAAATAACTTATATTTATTTGATCCCCCCCTGGGAATCGAACCCGGGACCTCCAGAACGGCAGCCGAGCGTGCTAATCATTACACTACGGAGGCGGACATAGAAGGATATTATATTTAATTTACCTTCTAACTATCACGCTGCTTCCTCCCAGGAATAGACAGAGAGAATAGATTGTACTTTACGTTTTTTTCACTGATACAAGCACTGTGCTGATACCGACACTGATGTACGGAAGCGACACATGAAACTTGTAAAGGAAGGATGAAAGAAGAGTGAACGATATTGAAATGGGTTCACTCAGACGAATGTGCGGGAAAAAATTGTAAGTATTACAGAATAAAAAACGAAGATATATGACTGGAATGTGGAACGAATGACGATTGGATAGAATGTAGACGGGGGAATAGAACGAGGACTCCCGAAATATTAAAAAAAAGTGATTGTATTATTTACAAAAATACTTAAAATTTCATACTATTTCTGTGAGCCTAAGTGGCTCATTATTAGAAATAGGTATCAAATTGTGGTAGAGTGGGTTCGAAGCTCTGACTCCAGAGTCCGCGACACCAACCACGGGACCATAACCCGTCACACTTGAAAAAGACTTGGTACGACCAGTTCAATCAGAACCTAAAATCTGGTGGTGCCAAAAGTCTACGTAATCGAAGGGCATGTATGACAAGATGTATGGATATAGAAGAAGCTAAGAGTGTATGTCAGGACTGAGTTTGGGGTTCTATCCTCTCTGCCTACCCCTGCAGAAACGGAGTGATGATAATAGTAGTAATGGTAGTATTTGTCCTCAAATGGCTATATAAAGTTCAAAATATATCATATTAGGTTGGTTGTGAGATATTGCTTCCTAGTATTTAATCCTTCGATGTATACTTGTACCATACAGGAAATTCACATAGATAAATTAGTATTTTTAAAATAAGGAACATTTGGTTTTCTGGTCAATATGTTGAAATACCTATATTTTTTTCCTAACATAAGGTCAGAAAAAAGTGTTACATTTGTAAGAGTTACGTAGAGGGCATTTGAGTTATTTGCTTCTACTCTTTATGATCACGTTTTTCGGAAGATCGTTATTCGAAGTAATTAAATATTGGCTCAGCGTGGAATAATAATATATCTTCATTCGAGTTTGGCATATCGAGTTGCGCAAATGTGTTCTGTTCTTATTTAAATTGATTCGTTAGCAAATATTTTTTTCTTAATAATTACAACGAAAACAGTTGCGTGGATAATTGATTTTTAAAATCACTCTTTCTCTTTCTCGGTAAACATTAAAATAATTCGTATCAAATTAAAAAAAAAATATGCTTCTGTCATTTCTCCATACTTGAATAATTTCCGTGATCATTTTACAAATATTAGGTAATTTTAGTTACTTAAAAATATTTTCCAACAAAAATGCTTTTAACCCTCTAGACTAACTAAGTAAACTAACTCGACTAACCAACAAGTAAGCCGACAGAATAGAACTCCACAAAATTCTCTTTCTGCAAACAGTTTTCGTCTCTTCCACATTTATGGACCCCCTCATACACCACGATTATTCGGACTCCTTACCTGACTGCTTTCAAGTATTTGAAATTCTTAATCATGCCATGTATATATATATATATATATATATATATATATATATATATATATATATATATATATATATATATATATATATATATATATATATATATATATATATATATAAGGGTCCGCCAAATAACTTTTTTTTTTTAAAACAGGGCGCAAAACATCGAGTGTAGCTTCGGCTGTGTGGCACGTAGCGCCGTCCTGTTGAAACCAAATGTTGCCAATATCCTCCTCTTCAATTTTTGTGAACAAAAATCCGTTCAACATGGCCCGATAACGATCGCCATTGACTGTAACGGCCACTCCTTGCTCATTTTCAAAGAAAAATGGCCCAATTATGCCTCTGGACCAAAATCCGCACCAAACAGTGACTCGTTTTGGGTGTACCGGCTTTTCAATGTATGCGTGCGGGTTTTCTGTGCCCCAAATACGACAATTTTGCTTGTTTACATACCCGCCAAGATCAAAATGAGCTTCATCCGAAAAGATGATTTTTTTGGCAAAATCGGCATCTTCTGTAAGTCGATCGCAGGCCCACTCAGCGAAGCGAAAACGCATTGGATGGTCAGTTGGCTTCAACTCCTGAACCAATTGGACTTTGTATGGCGTCATACCAAGGTCTTTATGCAAAATTCGTCTCAATGATGTCTCCGAAATGTTCAATTGTTGAGAACGACGGTGAATTGATGTTGATGGCGCTTCACGCACACTTTCTGCCACAACATCGATATTCTCGGGTGTACGCACTGTTTTTGGCTTTTCACGCTTTGGTTTATCGATGAGGATGCCAGTTTCTTTCACTTTTTTCACAAGATAACGAACATACGGAGCTGACGGTGCTTCTCTTCTTCCAAAAACCGTACGCAATTTTCGCACACATTCTGCAACATTACCATGATTTTCAAAGTAATGTCGCAATATTTCCCAGCGTTGTTCAAGCGTATACACAACCATATTCGCTCAGCGGAAGGATAAAACTAATTATCTGTCAAATCAGACATGAGCTAAGTGTTACCATTCACGAAATAAGCACTAGTTGAAAAAAAAAACTTTAGATGGCGGACCCTATATATATATATATATATATATATATATATATATATATATATATATATATATATATATATATATATATATATATATATATATATATATATATATTTAATATATATATATATATATATATATATATATATATATATATATATATATATATATATATATATATATATATATATATATATATATATATATATATATATATAATCAAAGTCCAGTCGTATAAAGAGGTATAGGAGATACAAAAAAGGGATGATTGAATGTTGATTTACCGAAAAAGGGGCACTTAAACATAATAATAAAACACGTATATTAAGCCACTTTTTGAGTTTATTAATGTAAACATGACAAGTTTCGAGAACAACAGCTGTTGTCATCAACAGGTAAAAATACACATTTGTACATATAAAAATGTTTTCATATTATTTTTTGATATCTCATCAAAGATGAAGAATTCTTAGAATTCCAGACTTCCATATTCTTCTTCATCTTTGATGAGATATCAAAAAATAATATGAAAATAACTCCTGTAATTGGAGATAATCCAGATTTTGTGAACAAGTATTTGTACACACTCAAAATGTTGTAAAAATGTTTTTATAAAAAAATCTTATGTTATTGCAGAAAATCAATGCTAAATCAATAAACGTGTAATATGAAAGGGCACTTTTCAAATTCAAAAGGAAATAATTTGTGCATTCAATTTTTGTGTTTTTTTTTTTGCATGCAAATATAAAATTGAAATTTATATTTTAAATCAATATATTATTTTGAATAAGGTTACGAGGTTTCCGGGATGTAAAAGTTTAGAGTCGCTTTGCAATCTAGTACGAAACAGTTTGATAATATTTTCTCCCTTTTACGTGTGTATTATCATTTTTAGAATGTAGGGTTATGGTCAATTTCCAGTTTAAGGGTGTGATGCCAAGCTCTGGTTAGCAGTTAAGAGGCACGCCACTGCCACCGGTTCGTAACCAATTTCTTTTATGACCTCAACATGTTCTCAAACGGTCCGGAGCCTTTTATTGCTTTGCGCAACCTTCTGAATTGGTCCGCTAATACCAGCGAAGTCATTATAAAACATGGATTATTTTGCATCATATTTGATTATCAAAGCTCTTTGATTATCAATCTCGCAACGGTTCAACATGTAATAATACCTAATACATATTAATAATAGGATCCGAATCTCGAGATGACTTGTGCATAAAGACAATATCGGACTATTGTGGTCGAATAATGAAACTGTTGCATCAAACCCATTCAATTTGTTGTCCATTAATAATTGTTCTAAATGCTGATTAATGATCTAACAGAGATCGGAATTAGGGCTCGGATAGCGTTGTGTAATGTGTAATTATTGTGATTATCACTTATGAAATACTATTTTCATGTAAATTAGTACAACAATCGTTAAATTTAAGCACTTATAACCGTTCATGAACACTGATATTAAACATGTTTAAGGCATGATACAGGAAAAACGTAAAAAAACTTAATGACTTATTATTATTAAGAACTAAAAATCTCGGTTGGATTCTTGTAAGTACTAACTTTTATTACTTAATTATAAAGTTTAGTCAAGAACTCAAGACCGCAAAATTTCAACCGTGTAAACGCAGAGTATGTACAAGTATGTTGAACAAATTAGAATAATTTGTAAATCGATAAAAAGCCCGAAACCCACACCTGCGAATAATATAAAGACATTTCAAAACTAATCAACAGACAAAAAGAGTATCTTTTTTATTCAGTCACCTCTAGCTAGAACGAGCGTGAAAAAAACATCAAATTGACTGAAACACTAAATATTAAACAATCAAATGATTTTGAGATTACGTAAGTTGTAAAAGCTATGGTGGGTGGACATTTTATCTGGACATAAAGGGACCAGACCAAGTGGGTGCCCCAACGGAAATGACCCAAAAGCAGACATACGAAGCTGTGGCAAGACTGTTTGGAAGAAGATTGGAATAGCACAGGATGGAGCGGAAGCTGGAGATAGATGACCGGGGATATATGTATGTAGGTTAAGCTTCTGGAGAGCACTTGTGGAAGAGACCGAAACTTGTTCTGGAATGTCAAGCGAAGGAGAAGAAAATAATCTACAGACATTATATCTCAAAAAAATGGAAAAATTCTTAACACGTGTCGTGGGGAAAGAGAGAACAACCCTGATATTTTTGAGATAGCAAAAAACGTTATCTTAACTATAATATATTCATAATCGTTAAACAACAACAAAAACTAAATAAAAGTTAACATGTTTATATCTCGCTCAGAAAACTGATAATAATTCAATAAAATATATTTATTTTAATATTGAGGACTTCTTTCTTTTCCCTAAACGCAATCGATATAATATGTACGAATAATACAAATCGTAGATCGAACCAATACTAGCGCTAGCACTCCATAGAGGATGCCGTAAATACGTAGAGCACTTAAACTTTATGTCTATTCGACAAAAAACAAATATTAATTTAGAATTTCTGACAATAAGAACATATAACTAGTTATAACAAATAAGTTAAGAAGTAGAGTTTAATTATAATAAGTATAAAATATAATATTTATATTAAGTCGTTAAAATATCATCAGTGTTGGTATGATTAAAATAACTGTTGTTTAAGACCTATGAATTAATTTTTGTGTATTATTTATACATAAATTAACATTCGGTGTTATGAGCAATTTGAAACTTTGGTCAGGTTAGTCGTCATATTTTTTTTCATGTCGGACGTTTATTATTAATTATGGGCGTACTCAATAACCGATAAAATAATAATAATTGTTTTACTAATTTTTACTGTCGTAACAACTATTCAACAGTAGGTACTGCATGATCTAGCTCATAACCAATTTGAAAGTACTCTCAGTTGTTACCGTATTATATAAAATGATATTATTCAGATTTCAAATGGGATTATTAAGTGACAGAGGGCCAGTTTTTCAAAGACTGTTTAGTATTTCAATTATTTTTGTCAGTTTAAAACAGAAAATATATACCTATATCATTTATGTTGTCACTAGGTACAAAATCATACCGAAACGGAAATAAGTTATTTGTTAGCGCTTAAAAGCGTAATGGTTTAAATACACAATGAAGACCATATATTTGTTATTAGTTTTACAAAAAATATGTAATACGTATTATGTTCATCATATTCATTCGACGCACCATTATGTTTTTTTTTAATACTTTATTATTTAAAATTATATTTTGAATTCTGTTATAAATATAAATAATGCTCTATGCACATATTTCTTTAAAAATTTACTTTTAAGTTATATTACTTTTTTATTATTTTTAAAAATAATTCATCTTAATTAATCATTTGAATCCGGTTGGAGTCCGGTGGAGTCGCAGATTCAACCCTCGGTTACTCCAATTCTATATCTTTTTCCAAACACCACCTTTGGTTTACCTGAATAACAAATATTTTTTAAATAAAAAAAACATTTCCTTCGTAGATATAAACCGGAATCTACGGCAACTAAAAAAAAAGATTTCAATATTATATGATTATGAACTATAATATCATAAAAAACTAATGTTTATCGATATTATTATTAAATTGTAATAAGATAAACTTACATGATTTCATAATTATTTTTTAAAATTTAACTCAAAAAATATTTGGTATGGTTTTAGACCAAAACATCTTAAATGAAGGCTAGTCGTAGTATATTGCTTACTTCGTACTAGCTTGAGGAAGTGTTTTAAGAAAATGGCGAAGAAAATTATTATTATCAAAGTTGACATAACAGTAAAGTAACAACTTTGATTAGAAAACGGGACCACCATTATGATTTGGACCAATCGACTCAATTTCGGATGTTACGATATACGCCCGCCAGCTATAGCGGTAGGAAGTTGTCAAATATTATAATATGCAGTTGTGAAAGAACGACCCAGTTTTTTGTGTATTGATTTAGGCTTTATAGAGTTACAAATGAACTCACTTTAGAACAAGAGACAATGAATTAGCAATATATTACAATACAATGGATCTTAGGTAGCTCAAATAAGTTTATTTTTTTGCTCTGGTGGTGATTCAATAAAGTTCTTAAATTAAAACACACGCAAAGAAGACATAATATTTATTATATTTCGAATATGATCAAGAATGATGATATAAATGATATAAAGCCATTTTTAACAGTTTAAAATTAAAGGTACGAAAGGTGCCTTCTCAATCACATACTTAGATGATTGGGCTGTTTGAATTGTTGTTGAAATTTATGATTTCGTCTGTATTAGAGTAGATACAGGGGATCGAGATTGGCCTAATTTCCTTTTTTAAAATGAACATTTCGTAGTAAGGTCAAATAACAAAAGTATTTGCAAATATAGATGTCCGATTTACTTTGTAAATAGGTCAACATAGAAAAGGATACTTGGTTACTTTTATATTGATAGAAAACTAATTTGTCAGAAGACTAAGTATCACAAAGTTTCTTCAAAGGTGTAGGCAGAGAGGGTAAAAAGCCAAACTACTGAATGTTCGACAAGTATCAGATTGAAATGCTAGCAGTCTTTTACGACGTTTTTAGACAACTACGCCCGTTATTAGAATTATCGTTTTTTATTTAAAGTAATTTTTGATTTTTACTTTTTTTTATTAAATACATTAAAATTATTTTTATTTTTCATTTTAAATTAGTTAAAAAAATGATAACAGATGGATAAAAAAGATTTAATCTAAGTTCCACATGAAAAACATCAATATATTTATATTATTTTTTGACATCTCATCAAAGATGAAGAAGAATATGGAAGTCTGGGCATTTACGGGGCTGACGACCGTCATAGGCTGGATTAAGTGATCACTTTACACACGTGTAACATTCACCAATTCTACCCATTATTGACAACCACACTACTCAAATTCTTGGAAGTTCTTTATATATGAACCAATTTTGAAACATTGTTCTTGAATCACTAGAACTTCACTAGAGACATATATTGGTGAGATGAAAAGAAGGTTTTTATTGAGCAGAAACTCTTTTATTAGTATGTGACGCCGAATCCTGGATTATAAATCAAATAAATAAATAATTATAATGATTTTTCAAAAAATAATATGATAATAATTCTGTAATTGGAGATAATCCAGATTTTGTGAACATGTATTTGGACACATTAAAAATGTTATCACTATATATTTAGTAAAAAACAATAAAAAGCCTGACCAATCTGGGAAACATTGAATCAATGCGGTGTAACATTTATCAAATTTATGGTTTATAATCCCGTCAGTTTATTTGCAAGTATAAATTAAGTTTGCAAAGTGTATTTTATTATTTATGTTGAATACAGACCCGTTATTTATGTTTCTGCTTCTTAGGTAACACGATAAAGCCATAATTGATAAAAATGTATAATGCACCCAGGTAAATCCTAGATACACAATAAATTAATTCACTCACTCTCACATAGCGCAATGGCCTTCATATTATATGCAATTATAGTAAAATCGTACAAAATCGCAAATCGCTTTCGATTACACCATAACCATATCGAATGCAGTTAAAAATGCCAAACAAAAGCTTACATACGCTTATTTTATAGACCATGTAATTTAGATTTAATCATTTTTATAAGCAAACATTTACATAAGATTTTTTAAGTGAGAAGTTTTTTAAATTCTGCGCAATATTGATTGGGCATATTTTATACATTATTGTTTTGCCAGTAAGCTGAAATGATTTTTTTATTTTTTGTCCACAATAATGTAAGTAATTAGTATCATTAAAATTAATTACATTTAAGTCCTATGCACCATTGGGAACGGATGAGGTTTAGAAGCAGAAGAAGATATATTAAATATGGACATATATTTAAATGAAAAAGAAAGAAAGTATAATCGAAAATTTTAGAAGTATTTATAAATAGCTGACCTTAGTTACCAAAACAGTTTTTCTTATAAATTTAACTTTTCGTATTACTTTATTGAAGTTTTGAATTTTGATAAATTTAAACTGCCTGTCTTTGAAATTTCAAATTGGTCATCGACGCTCATGGTAACTACAGCAGACAAGAAGCATTGGCGTAAATCTTTTCATTTAATTTAAACTGAAAGTGATCGGAAGACTTAATATTTACCATGTTTAACATTTACTCATATTTATAAGACTGTTATTCAAAACAAAAACTCACAAAAACGTAGTTTTTGTTTTGAATACGAGTAATTATGAGTTTACCAAACACCAAAAGCGACGCAACATGTTTTTATCATAAAAATATTTAGATACAATAATTAATATTTTTCACACATAATGGCAAAAAGGTATGTTTTGATGTATGACAAAAAAATAGAAAAATAACTGATGGAAATATTTATAATGATTTTTTGGTCGTTAGGAGTATGTAACCCGTCAGTTAAAATGTCCTAATAACTAACCAGTTCAACCCCGCCCTTAAAATAACATGTTGCATTAAATCATTTGCAGTTGCGCAAATGTTATATTCTGACGTATTTTGTCACGGCTCCTTTAAAGGTGTGAATTTTAATTAAAAATCTCAAAATTCATATCAAATCGTTATTTATTACGTCGTTGGTCGCCGAATCAGGCTGATTTTAGTACACCTGCATCTTCTATGGAAGTGCTTTGCTTCTGTTGTTCCAGATTGCCGTGATCGAGATTATTTATTACGATACCTACCTCGCAACTAGTTACCCAACACTTTTACAACTTATTTGCCTGCCAACTAACCGGATTACAAACAGAAATATTTAATCCATTTGCAACCGTATCGATATACAGAACAACAAGTAAAACAACACCACTGAACAAAAATGAACATTCATAGTGATAACTGTCTCCTTCGATACATTTAGCAAATGTTTCCTTTACTGCTCTGAACCAAGATGCCTCAAAGAATTCAAAATTATAACAACCAGTTCATAATACTATATTTAATAGCAATTTAAAATTTGCTTACAAGTGAAAGTTAAATTATATTGTGATTGGTTATGCAGGCAAAAATTACGCACTAGACTAGTTGTCACAAGATTATAATCTACGCTATATTTTTTCTTAACTAAACTCCGACAAATAAACAAATTGTAAATTGAGCAGGCAAAATGTCAAGGGTCTGCACAACTGAAGGCTGTGTGGACCGGTAATGCTAGAAGAGGAAGCAAGTACTGTATGTCTAGATAGATTACATTATATCGATATGAACGTAGCATATCACCTTTTATGACTAACCCATATGTACCCCTACATACATCTATGGTATGCACGTATAAAATTTTATGACAAAAGTGAATTTATTTTTATAAAATTTGAAACAAATTGCTCATAGACTTTTAAACTATGGCGATTTAAAAATATACAAGGCTTATTAAAAAAACACAAATAATTAATATTACTTTAAATCAGGGGTGAAGTCTGATGAAAACACCGTTTAAAAACAAATAATGACTGAATGTCGTATTTTACTCTAAGTTCCTTCACATACGTCACAAGTATCCCTAAAAATATTTTCCACGCCTTCTTAGATCTCAAGGCAAGACTGCAAAATATTTTGTCATGCATTTTACTATATATTATGTATAAAATGTGTACTCCATATAAACCTTAAAGGCCTTCATATTTTACCTTAGGGTACGGAATAAATAAAAAATTGTTAAAATCGATCGAATTAGCACTGCGTCAATTCGATGAGGTGCTCTATGCACCAATTGGGTTCGAGGAGGGGTCAAACCAAAAAACATATAAACTTTTACTGAATAATATTTTAAATGCGTCCAAATCTTATTCATTAATCAGGGTTAGTCAACTTATGAGTAAGTATTTACAGGGCTTCCGACATGTTACATTATATACGTGTAACATTCACAATTCTACCCATGATTGATAACCACACTACTCAAATTTCGGAAGTTGTACCATAGATGGTGCTGAGAAAAAATGGAAAAAAGTGTCAATTATAGGATAAATAAAACTTTTGAAAGTTACGTAGTGTGGTTGTCAATCATGGATAGAATGGTGACCCCATGACAGGTTGTAGATCCTGTATATAATAAAATTTTCCATTCCATTTTGTTCTTCATCTGTGTTGAGATTTGAATATACAGAACTTAATAACGACTGAAGTTAAGGAATGCTTAAACTTTATAAGCATGTCTTATCTCGCTTAAATCTCCTCTCACTCAAATGTGTTGTCCTTGAATACAACGCTTTTATATTTGTAAAGTAACTTTAAAAGACGATTGTCATTTTAAATAATAAACCAATCACAAAAAGTTAATTACTTTATTACAGCGATTCTTAACCAGTCAAACAAAGGCCACGGACTCTCAGAATTCAGTTATAAGACAATTCGATGCATAAAACAAATATTAATTTGTAATTAAAATGTAACTTTGTTTTAAAATCAAAATAAATATTTTAATATAACTTAATTATAATGTCTACCGGTTTCGAAGCTAACCGCTTCTTTATCAAGACTGATTGTTACTATCTACATATTGTTACCATCTTTTATCAATTGAAATAGTAACTAAACTATTTTCTGAAACTTACTTATATTCTATATAAAGCTTACTTATATTCTGAAATCCATCTGTGGGCCTTTAAGTGTTCTTTGACACACTAGTAAGGAACTTCTGGTTTATCTAGAGATAAGAGCAATATATTATTTTTTAGATAAAAAATGCAATTTTTTTGCTTTGTCTTTGAGATTAAAAGATATTTTGTTCTAGTGTGTTTGAATGAGAAAACAGCACGTTCTTAATGTATGAATTATAAATTTTATAAAGGCAAATAAAAACATAGGGTAAAAAGTATCCA
Source organism: Brachycentrus maculatus (assembly GCF_059751285.1). Lineage (NCBI taxonomy): Eukaryota > Metazoa > Arthropoda > Insecta > Trichoptera > Brachycentridae > Brachycentrus > Brachycentrus maculatus. Next base: position 1,233,202 of record NW_028280756.1, on the reverse strand, counting down.
CAAGTATGTTCTAAATAAGGCACTGTAGATAATTATAATGGTTAGTTATTTCTGATCAACCTTTTAATTGCTATTTCAACATAGATGAAGAAATCTATTGAGGTACGAATTTAGGTGTCTGGGTATGTAAAAGGTTTATTTGCCATTGGCTGGATAAAATGATTACTTTATGCACTGTGTAAGATTCATAATTCTACCCATGATTGACAACTTGAATCTCGGAAAATTGTACATCTACATTTCTTCATAATTAAACTTGAAAGGTGACACGCACCTTTGGTTGAAGTTAGTAAAGATTTTTTTAAGAGTATGTGATATTTTTTCATAATAATTATACATACACAAAGTGTCGCCCAATCATTTGTAATTAAACGTAAACTATTGTAGCTAATTTCTGAGTTTGACCTCAAACTACATATTTTTAGCAGTTTGTTTCAGTAAAAAAAAAAAAAATATATATATATATATATATATATATATATATATATATATATATATATATATATATATATATATATATATATATGTAAAAAAAATATTTCCCTGTCTTGAAGTTATCTTCCAATATACCTTAATTGATAAATATTGACTGCTTTCATGCTGTTTTAAGGTATTTTTTTTCTTCTTACTCCTCTCGTTCAGTTCCTCACTATGTGGTCTTCTTTCATCCGTGGAACTTGGTGCACGATTCATCTTCATACCTTTTATTCCAAGAGCAAATGAAGAAGATCCTTTTATTTGGTGTGATAATCTAAGAGGAGGTTATCGTAGGAATGCAGAATTATGATTTTGTAATAAAAGCAAAGAAGATCGAGGAAAACTTGACATAATAAAATATTTCAAATACTTGAGAGTGATCAGGCCACGAGAATAATCGGCGTGTTTGTATGAGAATATAGATGCCTCTCTGCCTACCCCTGCGGTAAGTGGCGTGATGGTTACTTAGTTTTTTTTATCTAATAGGATACCATTATCACATTCACTTTTACACTAGCTTCTAGAAACTCCTCGTTATTTCTGCCACTATCTGCAAAGCATAATAAACAAGTCTCGCAGTCCAAGGAATACGTGGCATAGCATCCGCCTCCAGCGACACATTGAGAATATATGACGTTGCCCTTCAAATATCCACATACCTTTTGAGTATAAAAAAATATATTTTACCTATCTTCAAAGCATTTCAAGGTTCCAAGGTTTTGTGCCTATAAATCTTGCTAATCGTTTTTAGCTAATTACTAATACGAGCAGATTGGAATGCAAGAACACGCATAATACAAATATGTAAATCCATCTCACGAGTCGGTTTCCACGGCACACGGCGCAGACTACTCATATATTGTCTTCAAACAATGCCAACATTACTGGAGCATACTATACCGTTAGCGACGTGGTAATCTAATTAACGAATAACTATTATAAGATGCTTGCGACTGTCACTAAAGGTTTGCTTTAACAGAATTTCAGCCCGTCAAAAACATTTTAACAAAGGCGTATATTTAAACAATCGAGCCATATATTGTATTGAGTGTCTTCTTCTTTTTCTTCTATGAGTGTCATGTCCAGCCCCCTTGACGTAAAATGTTACTTGAAAGAAATCATCCTTGTCTTGGGCAGCTCTAAAGATGGTTTTGATTTCCGTCCAAACTCGTATGTTCCGGAGCCAGGAGATCTGTCTTTCACGCACGTCTTGTTGACTCTCTATTTTGTCTTTAAAGATTAGATGCAATAGCTCGTACTTCTCTCCTCTTAGCACATGCCCCAGATAGTACACCTTCCGGAACTTGATATTAGTCAGCAATTGTCTCCTTACTCTAACTCTTTGGAGCACATTTGCGTTGCTGAGCATATCGGTTGATGGAATTCGTAGCATTGTACGATATAGCAACATTTCGAATACATCTAGATCTTCATAGGTTCATAGATGTTAATGCTGATCTTGAGGGTCCACAATTCAACTCCGTATAGAAGAACTGACCAAACATAATAACTAACCATTTTTTGCCAAAGTTTCAGATTGAGTCAATCGTTACAGAATATGTCTCTCGTCTTATTAAAATTCTCTATTCTGCATTTTACTTCGCTTGAGTATCTACTTATAATTAATATGAGCACAAAATACGATTTAATTCATTTCACATATATGTCAATAAATACCCATCTGAACAGAAAAAAAAATAGTTTGCTGTTTTTTTCTTCTTCACAACTTAGTGATTAAAACTTGTCTTGTAAAATGGTAAATACACCGCATTAACATTAAGGCGGATATTACGGCGATTGATTTACATACCGCGAGGATATCTACGGAGGTATCTGCATTCATGAGATAATAGCATACTGTACAAATAATAATGGTCGCAGTTTGCAACTGTACTGGTCCTGGTACGTTGGTACTCGTATAAAGATAATCGTCCCGTATGGCCTAAGGCTAGACGGCCACGGGAGCATGCAACTATATTATTTTACCCCCGCGTCATTATATTCTCCTGGCGTATCTGAAAAAATAATTACCATCAAACACGTGTAAGATTTTTTCATTTTTAACCTCTTTAACTGGTGCTTTGAGCTCTGCACTAAATTGATAAAGCGTTATATGATTTCAATATACATAAATAATCGTTAGATTCATTTAAATGCGTCCTTTGAGAATTATTGAAGGGAAAAATATATTATATGATGTTCCCTGTCTATTGATTCTGAGACAATTGATTCCAATAAAATAAATCACTATTAATTGAACCCCTGGACAGTTTTTCCTTCTTATAGTTTGATAACTCAATGTGTAAGGGATTAACAGGTAAAGCGATCAAAGAATTTGAAAGAAATCAACTGGCAAAAATATCAACCGATAGAGATTGATCGACGAATTGTTGAAAGAGCAATTTTTGGGGACGATTAGTCGGTGGACAATGTTTTTAAGGATGGATTATGTACTTAGGTTATAATATCAGTTATTGACTTTAAAACAACCTCCATCCAGTAAATGAAAAATTAAAGCACAGTCTACTAACAAGTGTACTGCTAGGTTAAGTACACAAACGTGTTTATATAAACTGTGAAATTAAAAATACGGGCAATATATTTTTTTAATGAATGCAGCACTTATCAATAGAGGTGTTTACTTTTATGAAATTATTAACATTTTAAGTCCTCAATAAAATACGTTTATTTGTGTATACGCAATTCAAAGAAAATAATAATTAAATGCAATTATGTATTACTTAGATTTGAAAACACAACAGTACGCAGTAACTAATTGCATTATTAATTACTTTAATTTACATAACAGTTAATATTTCTTATTTGAAAGATTTGTGTGATTATGTGATATTATTTTCAGAAATACCGCAATTAAAATCTAAATTAAAGTGATTGGACGAAGATATTAGCATAAAACTGTGCTTAATTCATCCGATGAACGCGGGCGTAATTATTAAAAATGAATTTATTATCATTTCCGTCCTCATTACGAGAACTATTCATTCAACATTAAATAATAAAAACGTATTGCTAAAAATAATTAATGGTTTAACTAATATTACACCGCCTGAAGCCACGGCAAAGAAATTGGAAATTTGGTATACGGTTTTTTTAGCGGGTACATTTTTTAGTGTGCCGGGTTTTCGGTACACCGGGTACTTATTGTCATGAGGCGTGTCTACCAGCAGACATTAATATTTATAATAATAAGTGGAGTGGGAAGCAACCGGCCTACAGGTCTACCAGTTCAGGCTTTCAACACTTTCAAGTCGATTGCGGGATTTCCTTCAATTTTTGTTCCGCATGTACTTCGACTACAAAACCTTATAAAACTGGATACATCTTTCCTTATTGTGCATAAGGAATACCAAATTAAAGCAGTGGAATACTTTAATTCTTTTATTTAAGTCTTACTTTGTAAATAACACAATTTTTAAAATTTAATATGATACGTGTTTCGATGCATTCCGCGTCATTTTCAAATACCGTTAACCATTTACGGCATTAGAAAAGATGCAGAATACGTCAAAATACGAGTAATGATAGATTTAAAAAAAAAAAATTTAAAATAGTGCTATTTACCAAGTAAACCAAAAATTGAAAATGGATAGATTCTACCACAAAGTGACCGAATCAATTGATTAAATTGTTCACTTTTTTTTATATCAATACGTTACAAGTTGTGAATCTTTTTTTCTGTTGAAATGACTTCTTAAAACTAAAATTACTAATGAAAATATTATTTTTAGTATGATTTTTAAAATAATCAAACATATGCAAATAATGCGGTTCTAAATACAAAGGTAGTTATTGAAAAAGTATGTTCAAATCTTTGTTAAAAAAATCTGCGTTTGTCCATTTGGCAGTTATTTATAATGATATATCACTTAAGATGAAGAAGTAGAATATGATGTATATTTTAAGAAATTTTTGCCAAATTAAAAAAAAAAATACTCAATTCACCTAAAGAAGGCGTCGAAAATTTACATGTTAATGAAGGGGCCAATAAATGGATACATACAACTTCTAAAATTTAAGAAGTGTGGATGACAATCATGGGTAGAATGGTGTATGTTACACGTGCATAAAGTGGTCACTTAAACTGGCCTACATCAGGTGGTAAGTTCTGTCAATTACCAGACTTACATGTTCTTCATCATCTCTGCTTACATGTCAAATATTTTTTTCAAAATTGTTTTCAATTCGGTTTTAAATATTTTCCCACAAATAAATTAATAATAAAAATTACAATATTTATTTTTACCAATGTTTTTTGTAACAAAATATCTCAATTTTTACATGAGTAAATTGCATATTTCAAATACCTACCGCCTGAAAGACCCCCGCGTCAGAAATTAAAGGTTAATTATTGAATAATGTTAAGTTATTTAAGTTTTATGATTCTGTCCTCAATGTGTTATCAATTTCATGTACACGATGTACACAGTATAGGGGTGGGTGGTTCAAGATACCCATTGCTTTGGCCTTTTTGCTTTATTCAACATTATTTATTGTTTTACAAATGCAATATATTTCAAGGACGATATTCGCGGATGCCCGAGAGATATTTGAGGAAAATATTATCGTTTTGTTTATGCGATTGTTAATACCGATTGGAATATTAAACGGTGTACAAGCAAATAAGACATTAATACAAACATACATATATACTCGTATTACGACTAACGACAAAACATTTAAAGTTACTTTTTTTAAAGTAGGTATAATATAACATTATTAATTTCTATTGATATCTCAACATAGATGATGACGTAAATGGAGTATTAACAGGGATTAAGACCTGTCAAAGACTGGTTTAAATTATCAATTTCTTTAGGTGTAATATTCACCATTTTACCCATGATTGCCAACCACACTTCTCAAATTTAAAGTTGTATATATAATTTGATTGACATCTTCATTCACATGTGAGTTCTCGGTACCATCTATGGTTGAGGCGAATATTTTATTTTCACCAAGCAGAGGCCTTTATGAAATATGTGTCAATATAAATAACATCTTGGTGTAGAAACTCAAATTTGTGACGAAAGATTTGGACATTTCGAAAAATATATATTTTTTTATTTCCTATTATTTATTCCCCATACTTATTCATAATGTTATTGTTCTTTAAACGTCATGTGGTGTCCTACGCTGCTAGTATTTCCATTAGATAAAGGGTTCAAAGATTTTCATCCTCTCTGTCTTACTCGCTATTGATTTAGTTTTTTTTTGCTCGAAATTGAAAATTCAAATTTCGAAACTGTTCGCTTTCAGATGTGGTGCGAATAAAAAATATTACTATATTGATAAAATATTTCAGATTGTGTATAATGTACAAAAGATTATTTTTTTTCTTCTTCTTCTTTTAGGACTAGGTCCTAAAAGATCAAGAATTCATTCTCATTTGTCATTCTCGTGTCGCTCCTAGGAGGTGGAAGACCAGCTATCCTTCCATCGTTTAGGTGGTCTTTCTAGGGGTCTGATCCCGCCTATGCTGCTGTCCGCTGCCACCCTCACCACTCGATCCAAACTCGCTCTTCCCACATCATCTCTCCAGAAACGTCTTCTTTCTCTTCCCCATCGCACAACATCTTAAACATCGCAGATTTTTCTTACTTCTGAGTTTCTAACTCTGTCGCGAAGTGTTAGGCCTGCAATGGGTCGCATAGTCTTCATTTCCGATGTTTTCTAAAATCTTAATTCACGGTCTATTGTTTTTATCTGATATTATTTTTTTTTCTTTTAATTTAATATATGTTGATCTGTCAAAAATAAAACGATTTAATGAAAATAGCACCTACTATACTTTGGGTAAGCAAACAAAATTTAATCTAGCCTTTTATACGTCTCCGTGTAAATACACCATTTGAGATAGGTATAAAAATGAATTCTTCAGTTTAATTTCGGGGTTTTCATTAAAACAGCAGTATTGGGTAAAATTATTACCGATATAAAAATTCACTCCATTTGCGTGTTAACAGTTTTCGGGTTAACGTACAATTTCTTCCATTAATTAGTTCTTTTTATTGACTAACGTTTGACCGAAAACCACCGGTTTAAGCATCGGATTTAAAGCCAGGTAACTGGCGGATAAGGTTTGACGCGTTGTGAATATCCGGTTCAGCGCAGTTGAGATAATGTCCAGTATTCAGGCATCGGAAGTCACTGAAGGTGAAGACCATTTATTTAGTTTTAATTAAGTCGCTAACATGCGACAAAAAGTATACTTTATTCATAATAGAACAGTTCCGTTTACTTTGTAATTTAAATCGGCGAATGAAGCGATCGGAGAAAAAAGAGGCATAATATGTATTTTTTAATAAAAAAACTGCAATATTTAAATAAACTATACTTATTTTATGTATGTACTTATCACATTAACGTCAATTTTGCTACTATAAAGGTCAAAATTGTTATAAATCAATTTTGAAATGCATAAATTTTACTTTATTTTGAACAAAGTGCATATTTTAGAAGCCACTTTATACTTTAATTTTTTTACTGCTTATTTAAGTGTTAATCCTTTTATCAAAAATATATTTAAAGATGTGGAGATGTTTAAAATTTTATACAAAATTTGTTATTATTTCAAATGGAGGTTAATGCATCACCTCTGGAGTTGGTAATAAAATTTTTAAAAAGAATGAATTAATTAATTATTTATGATTTATCAATATATTGCGAAGGATTTCGAAAAAAATTATATTTCATCTTAAAAGACCTTTTCAACAAAAACTTTTATTTAGCACAAAACAAATTCAGCACTCCCGAATAATTTTTTGAAAGAACTTAATTGTGATATATGTATTTGAAATAGCGTAGTTTGAGAAAGTTTTTAAGTTTATAAACCAATGTAAATATATTTTTAAATTCCTTTTTTAAGGTCAACATGTTCTTCTTTTTTAATTGTTTATATGTAGTTTAAAAATATATTCTCAATTAAACCCATTACTATATCTTGGTGAATTCAACTCGTGTTCGTTGAAGCGCTGACTATAAATTTCATTCCCAAGTTGTTCTTTCCTTGACCCTCCCCTTATTACACACAATTACAGTAAAACAATCATCACTACCCCATTGTGTTTTTTACAGTACCTAGTCTTTTTTCGATTCGGTAATTCAGAAGTCGGTCTTAATTCTAGTCTTAATTGTCCATTATTCTGTTTTAACTTGACAAACCAATTATTTTGTTGAAAAAAAGGTTAACGTGGTGTGCTAAAGGGTTGTTATGACAATATTTATTACACCATGATAACTTAAGGACCGGAAGAGGGACATTTGAAAAAGACATTATTACTTTTGAACATCTTCATTTTATACGTATATGTTTATATACAATAGATATATATATATATATATTTATATTTATATATATATAAATATATATATATATATATATATATATATATATATATATATATATATATATATATATATATATATATATATATATATATATATATATATATATATATATATATATATATATATATATATATATATATATATATATTTATATATATATATATATATATATATATAAATAAATATATACATATATATATATATATATACATATATATATATACATATATATATATATATATATATATACATATATATATATACATATATATATATATATATATATATATATATATATATATATATTTATATATATATATATATATATATATATATATATATATATATATATATATATATATATATATATATATATATATATATATATATATATATATATATATATATATATATATATATATATATATATATATATATATATATATATATATATATATATATATATATATATATATATATATATATATATATATATATATATATATATATATATATATATATATATGTGTGTATTAATTAAGTTACAATTAAGACATTATAATTAAGTTATAATAAAATATTTATTGTGATTTTAAAACAAAGTTACATTTTAATAATATATTTATTCAATTTTTCTTATCGATCCTCATTAAAGTATGACTATAATTTGAGAGATTAACCGTTTTAAATAATGTTAACAATATCTTGATATTAATAACACAAAAAACAATTATAAAAAATTCTACTCACATACATGCATATAATATCTTATTGGTTTATGTTGACTGGCTGTGAAATGACAAATGTTTACCTTTGCTATGTCTGTGATTGGTTTGACGATTTCTATTAAAAAAGTTTTAGGAAAAATCCGTCAAAAAAATGCAAGTATCCGAAATTTTAGGCAAACTATGGGAATTTAGTGAATCAAAATCATTATCAGTTTTTGATAATAAATCATTATTTTGTGGTCAAATTAAAACAAAACATAAAAATTCAATATTTTGAAACACATTTAAAACATCTTAAATGACTTAAATTGAAAATCATCTCATCTATAGGATAGCAACCCTGTACCAATAATATTAACAAAATAATTGTATAAGTTAGCGTACCTATAGGTACAAACATACTTGTTTAAATATTTATCTAAGTACAAACATGTTTATGTGTCTTTGTTTGACATTACGTCCAGGAAATGGAGTTATGCGAAAATACAAACCATTTTTACAAATGACACAAAATGACCGTGTTTATTTTGTTCCCTTAGGTACGAGTATTATGATACTTATCCTTAGCTAGTCGCTATAACGTATTGTTTAGTGCAGTGTTGTGAATCCATTGATATTCGTAATATATTTTATTTGAATTATAATTTTTATAATCGATAATTCTTATATTAATGTAACAAACAGCAAGATTCGTGGAAAAAAATTACGATGATGGATTATAAAATTTGTCATGTATTTGTGATATGGAAGAACAGTTGGGAATCCACGTTTTAAATAACGAAAACATCGTCTAGTGATTAACAGAACTATCGAGACCTATACCTTATCTACCGTTCTTAAAGTGACACTTAGGTAAGTACTAACGATGAATAAACGACTAAATGACTACGGTTAAAATACAATAAAAAAATAAATTATTTCTAGGTACAATGCCCGCTGGAACAACGTTCCCCGTTACTGCCATTTCATTGTACAAGTGTATCGCCTTGCTGAACGCTATTTTCATGCAGAAATAAAACCAGCACGTGAGACTGGGAACCCGCCTTGTGATAGTACCTACGTGTGTAGGGGTAAGCGGCAAGTCCGTACCAAAGAGGACATGTTATGTCTTTCAGCGGAGGTAGTTCTGCAGTCCTGGTATCGTGAATATAATATGAGACGTATTATTCTCATCACTGAAAATTTCAATTGTTGCATTTATTGGCATTCTGTTCCCAGACGCGGTATCAATTTTATTTAGAAACATGTGCCAAGACATACTGGGCAATGTTTCAAAATAAAACGTACGCAACTAGTTAAGTACGTGCTGAGTTGGTATAGAAGTCCCTATAATGCACTTGCGCAATGGATAAAACCTTATCAGTAATCGGTCAAGGTGACTTCAAGATTAGAACATATTCCTAATCTTTATCAACTGACAGCGAGATAAATAAATTGATTTGAAATATCTTTTTATCGATTTGAGAAGTAGAAAAACATATATAATATAAAATATAAATTAATACAATAAAAAAAGCTGAATCATTGAGTAAAAGTAACATTATTTAGTCATTTTCTTCTAAAAGGAGTCGTATATAATTTGTTGAGTTTGAAAATGAAATTTTTATAAATTAACAAATCAAGTATGCTGATAAAAAGCTTTTGCAAGAAATGAATATACGGATATCATAATTTTCTATCTCCTTTTCAAACTATGATCGCATCTTATATTTTCTCAATTATTGCATGAGATATCATTTTGAATACATACAATACAGAGCGATTGTATTCCACTAAAAATGACAGTTTTAACTGGATGAGTATAGAATGAGTGGTGATAACGTTCCGACTAAACTCGTTGTATGTTAAACTCGTGTTAAACTTTTCGTTATGAGGTTAATTAACTAACTAACCATCACGCCGCTTCTCCGCAGGGGTAGGCAGAGAGAATAGAGCGCCACACCACTCTGGCCTTGCAAACATTCTTCGCCTCTTCCACGTTCATGCATCTCCTCATACATACCCGCCGATTGTTACGACTCCTAACCTGACCAATTTCAAGTGTTTGGCATACCTGATCGTGTCATGTTTTTCTCGGTCTTCCTCTGCTTCTTTTCCCACTAACATTCGCCTCATAAATTTGTTTTACCGTTCTTTCCTCACTCATTCGTTCTACATGTCCAAACCATCTCAACACACCTTTCTTAATTTTATCGATAATGCTTATCTCAGCTTTGCATTCCTTCCTTATTTCACTATTCGCACATCTATCATACATCGTTTTGTCGCACATTCTTCTGAGAGATCGCATTTCGACTGCATTCAGTCTCTTTTCATCCTTCGTTTGCCAACTCCATGTTTCACTTCCATACATTAGAGTTGGAACCAGGACTCCGTTGTGCACTACCAGTTTAGCTTCTAGATTTAGGTTAATTATAAACAAGATTATAGAATACGGATGAATATCGTAGTGACGTCCACTTGTTATTCACTTTTGGATTAAAATACTCACGTTGGTAAATATGCGAGAACAAAGTGCTGAATTGATGCCTGCGATTTCACGCCTGATGTTTTTTGAAGGTCCTTTATTGTTCGAATATTGTGTAGGTATATATTGAATTTCTGGTATCTCCATAAGAAAAAATCACAAAACAACAGTTTCCAGCTTCTTTATCCAGACCTTAGCAGCGCGCTAAGTCGCCCTTTTTTGTTGAAGTCCATTCTGTGGTGCAATTGAGGAACCAGCACTAACATCGGTCATTTAGGAATAAACTTCCGATCAACTGATAAGTAAAGAAATATGAATACAAAAGTTATATTGAATCGTAAATCTAAAAAGTATTTTCTAATAATTGTACAGTTCTTATATTTATGTATCAAAAAATAAAATATATTAATCAAAGTATGTGAGATATTAATTATCGTAATTTGAGTATCAAGATACTGTCATTTCATTCAATAGTGTTATTTTTTAGACGAAGGAAATATAATACTGCAAGTTTTAAATACATAAAATCATTCTTAATAAAATTTCATGGTTTCAGTTTAATTTCGATTTTACCCTGGTAAATACCACTATTTCTTCAAATCAATAGTGACACGTGTTTCGATGCATTCCGCATCATTTTTAAACATCATGAAACATTTTACGGAAAACATCAAAACATATGTCATAATAGATATTTAAAAATAAATTCCAAATAGATAGATAGATATTACGAAAAAGTGTCTACCGAATCAATTAATGAAATACAATATTTCAGACGGGAGTAAAAAAGCGTCCTACATTGGATGCATTTCCTTAAATAAAGAGTATCTATTGTCATTATTCATATTCTTACTGTTGATTTATTTCTCAACGAGTCTAGTAGCGAGAACGACAAGACTATTTTTCACATAGCAGTGGGGAATCAGTAGTTTATCATGATAAATGATCCAACGAAGTACGATTCTGAGAAAAACAATTATCTTTTCTTCGGAAGGAGACCCATTTAGTAGGAGAATCTCGCCTATGAAAAGTAATATGTACGATGTACGCACTAACTTGATACGAGAGCTGATTTATAATGTAGCGACAGTAAAAGTAAGTTGTGAATGTGTGTGGTATCGGTGATCAAGGGATTATCAACAAAATGAATACACAAATTAAAGGTTACAACTTGATGGAATAAAAATATATTAACCTTCAACGATGATGAAACTTAATCAAATTCTGTTTATCAAGAACCATCGCCTTTTACAACGAAGAGCTAATACACTGACAAAATTCTTCCGTAGTTTTGCAAAAAAAATAATTCAGATAGCAGTTGTTTTAATTTTGTTGAATAATATTTACATTAAACATATTTATATAAAAAAAACATAAACGATTGTCATAATCTGTATAAATTTATAATTAATTTAGTTCTGGAAGCTTTATCTAACATAATGAAGCAAAGACGTTTTTTACAGAGTAAAAAAAAATAATGAAATGTAGAAATGATTGTTACTTCTCAATAAAATCATACTTAAAAAAAAGCGCCAGTATCACATAACATGTTACACTTGAAACTTAAAATTCAAAGTAATTAGCTATTTATCACTTCAAATTATTATGCAAGAATCCATATTTAGGAACATTCGTGAGATAACGGGGCCATTTTAGCACATTTTTGTTTAAACATAACAATGTATCACTTTAGCCATTATGAAAAATGCGTGATGGGCCATAAAATTGATAAAATTGCCTATAATCTATGAATAATGGTGTAATTCTGTTGATTAATTCATTTGTAACATCACGCTACATTGTTTTTCTATTAGCGGGAAGTGGCGCTTAGGTATTTCAATATTTTTAGTAAGCCTTCGATCTCGGTAGAAAGGAATGGGGCAATAAACTTATTCAGATATTCTTAAATTTCCATGTTTTTTTTGTTACTGAGTATGTAATTCTAAAAAATTTTGAACGAAATAAATTTTAAGTAGCAGAATTGTAAATTATATGAATTATTTTTTTAAGGATATGAAAAGAAAAAAAACTAAATAAATACACAAAATTAATAATACAATTTATTTATTAATTGTAACATAAAATTATACACAGTTACTCATCACTGTAAGTGATATAATTTCGAGAAAAATAAATACAAGGGATTACTTAGAATTTTGCTATCAAAATATTCTCATGAATGAAGGTTAATTTATAAAATACATATCATACGAATAAAATTAAGTACGAATGTAAAATTAGATTATGTTTATCGCTGATAACTTGTTAATTCTAGTAATAATAAAGTAAACACAAGTTTACCTAGAAAACAACTTCATGACTATAATAAATAATAATATTTTTATTGATTACGATATTCATTTAAGACAATGGTTGTTAATATTATCAATACGAGTATCATTAATATTTAAAACACATATTTTGTGGTTAGTCATTTTTACTTTAATATTTTTTACAAATGCTAGTAGTATTAGTATATAACCACTCACTGAGATTTTTAGTCTACCGATTTGTCTTCCGAGACGTACCCGTTTCTTCGTCAGGACAGTGACTACACCAGCATGCAAACAATACTACACGTCACTACCATACGACTATTTGTGACGTGTAGTATCTAATCATAGTATCAAAGTAACATTTTTGTAAAACAAATGCTGTTAAACTAATGCCCAATAAAGCTTAACATAAAATTCTCAAACACAGAGAGTAATTATTCAAGGAAATATTGAAATACCTTTTTCAATGCCTTAAAAATTTGCATTGCCTTAAAAATTATTACATCATTTAGTGAAAAGTTTTTCTTTATCGTTCTATAAAATGCATTTTACTACTACCTGCTAACAAAACTTATTTACGTATTATTTTTTATTGACTCAGTAAGTTCCAAATAAACTAACTAATGAGAAGTTACTTTAACGACGCTTTAAGCTTTTAGTATAGCATATTGTTTGTAAGAATACTAACAAGCGTATGCGAGAAATACCCGTGAAAGTAAACCCGAGTGTGCCAAGGTGAAGTGGAACCTTGATTGACAGATCATTGGTCAGCAAAAAAGGGTTGCCACAAACCATTTTTGTTAAATAAATAAAAAAGGTTATAATTGATCAAGGAAGCATTATCAAAATAATGATTTTAAGTCCCTCTAGTAACGGTTGCGTACAGATATAAGGGGAACATACATAATAATAATTAATATGGTTAACTCAAAAGTCACACACATTGGAAAAGACTAACTATAATATTAATTTTTTAGTAGGTTCAATAATTGAGATGGTAACTAAAGCGTTCTTTCCTTTCAAAGTATTGAAAAAAAATTCAGACATTTTTATATATATGTTTTTGCAACTTATTACACATAAAAAATGTACATTTATTCTCATATCAACAATAACTAAATAGATAAATAATTTATATATGAAAAGATAATTTTTTGATTTTCCATTTTGTAATAAAAATATAACATTGTTTTAAAATCTCTACAAATGTATTTTATGGTAGTTTTAAAACAAAGTTATATTTTAATTATGAATATAAAAAAATTGCCATAAAATAATGCAAAAACATATATCTTAAACGTCACATTTTTTTACACTCAAAATATTGTTAAACGTACTAGTTAAACTATCCCATTAAATTTGAGTAATACTGATATTTGATTTAATTTTTTTAATTTAAGTTTAAAAAATATATTTAAGGTATTTTATTAAGTGCTTTACTCTTTCTTAGAATCATTTGAAAAAAGGAAAATCGAAATAATTTACTTTGACGAACATACGTGTTTGGAAAACCCTGAAAAATTACTAGTGATAAATACGTCGAACCACTTTTCTTAAATAGGTTAACGCACTAATTGAAAACTGGGCGCAATTCAATAGGTAAGTACAGTTGAGTATTCCGTGATGTATTGTATACCATAATTCAATATGAACGTGCCTCATTTTCCGTGTTCAAAGTGTTGAACTGATAATTTCATTCAATATAATATTCATTTCATCACGTACTCAATGAATTGCAGTCACGTATCGAGACCCACCGTATTTGTGTAGATAAACTACATGTCTGTCGATCATGTTTGATAAGTCTGATTTAAAATAAATCTGTATCTGTATTGGATATTTTCAATTGATAAATGTGATATTCTTAAAAACACAGGTGGTACTCTCAGAACACATCTTCATGCTTTATACATCAAGCCTTGTGTCTCTTCTTCAAGCCTGGAGGATGTTTGAGACTTGTTTTTACCGGAGATGACCATTCGCACAATGCTCAGCGAAACGGCGGGTTGACCTGGGAAAAAGTTTAAGATATAGAACGCGATATGTTGACTGGGACATTATTCGTGATCGTATGATCTACACAGGAAAAACCTTAACATCAATCCCATGATAAAGAAGATTAAGAAAATCAAAATGATTAAAAACTATGCTATTTTCTTTCTTGAATTTCGGAAAATAAATATGGTGACTACACAGTTGAATACATATAAAGCTTAAATGTAGTCATAAAGTAATGAATGAAAGTGTTATTCCTATTATTTTTTAAATTAAGAAAAATATTTTTGCGTACCAAATCTATAAACTTGGGTTGTGAGACATTTCAATATCCATAACTTATAATTATTCAAAAATAGTTAATAATTATACATTTGGTTTCAGTTATAACATAATAACATCACATGTTTATTTATTAATGCAATATTATTTATTAATGCAATATTTATGAAAATAATTTCAACGATGAAAATAATATATGTTTATTTTAAACTACTCTCTAATTTATAATCGGTATTATATCCGAAGTATAACAAAACTATAAACGAAAACAATTTTATAATATTGAAACAAACATGTTTTTAATGTTGGTCACCCCACGAAAATAAAGACACCCAAATTTTGTATTTTTTTTTGCTATAATTCGTACTCAAAAATAAATATATATTTGTAGTTCATGTTGTTTACGTTATATTAATTTATTGTGTATTTGTATAACGATGATTTTAATTCTAGATATATCTTTAAGTATAACGTAAATGAAAATCTGGTCACTGAGATTTTTCTTATTAAGGCGTCCATCAAAAAATGTATTGTGAAAGGTAAGAAAAAATACATTTCACACTTTGCCAAACGAAGATAAAAATATTTTTCTATGTGATAATTTCTATGAGATAATTTTACCATTAATCATTGACATTATAAAGCATGTAATTTGTACAGAATCATCTTCTTGAATTAATTTTTTAAGTTGCATTATATTTGATTTCACGACCTAACAAATTACGTCTAAATGTGATGGCCAAAACATTTGTAAACACAATAAAAATAATATGATGCCCATTACAGCGGTGTATAATTAAACATTACATGAACCTATTCACATAGTAAAGAATCGAATCCTACAATAAGCAATGAATCTTTCGCAATAGGTACGCGTTTCTCAACATGTTAATTACCTCACATCAATGAGATTAGAAAAAAAAACTGTTTTTCTAACATTTGCATAGATCACAATCATGGTAACGAAACTAGGTTGAGTCTGACTGAACCGAAATATCAAATTTAATTATTTTACGTAACGTATGCATTAACAATCAGCTCTCGGAATGTATGGGAGAATGTTCTCAAGATGTAATCAGGTGGATTCGGATTGAATCTCGCAAGGTGAGAAAAGTATTGAAATGTGTGGGAAAATCACGTGATTTCAATAGACAAGTAAACATTAAAAAAACACCAATATGTAAACAATTGTTTTTTGGGAAAATTAGACAAACTTTTATATTACTTTAAGTCCATTGTTTTTGGCCTATCAACGTACTATTGACCAACGAAGGTTATGTTGTTCCTATTAACAAAAACACGTCTTCATTTTTCTTCTTTAATTTTTAAGGTTCAATATTAACGAGAAATACAAATTCTCTTCAAAGATAATCATGTTTAATAAAAATAATATTTTTTCATTCACCCAATGTCACCCAAGGGATATAAGAGTATTAAAATATAAAAATTAACATTTAAAAAAAAAAAAACTCCTATCTATAAAGTATAGAAACCCAGACATGTGAACAAGGATTTGACACACTAAAAATATTGTACATATATTAATCAACTTGTCAAATTATAAGTGTAATGATAATTTCAAACCAAATTTTATGGTGTCTCCCAGTATTAAAATACGTCGGGATGTATCTTACATAAGCTTTCATAAAGATCTCTGCTAAATAATGTAGCCAATGCACCACCATAGATGCCTACACCGTAGATGCTGATCAGAACTCACATATAAAAATTGTGATAATGTGATAAATAATCATAGGATAAAACGCTTCATTTTTTTATCATGTGGTTGTCAATCATGGGAAGAATATAAAGTGATTACTAAAGCTTAAACCAGCCTATAATAATCTTAAAGGTCCTATGCTCTGTTAATAACTTGACTTTCATATTCATCTTCTTCTTTGTTGAGATGTCGAAGTAAAAATAACGAGTAAAATGCATAGTATATATTATTATAATTCTATTTCAATCCGGTGAAAATATCAATTAAAAATAAATACGATACATAACAAGATTCCAAGTATGATAGAAATAGTATAAATATTTTAATTTATTTAGAACGTGAATGAGGTGTTCCGTATCTTCCGTTTTGAAGCAAACATAAAAAGCTTACTAAGCGACGATTTTTTTAATTTAAATTATTCAAATTTATAAGAATAAAACAACAACTACATCAAACATTTTTATTTTATTTGATCTTATAGTAACTTAATACGAGTAGGTACAACCCGTTATCAACTCTTACCATATTTTGTATGTATTTTATCACATATATATTTTCAAAATATCCTACTAAAAATAAATTCGTTACATCAGAATTATAATAAAATACTGAATTTATAATTTTTCTCTTATATTGAATTTTGAAGCTCATAATTGAATTTTGATTTTTTTATTTAAAAAAAAGAGAAATATTCGCGTTTTTATTATTCACACAAATATTTCAATTTCATAATTTTTCTGTGAGCCTAAGTGGCTCATTACATATAAGTAATAGGTATCAAATTGTGGTAGAGTGAGTTCGAACCGAGAAACTCTGACTTAAGAGTCCGCGACACTAACCACGGGACCACAACACAACCTGTATAACATAAAACTAATTTGGTCAATCCTCCCACTAGTTTGATTTTACCGGTAATGAATATACCAGGTTGCTGGTAAAATAAAATAATTACGTAAAATGTAGTTAAATAAATATTGATTTATACTTTTCATTTTTTAATATGATTTTTATTTTCGTGTGCCAAACGCAACTGTAGATATTAAAAAAAACTTTCAGAAATGAAATCAAATGTTGGATGATTAATTGCTTCACAATCAATATTGATAATTATTACTTTTTTTTTCAAAACGAACTGATTGACTTTCGTCTACCTTTCCTTTTGACCGAGTGCTAGTCACTAACGCCATATGCACTTTCTTAAAATATTCTCGTATAGTAGTCATCAATCAAGTTTTCGTTTCTGTACCGTTCTTGCACAATTAGCTATCCGAACGCTTTGTGCTTCGCAACACATTTGTTTAATGAGAAGACCAATTGAATAGAAAATTTCGTTCGGTTGTCATATTAATGGGATTCTAAAAAAGCAATTATTTTCATTCAGCCGTAGAAGGAATAATAAACTTTAAAACGTGCTCAATACCTTTCCCGAATGTGTGCCACGGAGTACCTACGTACGTAATATTTGGCATTAAGGCTATTTATCCGATACCGCTTAATTGGGGCTCTAAGGCTATACAGATACGGTGCCAGCGAGCGTTGAAAATCCTACCAGATCTTGAATAACTATTGCGCTCAATGGGTCAGAATAATAAAAAGTTAGTACCTAGCTTTATACGATATCATAAACGTCATAGAGCACCGTTCAAAATACAAATTTATACAATATCTTCGATATTTATCCGAGATTCTATTTTTAGATCCAAGAATTACTCCTTTCTTATAAGTATTAAGATTATAACATGTCGCTCACTCCTTTCAAGAACGTCATAAATCAAAAATTGTCAATTTTGAGTTGTGCATGTTTTCGGAATGTCCAAAAAATGTACTATATCCCAGCGAAAGCGGCATATTTTTAACTTAATATTTACCCGCTACAGGGCAGAAAGTGATGTTTTTGCATTTTGAAGAAAAGGTATTGTTTAATTATTTTTTGAAATTTACTAATTATTTTTTAAATGGAGAAAAAACCTTCAGGTTTTACCTAAAAAGACCTGTTGCACAGTAAAAAGTTCTATAAGTGACTTGATATTTATTTTTAATACATTGTGTTATATTTTTAAACTTTAAAAACGTTTTCCTGAAAAATCAAGTTTTTTGATTTATGACGTTCTTGAAAGGAGTGAGCGATGTGTTCAAATATTGTTAACAAATATTGTATTTCACTGTAAGTAAAATCTTATGATATTTTTTTTTATCCATTGTAATGATACATTTACTTTACATGTTTACTTTGACTTGCTCAGTGGTGTTGAACAATTGCTCTTGACACTCAGGGTGTAAATGCATGGGTCATCAATTGAATTATCTGAAAACTTACTTGGGGTATCTCTTAGACCAAATGAAAGACTAGGGCATTTTCACAACGGGTTTATTAGAGGTTAAGTAGCACGAACACTTATTAATATTACTTAAAACTAATTTTAATACTAGATGCACTGTACCAGACTATTGATTAAAGTTTATGTGTTGTTTGAATGTCTATTAAACTATCCTGGAACGAATTTACCTAGGAATGTGTGATTAAAATGTGCGTGTGACAGTTGTCATCTGTCAAACGCTTTGGCGGGACGGATCGAACTCGATGTCAAGATGGCGGCAATTGACAGCTGTCTTCTGTGAAGCGCTCTAGCGGCTAAAGCAGCAAACTCGATGTGACGTCATCACTGGGACGATTTGGCGGGAGATGCAGCAAACTCGATGTGACGTCACCGCTCTACCGGCTGATGGTGCAAACTCGATGGCGTCATCTTTGTCGACATGAGGCTGCAGGAAGATCTCAGGAGTTGAGTATTGTAGGCTTTGAAGCTGGAGAAATGATCGGAAGTTATTATAGGACACGATGAAAATAACTTGGCAGTAATAAGGACGCAACGACGGCGTTCCCTTTTTGTTAGGCTGTTTGGCGGGAATTTAAACCAGACGATACACGCGTGCACGTTCTTGTGAGACTATGTCGACTGCATTTCCACTTGGTCCACGTCAGTTCGGATCACAAACTTGCATACTCGAACTAGGAATAGTAAAGTTCAATTCCAATAAATAAATTAACTTTTCAACGGAAAATAGACGTAGCTCCGTCACAAAACGACAGTCCGCCGAGGAGCACGTCCACTCGGCTAGGCCGATAGTCCTGGAATGAGGCGTGGTCCGGGTCGCATGATGAATCGACGGTTAGAAAACCGTTATTTTTTAAGTAGGTCAAAGGAAGTGATCTTTAACGGTCGAATTGATCACGTGAATAAATGATGACTCTTTTAATTTAATGCGTAATATCGCTGTCGATATTACACCATAGAACACGTTTATTAATATTTTGGTATTTATAGGGTTTTCATTCTGCTAATAGCTGTTTTATGTGAGCACTTGATTCATTAATAAAATAGTAAAATATTTAATAGCTTTAATCTACATCAAAAGTCCTTAACGATACACTCGAAATATTTGAGATAATGTTGATTTTTCTTGTTAATTATTGGAATGATATCAGCAAACATACTTTATATTCAAATTGTAATTATTGATAACACATAATCCTCTTCATTACATTAACCGAGACATTGGTTCACTCAACGCTTTATTATTATATGCTTCACATGCTCCTTATCATTTCAAAACTAAAAAAAAACTTACAGATATCATTCACGTTTTGTGTGTCAACTCATGTAGAATGGATCAGACAGCATTTAATAGATTTGGAGAAAATGTATTAAAACCTTATTGGATACCCTTTGATAATGGTAAGAATTATGTATTTTTTAATGTTTTTAATATTATCATTCAATATGTAGAAAAAAAATCTTGAAAGCTATTACATTTTGATTTTGTACCTAAAAAAAGACGTATTCAAATCCAATCCAAAGATTTTTAACTTGTGAAGTTAATATTTTTAGAATGACACTTTTATAAAGGGTATATTTTCGATATGTATTCAAACTGTTGATTAAATTGGGTTTGATTTAAGAAGACTCCATAGTACTTTTTTATTTTTACAAATCGAAACATATTTTAAAATTCTATTAAATGTATTTTTTTATGACAGTTCTTTCGCCTTAAGATGTTATTATCAAACTCAGTCGAAAAACCCAGGCGGTCTAATCTCAATATCAAGTCTAAGTTGTTCACTTGGGATCTCTTAAGGTGAAACAGCACAATCACAAAAATGACTTGAACCACAAATCGTCATTGGATTTGATAACGAACAATACAAAAAAATTAATGTCTTAAAGTATAAGTGGATTTTATAGTTACTATGGATGAGAGATCCAAATTAAATACAAAATGAAATTTTTGAAATTCTGAATGTATATCGAATCATCCTCGTCATCGTATACATGATTTTTTTACGAAACCAATTTTTTGGATTTTTATCAATCGTGTTTTTCTTTTCAAATGTGATTTTTTAGATTTCATTGAGTATAATCTTATTGACTTATGGGAAGAAGGATTCACATCTCTTTTACTAGATGAATATCAGCCAGACATATTTATATCTGAAAGGTACTTATACAATTTTACATTGGACGTTCGATATTTTACTTTTGTAGTATTAAAACTGCCATTTTTAATAATTAAAATGTAACTTTGTTTTTAATTCACTATAAATATTTTATTATAACTTAATTATAATGTCTACCTGTTTCGAAGCTAACCACTTCATTATCAAGACTGATTAATACTAGTATAAATCAGTCTTAATAAAGAAGGGGTTAGCTTCGAAACCGGTAAACATTATAATTACGTTATAATTAAATATATATGGTGATTTTTAAACAAAGTTACATTTTAATTATAAAATGGAAAATCACAATGTTAGTGCTTCAACCATAAAATATATGCTATTTTTAAATTTAAAAAAAGTTCACTTTTTACTACGGCAAAGTAAACAATTTACTAAGGCCTTTAAAAAACATTTATCGTATTAGGATTGGTATTTTGGTAGTGGTCGTTGTATTACTTTATAATCAAATTATAAATTCAAACTAGTCTTCCTTCAAGCAATATTCCTTTTTTTTCTTTTAGGTCGGTATTTAGATCTTGCATTCAGACTATTATAAAGTTTGTATATAGTACACAGCATAAGATATAGTAAACAATAGAAATGTAAAACGCCCCTGAAATAATATTTCGTATGAACAGCGTAATAAAACTTAACCGTTCTTGAAATAATACAACATTCATATTAAAACATAAATATTATTATTGTTATGATTATCCGTGGTCATACCTATAAACGATGGATAATCGGACATTGTCCTACTGGTACAATAATTGAATTTTTATTAACATACTCTAAATTTTCATTATTGTCCATGGAAAAGTCATTTTTATTTTTTTCATGTAAGTCCATTATTAAAGGTTTTTGAGTTTTATTGGCCTCTATTTTAAGCCTATATTAATTTTGTGAATTTTTCAGTTATCAAGTAAACGTATTGTATAATGTTAAAGTGACACTTCTTGACAAGGAAAAGATTCCGATAACATCATTTGACTATAGCAACAGTGAACAGGTCAAAATAAATCATCATCTTCTCTGGTTGTCGGTAAGCAAAACATAATATTTAACATGTGCATCTTTCGTTATTAACTGTATTCTATTATTTCAACTTAATTACAAAACCCACTCCCATCTCAGTCAGAATTATATAAACCATTTTAGTCTAGCATTTAATGTCCTTTGATGTGTGTATAAATATAAATATATAAACGCACGTATAGACAAATAAAACGATGTAAAAATTTTCAGGTGCAACATACTTTCCAACATTATGGTCCAGGAGTAAGATATGTAAAATTTCTGCATACAACTAAATATCTAAGTTCAACAAGTGACACCAAAGTTTCAATTCTGCAACCAGATATTCAGAAGATACTAAAAAATAAAATGGTATTGTTTATAATTACATTTTTTAAAGACCATGTATGTGTCAATGTTATAAACAAGTGTTTCCTTATCATTGTGTAAATCTTTATTTAATTTTTATAAAATTAAACAACTTTGTTTTAACCACATTTTTATTGGTACACTTTATCCAACCGGTTTCGACAAGAACCTTGTCATCATCAGGGTTTATGTACTAAACATGTATTTCAATGTTGTAGAATTTAGTACATAAACCCTGATGATGACAAGGTTCTTGTCGAAACCGGTTGGATAAAGTGTACCAATAAAAAACTAGTTAAAACAAAGTTGTTTAATTTAATAATGTTTATAAAATGTGCCACAAAGTATCTGCGAAAAACATTTGAGAAAAGTTCATTTAATTATTAATTTCCCTCTTCGGTCGCTATGGGTCAGCTGTTGGATATTAACAATTTCGTTATGTTTCTTAGTAATTTTTAGTAACTTTCAGCCAATGTGTATTGTGCATGTACATGTCGAACTTATGAGATTTTATGTCCGGCAGGGTTCTGTGATTTGCTTCTCGTTTCTATTTGCTTTTAATTAATAATTTTTCCATTTTGTATTTTTTCTTTCACCACGTTTCCTTTTGATAACTACTATCTCCAAACCTAATGTATACTTTTCATTACATTAATAATCAATTTCAGGTAAAATTTAGAACTTGTATTTATGTCTGAAATTTGTTTTTTAGCTCTTTTAAATCTAATGTGCTTTTAATTGTTGTATTTATTTTTTTGGAATTAACATTGTGGTAAGATATGGATTTTATATATAAACCCGTAGATGGAAGCATCTCTAGCTTCCATTTTATTTTTAAATGATTATTTTAATTAACTAATATAACACGAGGGTTTTTACTTACAAATTTTGCTTATAATTACACTTAGATACAAATTGCTTAGAAACAAAATTATAATTCCCCTTATCTTATCTAATATTTTATCCAAAATACTGTCTTCTCATGTCAATTATTCAAATGAATTTATAAAATTAACAAATATTTATTTTTGTAGAATGATTCCTCCCAAAAAAATGAAGTAAAAGAAAAACAAAATCTATCATATGCAATCACAGAAACTGAAGCCAAAAGCTGTAATACAATCCAATTAAAAACTATAAATGCACAGATAAAAAATGAAAATAAAGTTCTTCCTGGTGGACCCCAAACTCAAAGGAAAGACATGGAATTCAGTCCAATTTGCTTTGTTGAAGGAACTCAAAAAGTACCAAGTGAATATCCAAAGTGTTTTGCTAGTGTCCAAAGCAGTGTGGTACTTCCGATTACTATACAGGCTAACAGGAACATACAAGATATACTAGCTAATCTGTCTATAATTCCTAGTCCAATCCCGATTATTGATACGTCGTACTCAGAAAACGATATGAATAATAAAAGGAAACATAGAAACAATAAATGAAATTCTCATATACAAGTTCAATATACTTTCGATACATTTTATGAAATGGAAAGCAAAAACTGTATAATAAAAATGGTACTGAAATACAAAAAGGTACCTATGGCAATGTTTTAGCTATAGGAAATTACAAAAAGATAAGGCAATGTCTCAGCTTGGTACATATACTGGTAGACGTTTATTTTCTGGTACCATCTTTAAGTCTGAACGATATTTAAATAAAAAGCCATCACCACCAATTAGAAAACCCACTTCTGCTTTAGAAACAGTAATATGATATAACCAACACCTGAGCTTACCTGAAAAATATTTAAATGTACTAAAACACGATGTATTTTAAATATTTGACAAAAGTATTGCCTGCAAATTGAGATGTCAAAAAAATACAGAATTAAGAAAAAATTATTGGATATGGATTTTGTAAAAGGATAACTCAGAGATTCAAATAAGAATTGAAAATTGAAAATATCTCATAACAGTCAATAAAATTAACAAAGTAAAATAAAATATAAATTGTTATATTTTTTGTTTTTATTTTTAATTCCTTCAATATTTTTTCTTAACAGAGCATGCAGTATTGTATTTTGGACAAATATAACTAAAATTTAACTAAATTCAATTTTTTTAAATACATTTTTGACCATTGAATATTATTTAGTCTTAAAATACAAATATAAAAAAATCCCGGGAAATTATGAAAAAATAACAAATTAACTTCATTAACATTTAATTTGACATATTTTGGAAAACATTTTAAAAAAATTACTTCTACTGTAATTATCTGTTCTTACGTTTTGTAGAAAAAATACTATATTTAGTTTTATTTAACATATAAGCAACAATCAACAACATATTAGTTTCTCGAATTATAATCGAACTTGACACTTAATTTAAAAAAATCGAAGAAACTTTGTTTATTTGCATGCTCGTTATATGCATATTTATAAATAAGTTTTAGTATCGGTTATACGAGCTTTTTTATATCAAGAATTTATAAGAACCCAGTCTTTGATTGTAAAATTGTGGACAAATTGAAATATACTAAAAATTTAGGTAGAATACAAACAATTCTTATTTTGTTTATTTTCTTGGAATATGGTTAAAAAACCAACGACAAAAATCATAACAAAAACAAATAAGGTAAAAATATTGAGGCAATATCTCCATCGATTAGTTGAGTTGTTGCAGAATGAAGAGTACTATCCTAATTATATAAATATTTAATGACCGAAGTTCTCGTATGCCTTATATTTTCTAAAGACTCGCTTCTTAATTCCTTATTGATTGCGATAGTTATTTTAGATGGAAAAATTTACATACATATGTTGTTAAGATAGCCATTGGCAGTTTAGTAATTGATGGTCTCTGTACAAAAATTTTGTCTGCGAGTTTTTAAAGGAATGGTCACAAAAAATGCGCAATTACCTATTTCAATTTACAAATAATAGAAAACCCTAAATATCAAATAAACATATTAAAAGTGTTTTTTTAAGAGGTACAAATTTAAATTTCCCACAGTGGTGGCACCCGTCATATGGCATGTTGCGTCATCTTGTTGAAACTACAGCTCTGTCACATAAATGCCATTCAACTGAGGTACGAAGAAGTCAGTAATCATGGTTCTGTAGTGCTCCGGTCGGCATCGTCTTAAAAAAACCAAAATGGGACCCAAAAATTAATGAAATATAAATGTTCAATAATGCTGAGAACGTTGAATGTTACACAAGTGTAAAGAGTGATCACTTAAGCCAAATGCCAGTTTGTAAGCCCTGAGACGCTGAAACATCCATTTTCTTTAAAAAAAAGGTAATTCATTTGAAGTTGAGACATCTATAACAATTTTGAGTTAAACCTTACAATACAATATCGTCCGATATAACTGAATGGGAACAAAGGTTGATGTGCCATGATTTTTATATGCTGTAAACAATTATGAGCTCCGGGTAGTATGAAAAATTCCCTCGGTCCGATCATTAACAAGTTGACCTTCACGTTTAATGCACAAGAAGAGTAAGAGTAATTATTTCTGTCACCTTCAGTTAAAAATAATTTACATCTCGGTTTTACAGCCTTATTTTTTTCAACCAAAACAAGTCCGTGTTTGTGGTCAGGGCTTAATTAAAATGGCGTTGTTAACGATGTTAAACATTGTTTCTAATTCGTGTATAAAAATTGCACAGTATTTCTTTATTATTTTTTTTGTGTTTATATTTAAATGAATTATTTGTAAAGATGGAAAAATATCTTAATTATCCGAATTAATTATTTGTAAAGATGGAAAATAATCACACTATCTGCGGGAAGGGTAATTTTACCGTTTCACTCGACAAGTGGTGTTCGGCGGGAAGGGTAATTTTCCTTTTCACTCGACTCATCGTAAATTGCGTGTAAGTTATTTTTAAGCATGACTTTTGCGGCATCTTTTGATCTCATATCGATGTTTACAGTTTGGTTAAATGTCATCACTTCTTTTATATTCGAGATATTTATCTCTATTATAAGCGCGAATCCGCCCGCAGATAGTGTGTAACTCATATCCGTACATGGTGTTAACTTATTCTGCGTTGTAAACAGCATTATATATATCATTCTTTTAATGATGGCATCATTTTATATATCATTATTTATAGAAGAGCGCTTCAGGTAGAGTAACAGTAGAGTGATATTAATGAAATATTAGAGGGAAAAATCGCTATGTGTATTTTAACCCTCCTGGGAATCAAACCTCCAGCAGAGTAACCAAATGCACTAACCACTGCACTACGGAGGTGGACAACAAAAATTGCCCTTCAGATAATGTTATAAGTGGACGAGAGCAAGATTTTTGTGATTAAAACCTCTAAAAATTTAAATAATAATCTGTATATAAAATGTAATTGTTTTTTCGTCCAAAATCTTAAATTTCCTAAAGTTATTTACTGATTTCTTTCTTTTTCATTTAACCAGACATAAGCACAGCAACGGGTGGCCGAGAACAGCTAGTATAAAAGCACAGAAGTTTTTAGTATTTTTAAATCCCGTCGATGTCAGTACGTCAAGGTATCGTGTCGGCGAAATTTATTATATTAATGAGAGCTAAACACTTTTAACGTACAGGCGTAAGTAATGAGATCGATCTGGGGACCCTTTAATCGTTAATCAAGCGATGAACCGCTTTTAGGGTCATATTGGAAAATGTTAATGAATCATTTAAACTTGATAGCCAATTTGAATCCTTACGTCCTGCAGTGAAATAAGCAGGGTAACAAGGTTTCATTTTGATAGCGGTACATAAAAAAATGGACAAAAATTGGTATAGAACGTGTACGATATGTATGGTACGCACCCAAAGATACAAACGGTACTAAATCGTATAGATTTAGTGCTATCTTGACCGTTCATTGCATGATAATCAGTCCTGCGCATCTTATACTAGACCGGGGTGATATTAAATAAAAATTAAAGTGATAATTACCCATATTTACTTTGACCCTCCTCCCTTCGAACCCGGGATCTTCAGTATGTTAGTCAAACGCACTTGCTACTGCACTACGGGGGCGGAGATGTTTTTAGAATATTCTTAAATGTCAATAAATCAAAAAAAATATATTAGGCGAAACATAGTTAACTAATTTATTGACAACTTCACCGCAGGGGTCGACAAAGATAACAGAACGCCACACCAGGCTGTCTTCACAAACGATCTTTGTCTTTTCCGTATTCATGTTTCTGCTTATAGGTACGTACCAACCCCCCAATTATTATCTTAATTAGACTCCTGACCTGACCTAGTTAACCTCGGTTTGTAATGCATGTTTGTGCTGAAACCTTTAGTGCATGTTGGTGTTCGAGTTGACCAAAAATCGCATACGTTAAACATTTTGTGTAATTTTAAGTGTGTAAATGGTGCTATGGTGGTGAAGGGTGGTATTGTTTGTATGCTGTGATAGTGATTGTCCTGACGAAGAGACGGGTATTTCTCGAAACTGGTTGACATCGGTGAGTGGTTATATACTAATATTATTAACATTTTTATAAAAAATTAAATAAGTGACCAAGTAACTTTCAAGTATTTGAAATACTTGATCATGGCGAGTTGAATAGTTCATGTTTTGTAAATGTATCACATGAATATATTTATGAAATAAAGTTGAATGTGTGAATTATTTTATGTCTAAACTTAATTAGTGGTCACCCCAGAAAATGTATGCATATTTGACAAGCCTTTTAAGTCCCGACACATTCCAGAGTTGCCGAAGGTACTAACTCTGTTGTGACTAACTCTGGAAACGGCATGCATTTATAAAGTGCTTGCAACTAGGTCTTCGGGATAACTTTGTACAAATTTAGGGTAAACAGAATATTCAGTTTGCAGTTTAAAATAGATTGCAATAATACACTTAATGGCAGCAAAGCAAAAACAAGTGAGTAACTTGATTTTAATAGACTAGCGCCACCTGTGTTTTGTATTGCGAACAAATCCCCTTGATATATGAAAACAACAAATAACAACTAAGTTTATATGCGTAAATAGTCATACATTGTCCGCCTCCTTAGTGTGGTGGTTAGCAAGCTTGGTTGTCGTGTTAGGAGTCTCGGGTTCGATTCCTAGAGCGGTAAAAATAAATATAAGTGACCCTTCAGGTTAATATATTTATATTATCCACTGACACTTCGTGATGGAATTGCATTTTTAATTTATTATTAGATTAAAACCAATATTTTTAGCTTTTCCACTTTTTTATTTGACCAGCGACCGGGTTTCGTCGTTACCGACATCATCAGACTGGTGAGAGGCTATACAAATTGTTATGTTATATATAAAAGAAGGCAGGAGTTGATAACCATGATTTGATATAATTTTATGAGAAATTAATTTAATTTGAGTGAATTTAAGTATTGTATGATATTTGAAATATTTTTTATAAAGGTTTTTTTGTATTGAAAGCACGATTTTATATAAAGTTATAATAGATTTGCATTTTTTGTAAATGAATTTAAATTATGTAACGAGGTATCAGGAAATGCTGGTTGACGGTTCCTTCCACTAAGCTGTGGTTGTCCGGGGGGAGTCCGAAGTTCTCTGAAATGTAAATTTCCCGGCAGTCATTTCTTATCGACAAGACATTAAGGCATCTATTGTTTCTTTTCTAATGGGTAAAGTAAGGGAGAATGAATGTGTGTTACTTGATCATTTAATATGTATTTATTATGACAATTTTTTAATCTATTTATTTCCAAAATTTCGAGCCTATCTAATTTTTTACCTTTACTACATTTGTGTAAGATTTTTACATTAACATTTTTATCGAAATCATGATTTGACTCTATCAAGTGGTTTGCAAAAGTGGAGTTTTCTTTTTTATTTCTCCAACTTTGGACATGTTCGTTTATTCTTATTTTAAACGATCGTCCTGTTTGCCCCACGTATTCAGCACTGCATGATCCACAACTTAATAAATATGAGCCTGAATTTGTATCTTTTTCCCTTTTATCTTTATTATTAATTAGTATTTTTCCCAGATTTGAATTATTATAAAAGGCTATGGAACATTCATCTTTGTTCGCTAGTTTTCCGATTCTGTTACTACTATCCCCTATAAAAGATAATTTAGCCCATTTTTTAACTACTTTTGAAGTCTCTGTAATGAGAGCTTTATTTAATTGAGATGTTGCAAGTCTCTTTTGTTTTTTTCCTAATTAATTGATCAATTAAACCACATTCATAACCGTTATTGGAGGCTATCGTCTTTATGATATTGAGTTCAGAGTTGTAATTATCATTATTTAATGGGACATACAACAGCCTATGAATTAAACTATGAAATACAGCGAGTTTATGGGAAATATGATGCTTAGATTTGTTATGAATGATGTTATCGCTGTATGTGGGTTTTCTGTAAATCGAAAATTCTAATTTATTGTTTTCGATGCTAATTTTTAAATCAAGGAAATTTATTACTTTACCGCCCAGTTCCATAGTGAATTGAATTGATTTATTAATTTTGTTTATTTCTGTTAGGAAAATATCTAATTGTCTTTGGCTTCCTGACCATACAATTAGTATATCATCGACGTAGCGGCGATAAAATTTAACGTTAGTGAAAGATTTTAATTTTGTAATGGATTTTTCCATATGATCCATGAATATTTCAGCAAGGATCGGTGAAATGGGGCTTCCCATAGCTAAACCTGATTTTTGTACATAATATTTATTATCGAATTGAAAGTAGTTTTGATTCGAATTGAAAGTAGTTTTCAATTCGATAATAAATATTATGTACAGAAAACCCACATACAGCGATAACATCATTCATAACAAATCTAAGCATCATATTTCCCATAAACTCGCTGTATTTCATAGTTTAATTCATAGGCTGTTGTATGTCCCATTAAATAATGATAATTACAACTCTGAACTCAATATCATAAAGACGATAGCCTCCAATAACGGTTATGAATGTGGTTTAATTGATCAATTAATTAGGAAAAAACAAAAGAGACTTGCAACATCTCAATTAAATAAAGCTCTCATTACAGAGACTTCAAAAGTAGTTAAAAAATGGGCTAAATTATCTTTTATAGGGGATAGTAGTAACAGAATCGGAAAACTAGCGAACAAAGATGAATGTTCCATAGCCTTTTATAATAATTCAAATCTGGGAAAAATACTAATTAATAATAAAGATAAAAGGGAAAAAGATACAAATTCAGGCTCATATTTATTAAGTTGTGGATCATGCAGTGCTGAATACGTGGGGCAAACAGGACGATCGTTTAAAATAAGAATAAACGAACATGTCCAAAGTTGGAGAAATAAAAAAGAAAACTCCACTTTTGCAAACCACTTGATAGAGTCAAATCATGATTTCGATAAAAATGTTAATGTAAAAATCTTACACAAATGTAGTAAAGGTAAAAAATTAGATAGGCTCGAAATTTTGGAAATAAATAGATTAAAAAATTGTCATAATAAATACATATTAAATGATCAAGTAACACACATTCATTCTCCCTTACTTTACCCATTAGAAAAGAAACAATAGATGCCTTAATGTCTTGTCGATAAGAAATGACTGCCGGGAAATTTACATTTCAGAGAACTTCGGACTCCCCCCGGACAACCACAGCTTAGTGGAAGGAACCGTCAACCAGCATTTCCTGATACCTCGTTACATAATTTAAATTCATTTACAAAAAATGCAAATCTATTATAACTTTATATAAAATCGTGCTTTCAATACAAAAAAACCTTTATAAAAAATATTTCAAATATCATACAATACTTAAATTCACTCAAATTAAATTAATTTCTCATAAAATTATATCAAATCATGGTTATCAACTCCTGCCTTCTTTTATATATAACATAACAATTTGTATAGCCTCTCACCAGTCTGATGATGTCGGTAACGACGAAACCCGGTCGCTGGTCAAATAAAAAAGTGGAAAAGCTAAAAATATTGGTTTTAATCTAATAATAAATCCTTCAGGTTAATATTGATTTAATATCATTCTAGACTGTAAACTAAAGCACAGGACTGTATTTCTTTTCCTTCATGTATTTAACAATCATGATAACACTGCTTAATACAATGCAGTGCTCTTTGCACCATTGAGTGTAGATAATTGGTAGAAAAATATATTTGTATATATATCATATTACAAAAATATATCATATTTTCAAATTGATATCCCTTGCCTGTTACTGCGCGTAACAATAATTTAAATCCTGTGCATATTAAATTTACGGTCCCGCAAAACCCTTTAACAAGGCAGTCAGCCTTGTAGTCAACCCGTGAAACCAAAGCCTGAGACGTGTCCTTAGAGTAAAGGGAACAGGATCCTAGAGGTCCTGGGAGGTTTCTCACTTGCCAGGATATCAGGTTGTCAGCTACTCATGATCCTAGATTAGCATCACGTCGCTTTACAATTTACTAAGCTTAAGCGGAGGCATAATGTAATATGCGTATTTCGTACTTACATACATGAGAGAAGATATGTAGCATATAGATCCCTAGAGATATTTTATATTAATCGTACACAGAAACAAATTAGATAATGAATTTTTATAACAGTGGCTTTTCAAACGATTTTTTCCTAAACATTCTAATGTTTGCATTTGAGTTCCAGCTTTTTCTTTGAGGTAACAGCTAATTAATAATAACAAAAAGATCACAATTGAGAATTTCTTTCCTTGATTGAATCAGTCTAAAATTCTATATAATTTTATACATATTTATGTAGGTTTTGTATCCAAACTTCTTCAAATATTTGTCAACAAACACTTTGTATATTTAAAAATATTTTCCAATAGTATTTTATCATTATCTTAATACTGACCCTCTATATCCAATGGTGCAAAGGGCATTGCACCAAATTGCATTTGATCAATAACTAAACCCGAGCCGACCAAATGGTTGTTACATTAATTCATTTATTGTTTATCCATACGATTATATATGTTAATATTTTAAATATTTTTTTGCCAATTTTTCGTCTATATTTGAGTAGACACTATGCTATCACTATTATATTGTTTAACCCCTGAGCTCGTTCCATTAATTTAGCATGAATAATCCACTCAAATACATATGTAAATGAATTTACCTATAGCCCTTTTATATTTGTTACAATTTGACTTTATTTCGTACCATTACAAAGATGTCTAATTAAGAAAAGCTCGTTGGTAAATTAATTATTTATATTATATTTGCAGAAGCCTTATGTATCAGAAAAGTTTTGAATCAAGCTCAAAAAGTTATTTCGACGAAAAAGCTCGAAATCGACTTAAAATAATCTTTATCTCCAGTTGCGGCCGGAACTTGGAACAAACGCACAAGTAAAAACTGATAATAATTGGCTTTTCTGTGTCATTCCTTACCACCGGATGTGGGTGATTACTTGTCAGAGTGGTGATTGAGTATGAAAAATGAATTATTCCATTGCCAATTGGAGTTAAATCAAGTTATGAGATCACGTTGACAAAGAGTATTGCTTAATAGAGTCCCATCCCATACTTTACTGTCACTAATAGCACATCTTAATGACAAAATAATAAATTAACGATAAAGGACTTGTAAGGTCATCCGTTTTTATTGAGATGCGTTTAAATTTCTTCCTGTTGAATTTTTTAAAATTATTATCAAATTAATTTAAAAATCTTATTGTTATAATTAGAATAAATACAGTAAATAATATTTGTTTATAAGTATTACATAATTAAATAACTAAAGTTGGATGAAATGTTTATCCAATGAAACACATTTAAACTCATTTCGTAAAAAAATTACTGATTAACAACAGTTTTGAATCGTTCAAAAACAAACTCGCTGAATCGATATGTAATCAGTTTTTTTTCTGAATCCTATCGATAACAATCAATTGCTTTAAAATAAAATTACAAAAAAATATTTTTAAAAACTTTTAATTTTAGTGCGACCTGCATCGTAAAAACGGATTTAAAAACACGTTCCTTGCAGCAGAATTATCCTTGTCCTTCTTTGATCCTTATTCTGATTCTGTGAATCAGATATAACAGCATTATTAAGATCGCAAAGTATATAGGGGCAAGGTGATCAGTTGTACGCCTCAGGTGATACTCCAGCAGCGTTATTTGTTATTCCTAAATATTACAATATAAAATAAAAACACATACCAAAAATAAATGATAACTTAATAATAATTATTATTCATTTTATTATTATAATTTGTACTTATCCATATAAAATTAATAATTTTAAAGAAGCTTTTTCGTATATTACTACATCAAGGACGCTTATATATATTATACTTCATTTATTTATCATAAATGCAATCATCAAGAATAAATGATTACTATTTAAATGAAAAAGTGAGTAAGGTTTTTTGCCCTGTTTAAATATATTAAAACGTCAAAATTATAGAGTGGTTTGCTCGCTTATAGCTTATCGCTATTCGCGTCCGAAAGAATGGAAAGATTCTCAAATTATATGACAGAATTATGTGCAAATTAAATAATGCACTGTTACTCAATTGCGCTTACGCGTATTTTAGAAGATGCTTTGGCAATAGTTCTAGTGGGAAATTTATACGAAAAAACTCTTTAGAATGTGTTATATTTATTTGTGAGAAGAAGAAGTGCATATATGGCGTGATATATATATATATATATATATATATATATATATATATATATATATATATATATATATATATATATATATATACATATATATATATATATATATATTTATATATATATATATATATATATATATATATATATATATATATATATATATATATATATATATATATATATATATATATATATATTTATATATATAAATATATATATATATATATATATATATATATATATATATATATATATATATATATATATATATATATATATATATATATATATATATATATATATATATATATATATATATATATATATATATATATATATATATATATATATATATATATATATATATATATATATATATATATATATATATATATATATATATATATATATATATATATATATATATATATATATATATATATATATATATATATATATATTCTCCTTTGTATTATTCCAGATTCTCGCTGATGGAAGCATTCTTTGATCATGATACCGAGTATCGGGGCTATTTCAGAACCGCAAGAATAGCGAAACATCAGACGGAGTTGTAAAGATTGGACCCGATGGCCCCCGAGAGATAAATCTTGGAGGGATATGGAGATTACAGACGCACGAAGGGCGATATGATGTACAGCATCAATGATCTACTTCAGCGGTCATCTCAGAAAAGCAGAGCTGCTCTTTGTCCACGAAACAATGAAATGTTGACAAAATATATACATATATGTATTTTCTACTCAACCATAAGGATATAAATAACAATTTTTTTTGGCACTTCGTCTTGTGGATGTCAGTATTTTTATATATCACTACACAAAATTACCATACAAACCATAAAATAAAAATGCAAATGCAACTTTAATTTTTGTATTATTGGTCCTTAAAAAATAAATAACGGAAAATGTTTCTAGTTTTGAAAATAAGCGAAACATGTTTTCACAATGATTGAATATATTTTTTAAAATCTTTTGTCTATGATACCGCCAAATATGCAAAAAAATGTTGCATCAGTTGAGTGAAACCATCTTTCTAATGTAAACAGTAGGCAACGCATTTTGTTACTGAAATTTAGAGATTTGTCTGTTTAAGACAAGAATGATTTTGTAATTTTTTATTTACTGAATTCTTTACAACTTGTCCAAATACTTGTTCACAAAATCTGGATTATCTCCAATCACAGGAGCTATTTTCATATTATTTTTTGACATCTCATCAAAGATGAAGAAGAATATGGAAGTCTGGGCATAATAAAAATGAAAATGGTATTTTCTGGCGTTTCTCACGTGTGTGATTATAATCCAGGATTCGGACAAGAGTTTCTGCTTAGTAAAAAGCTTCTTTACATCTCACTAATAGATGTCTCTAGTGAAGTTCTAGTGATTCAAGAACAAGGTTTCTAAATTGGTTCATATATATAGAACTTCCAAGAATTTCAGTAGTGTGGTTGTCAATAATGGGTAGAATTGGTGAATGTTACACGTGTGTAAAGTGATCACTTAAACCAGCCTATGACGGTCGTCAGCCCCGTAAATGCCCAGACTTCCATATTCTTCTTCATCTTTGATGAGATGTCAAAAAATACTACTGAATTCTTGTTTCGTAATCTAGCAGCTATCACTTTTTTATTTAAAGATAAACAAATATTTTTTTTAGTAATTTAATAAATAATGTAATTTATAGTATCATTTTGTAAGTTCAAGCAACTGATTTTTTTTACTGAACCGGATATTGTAACTGATTCTTTTTTGTTTGTTTTAATTTAAAGTTAATTTATTGCATTTTTGTTATAAATATTTGAATATAGATCTCTGTTATGAATATCACAATAACTTTATTCGTCTTAAAAATTCGATCAAAGATGTGAAGTTTATGCAAATATTAAATAAATGTCGACATTCAATCATTTTATGAAGATTCCAGAATGCATTAAAATGTAGTGAAACCAGTTGTACGTTCCCCTTACTTCCCCAATACACGGTTGGTCTTGCATCAAATTTATAACATCTGTTTTGTATTTAATTGCTGTCAATAAAAGAGCTTCTACGGAATAGTATCCTGGAAAGAGGTTTGCAGGATTGTATGACATATTTATGTCAACCATTTCGATGAAGTTACGTCCTTTTCTACCATAATTGAATCATTAACATAGATATTGGTTTTGTATTGTAATTCCGATCAATCAATCAAAGTAAGAAAAGGGGTTATGCTAGCTTTCTTAAACCAACAGTTTAAGAAAAATAAATTAGACAAGCCATAAGACATAAACTCAAACCGTGGAATATTATTTGTTTTAAAACTATTTTTTACTATCAAAAACTAGTATTTTTACAGCCTACTAACATATGTATATACGTAGTGTGTATGTACATTGTTTACTTACTTTTTTTCCTTTTGATTCTCATATATTGTTTATTTGACTATTTTCATCATTAATTAAAATGTAAATAAAAAGGTTTTCCGGTTAAATGGTTTGCTATGAATCTTCATTCAATGTATCAAAAGGCATTGAAATACTTCCTTTTCAAATATTTTTAGATTTATGAAAAATATCAACAAATATGAAAAACATCACATGACAAACGAAAGTCATATTAAATCAACGTTTAATAACGTGAAAATTTAATACGATAATGATTCACAGTATATTCAACTGCTTATTTTAACTTTATTTCGAGATGAAACTATTTCAAATTTCAGTCTAGGAACACATAAATATGTATCGAATAAAACTGTATAAATCCGATTTATTTGAAATGTTGTTCGCTGTATAAACGTATCTACAAATAAACGTTCTAAGTTGTTAGAGCATTTCCATTATTCGTTTTCATATGTAAACTTAAAGATATTGATAAAAATATGTCCATTTGAAGGGAAAAGGATTCATCCAAAACCATTTGCATTCGAGTCTTGCAGCGAATAAATTTCCTTTATTTCACACTCGCTTACAAAAATATGTGGAATATTCCTTCCTAAGAAAAAAAGAACACTACTATGAAGTTAAACAAAATATACCAACGCACCAAAAGCGACGTGCAATAACATATTCATAAAAATAATGACTCTAGTATCTTTTATACATTTTTATGAAGTCTTTTCTGCTGAGTTGATTTTTTGTATTTTTAAGGGTAAGGTTTTAGAGTTGGAATGATGCAGAGGGTTGCCAATAATGATTTTCCAATAGCCCTCACCGTAGGGGAAATATTCAAAGGAATTCACATTTCTTTCTACCGGCAATATATGTTTGCAGTACCTACCTTCCCTTGTGATAAATATAAAAAGCTTTCGTGGGAGTATGGAGCTTTTCCCATATTATTTGACAGATATTCCAGAATGATGCGTGCAGAAATAGCGTGGATATCTCCAATCTTGGAATTCAAGCTACGACAAAAAATTAAAGTTTTCTGACCTTGTACGGAAAACTTAAAATTTATTTTACTATCTAAAGATTAGTTATTAAATTAACTAACGAAGAAGTGTTTTGTAAAAATGGGTTAGGTGCTCTTTAAAATTTAAATGAATAGTACAAAAACTAAACGTGAAAGGGAAATTTGAGAGAACTTGAGGAGTAGGATGAAAGCAAATATCCTGGCTGAGTAATTAACGAAATTGGATGGAAAAAAAGAGAGAGTTACTCCAAGCAGCAAAGAACTTTCTTCAGAGTGATTGCTAACCTTGGGGGGACCTGAGACGGTACCGAAAAAACATCTGATGGATCCAAATTTTTCTCGGTCTTTTTCAGCTCCTTTTTCTAACTACATTCGCCTCATAAATTTGTTTTACCGTTCTTCCTCCCTCATCCATTCCACATGTCCAAACCATCTCAACGCATCTCTCTTAATTTCACCTTTAATACTTAATAGGGATGGATACAGCACTATGACTATCAAGACACTTTTTTAAAGGAATAACCCTCAAAACCTCAACGTACCTACAACTTACATGTATGACATATAGATTCTTGATATAAACATTAGAAATTTTTATCTTAATACACCACCATCAGTCGAAATTCCACATCTGTCAAAATTATAACTGACACATAAAAACATATTTGAAAATTTAATGCTTTTTGGATTTTCAATAATGGGCAGAATAGTCAAAGCTGCACAAGTGTATAGAACTTATGATTTGAGAGATATGATAGTACATTTTTTTTCATTTCATTAATAAAAAACATTCACAAAAGATTTTCGTTCCTAGGCTTACTTTTTAGGGAAACAATTTTTCGAAACATTTTCCCAATATGCGACTAAATTCCCCATGCTTCATCGCTATGAAGCGACAGCCAGACACATCGTAAACTTATATTACATTTTCTTCTTTTCTTATATCTTCTGCCTTCTACTCTGCATCTTCTCCAAAGTACCAAAAACAATTCTACACATCTGACACGTGGCACTTTGCACTTGGAAAGTATTATATCGTTTCGTTTTTGTCATTAGCTATGAAAAAGGTATTGCTACGTTTACTCATATGTGTTATCTTCATCTCAGGAAATTTACCGTCAGAAAATCTTTATCCAAATCAAAGAAGTGATAGATAAAAGACATGGCGATGGAATTTTTATTTGATATAGAATGAAAAAAATATATATTTTAATGTATGAATATATTCACTTCGTAAAAACATTTTGTATTTTCACCTATTGATGAGAACATCTGTAGTACCTACTTTAAACTAGAATTATTTATTTATTTGCTATTACAATAAACCTGTGTAATAGCATAACGTTTCCAATAGATTTTTTTAAATTTTTTATTAAAGTATCAGCTTTTGAGTTTATTAATGTAAACATGACTAGTTTTAAGAACATCTGTAATCCTCAAAACAGGTCGTGTTTACATTGATTGGTCTTATATTAGATTTTTATTATTATTTGATTTATAAATAATTAAACTGATTTAAAAATCTTCAAGGTGAATGGTGCCTATATTAAAGAGCGATATAATCCATTATAATAATAATAATAATAGGTGCCGTAGCGTAGTCGGGTACACGCTCGACTTCAAAACTGGTGTCTTGAGTTCGATTCCCTCCGATTGCAAAATGAATTTAAGCGACATTTATTCTTAATTGGTCTGGGTGATTGTGATATATTTTTCACACGCGTATTTCTCATCCTTAACATAGGTAGTATTTTATTTATTGTTTCGGCATTTACTTTGTGGTATGTGGTTGTTTTACTAGTTGTTGAAAATAAATACAAAACTCAAGTGGTAAAAAATAACTGTTTTCATTTACAACTTACAGTACTTCATGCAGATAAGCTTTAAAAACGCATATTTTGTTAGAAATTCAAGTAAAAAAGTCGTTTAAATGACTACTTATTTATAATAAAAAATATAACATTTATCCTTTAAGGCCGTTACATTTTTACAGTCGACAATGTAAGTTCGCGAGCCGTCAACGTTTTTTACAAATGGACTTATAAGATGGAGTGAGCGTTGAATTCCACACGTAATTAAAATGTTAATTAGTTGCGTGGGCTATATGTAAAAAATCAGAAACAAAACCCCGCTTTCTACATCTGACAAAGCCGCAAAAAACACCAAGTTATGCAAATTAAATAAGCCATTTTGAAAGTTGCATGCTTTTATCACGACCGTGAAAAAATCTGTATGTAAATGTACATATTTTTTTAAAAGGAAACATATAGGTTACTTTTAATTTCATAATATTTTTTAAATATCGTTTTTTAACTGTTTATTTTATCACAGTTTTTTTTTAAAATACAGTAATACTGTTGATTATGAGTAGCAGTTGTATTGTATGAAGTGGTCAGTAAATAAAAATAAAACAGCAATATTGATTTGGCATTACCTTTGTGGAATAACATAATGACAAAAAATAAATAAATAAAACATTAATGTAAGACCACATTTGATTTTATTTCAAGGTTAACACCACTAGTTTCGAAAACTACAGAAGTTTCTCATTTTTATGTATATTTTATAATACACTTAATTAAAAATTACAATAATATACCTTCACTGAGTTTTTCCGTGTCGAGGGTTACAATACTTATTTATACAATATTGTTTTTACACGCAATCAAATATGATAGAGCCAAATAATGCGATCTATTTCAGATCTACCTACCCCTTTATATGAGCTCTTTTAAAATTTGATTCTTTTTTAATCAATATGTGATAATAAAAATAGATTGAATCCTTTGGTGAAAATATCTGATGAATTATTGAAATTAGTCGTGTTGATATTGATAAACTCGAAAGTGGTATTATACAAGTGTCTTGATTATATATTTAATAATAAAAATGAAAATGGTATTTTCTGGCGTTTCTCATGTGTGTGATTATAATCCAGGATTCGGATCTCACATACTAATATAAGAGTTTCTGCTTAATAAAAAGCTTCTTTACATCTCACCAATAGATGTCTCTAGTGAAGTTCTAGTGATTCATGAACAAGGTTTCTAAATTGGTTCATATATATAGAACTTCCAAGAATTTGAGTAGTGTGGTTGTCAATAATGGGTAGAATTGGTGAATGTTACACGTGTGTAAAGTGATCACTTAAACCAGCCTATGACGGTCGTAAGCCCCGTAAATGCCCAGACTTCCATATTCTTCTTCATCTTTGATGAGATGTCAAAAAATAATATTTAAGAATAATTCCATAATTTTTTCGGTCATTTAGGCAGGTCAGTTAAATTATGGTCAGGTTGTGTTTTGTCAATAAATTGATGAATCAACAACTTATGTTCTCATTGGTAATACGACTATTATTTACAGAATAAAAAAACAAGCATTAAAAAAAATCAATAAATAATATGCCGATAATATATAAAATAAAAAAAGAAAATTAATTAATTTTTCGAATCAAGTTTACGTATTCCACTTATATTGAAGAAAAAAAATATGGAAAAAATATACAAGTTCCGTTTCGTAAAATGAACCATTTCTTTATTTGTTATATCCGGCTAACCGAGAAAAGTAACTTAATTTAAACAAGATTAATAGTGATAGACAAGCATACAATACGTGACGCGCGGTTTCCGTTCATTCTTTGTGATTCATTGTTTTTCAATCGAGAGAAGTAAAGGTTTCCTTAGAAGGCTATTTATTTCAACGTTAACTTGGTTTATACCGTTAAGTTTAGAGTAGTACACATTTTTTTTAAAATTTGGACAGTGAAAAAACAAACTCACTATAAAATACACTATAGGTTATTATTAATTTATTACAATAAAAAAGTGCAACGCTTTTAATATGAAAAGAGATATTTTTGTGGTAAAGTTCATATAATAGTGGATAAAAAAAGTCTAGCATTGAAGAATAAATTAATTTATAATTAATCAAGCAAGATATTTTAATGTAATAATTTACTTCAAAACAAATGGTATTAAAATAAACTCCTATAATAACAACACATTGCAATTATATTGTACCAATATCATCAATCTCGAATCCATCATGTCATAAAACATATTGAACTATTAGATAAAATCATAGAATGTTTGTAAATATTTTTTGTCAGTACCATTCTTTTCAATGAATGACCATTTTATATATCGCTCACTCCTTTCATCAACAGCATATATCAAAAACCGTCAAATTCCAGCTATGCATGTTTTCGGAATGCCCAGAAAATGGATTTATCCCAGCAAAAGCGGCATATTTTTAACTTAATATTTACCAGCTACAGGACAGAAAGAGATGTTTTTGCATTTTGAAGAAAATGTATTATTAAATATTTTTTTTTAAATGTACTAAATATTTTTCAAATGGAGAAAAAACATTCGGGTTTTACCTAAAAAGATCTGTTGCACAGTAAAAAGTTCAATAAGTGGCTTAATATTTATTTTTAACACATTGTATTATATTTTTAAACTTTAAAAACAATCTCCTGATATATCATGTTCTTTTTAAATATGACGTTGTTGAAAGGAGTGAGCGATATGTGTCCTATTAATAGATTCATTTAATAAATGACCACGTGCTACGTTTACGTAGAAACATATCTTTTAATTAGCCGATACTGACCCTTTTTAATAACTACCTACGACTGTTGACCAAATAGCCAAATAGTTTATACATTAGTTCATAATTTTATATTGCATATCCTGATTTTAATATTTACTTATCAATATCTGTCATCAGCAAA
Source organism: Brachycentrus maculatus (assembly GCF_059751285.1). Classification (NCBI taxonomy): domain Eukaryota; kingdom Metazoa; phylum Arthropoda; class Insecta; order Trichoptera; family Brachycentridae; genus Brachycentrus; species Brachycentrus maculatus. The sequence goes on along the minus strand of NW_028280756.1, from coordinate 1,190,325 downwards.
GGAGACACCGAGACAATTTAAGTTAGAATAATATTTCTCTTTGCAGAAATACGTACCGAGATTACATTAAAAACAAGTTTGCTGTCAACTGTGACAACTGGTTTAAGTACTTGGTACGGGTAACACAAACAACTACAAATATTTGTTTGTTTTTTCACAGAGGCGAGCTAAACTAGATTTTTATACCATCATTATGTCAGCACAGATATTATTTTGACTTTTCAAAATGCCAAGCTAGAGGTGTTGCGTTGAAGTGGATTTGACTGACAGGTGTAATATGATGTTTTTGACCAATTTGTAATTATTGTACTGTATTACCTTCTCATTTTTATACTAACGTGATACCTATTTATACTTATTAAAATATTTTAAGAAATAGATGTATTTACTAAGTAAAAATTAAATTAAAAATTCTTCTTCAAACCCTTATCCGCACCCCACTGGTGTATAGGGCATTGTATCATATAAACGCAGTGTTATTTTGATTGTCGACACATGAAGGAAAGGCGATCAGCCCTCTTCTTCAGGTACCAGTCCAGGATAATATTGAATAAATATTAGAGTGACAAAATCACTCTTATTTATCTGACCTCCTCGCTTGGGAATCCAGACCGAGACTTCCAGAAAGGTTGCCAAACGTGCAGACGATTACACTACGAAGGCGGACAAAACTAAAAATGGATAGATTTTACCACAAAGTGACTGCTGAATCAATTAATAAAAAATATTTTAGGTTAATCATGCAAGCCGATCATCAATTTATGGTCAATTTTAGTTTGCTGGCATTGTTGTCTCCAAAAAAATATCATCAAGTAAATTCAATTAATTGTTATTTTATTTATTAAGTTTATCAATCGTATAAATCGAATACAGTTGAACTAACAGTTGTACAACGTGCATCTTTTTTATAGAATTAAAAATATTGTCATCTTGTATTTGTCTGAATTAATCGTTAAATTACCCTGACGGTGGTAGTAATTTTTTATATCCCTCACTCAAAGGAGCGAGGAGCTTAAGCCAGCGAAGAAACAGCTTAAAAAGACTCAAATAAAATAAAGATATTATGTCAGATAATACGGTGTGTTGGTATGTGTGACGAGGAGCAGATCAGGAAACGTATTATTTTTCATGTCAAATATTTGAAATGGGCAAAGTGAATCTGAATAAGATCCCTGCGTGTGGCCCGAAGGTAATTTCTCGTTTCAAACACACTATTTTGTGATACGAATATTAAAATGAAACCATTTTGACCTAAATATTTACTTGCTTCATATGTTTATTTTTTTTTCATCGGAATATCGGATAAAATACCACGTTTTGTAATAGAAACATTGAAATATTGATCTACTCCCATTATTCAGAGTCATAAAAATACGAAACAATTCTTTAAATGACTACTAAGATTGGAGAAGATTGCATGATTCACGATAGACATACAAATATTAAAGTATTCTAAAATGTGCCCTAGGTATGAGAAAAGTCAGTGACAATAAATTGTTGCAAATTTAAAATTTTTAATAGGCTTGTAATGCAATTCAATAAATAAATATTTCTTTGTCTTTCGAGTGAATCACTCAAATTAATGTAAATAAATACCTGGTCCAAATATAAGTTTATAAATAATGAAAACGATGTTTTTATGCGTCACACTGTGTGTTAAATAAATGGAGAAGAATTATTTCATAAAGGTTTCTCTCTGCCAATAAAAAAAAACAAATAAACGGCTTATCAAATTCGACAATACCAATGATAAATAGCTCCCTACACATAAAAATGATGTAAAGTTAAGTTGGTCGTTGTATATATGTAGGCGTTATTTAAAATATTAATAATGAATGACAATTACTTATGCAGTTTATTATATGAGAATGGATTAATTACTTTCGTTAAAATTAGAATAGTTATTGCGGACAATGCAATGAAAAGCGATCATTTAAAAAATTACGATATCTATCTGTAAATTAAGGTGTTCAGAAGATGTAGAGTGATATTGTTATACGTATCTCGTTGGTCGGCAGCAGTTGGTATGCCATCGCATCGTGATGAATCACTTAAGCACGGTTGTGAGCTTTTGAACATAATCCTGGGAAACTTGCGACGCTTGTCTGTGTGGATTAAATTCAGCTTGATAAGAAGGTCGGCAGAACTTGAGCAGGATCCATTGTAAGTCTCAAGTTTAGAGATACTCATAAGGGAATAATGTTTAGTAATACATGATAATATATATATATATATATATATATATATATATATATATATATATATATATATATATATATATATATATATATATATATATATATATATATATATATATATATATACATAAATTTATAAATATACATAAATATATAAAAATATATATATATATTTGTATATATATAAATATATATATATATATATATATATATATATATATATATATATATATATATATATATATATATATATATATATATATATATATATATATATATATATATATATATATATATATATATGTATATATATATATATATAAATATATATATATATACATATATATATATATATATACATATATATATATATATATATATATTTATATATATATATATATATATATATATATATATATATATATATATATATATATATATATATATATATATATATATATATATATATATATATATATATATATATATATATATTGTTACATTACGTCCTTTTAATTTTATCCAATTCGCTTCGTTATCACGATTTACGTTAAAATAATAATCCGATTTCTAAAAATCCAAAATTATGTCGTGATGTAAAGTATCATGAAGTAGATGAAACGTTATTAAACGGAGATTTTTACAGTTTATAAGCTGTCGCACAGTTTTATTCGTACAAAAGGAATGAATGTTTTTTCGTTGTTAGATTTTTTCGTTGTTTTCAAAAACATTTTTTCATTAGTGTCCTTCTGTGTAATATTATTTTATGTTCGTGTTTATTATTAAAGTCAAGACAAAACATTGAACAGGTAGGTACTGTTTAATACCAGTTTCAGTAGCCTAGAGCGGGTTACTTAGGGAACTCATTTATTTTTTCCACTTAAGCTCATAATAATTAACTTTTCCCAGTCGACAAAAAATATTAACCTCAAAAAATATGTATTAAGATATTTTTCATATAATTTTTTGAGATTTTTTAAAAAGTGTCCTCTGAATAAGATTGACAATGCTTTCATTTTAAAAGCTTGAACATTTTTAAATTTATATTTTTTTCGTCCATTAAGAATAACACAGCTAATAACTCAGCTTACAAACTAAGCTTTATTGTATACAAAAGGCGGAGAAAAATACCTAAGATAAGAAAACGATTACTTGATTTGTGAAACAGTTTTGCGTTATTCTATTATTTTTCATGTAGTTATTCAGGTAATAGGTTATTATTCGTTTCTTAATATCCTTGTGTGCAAGGGCGTGCATCCCATATAGGCAGAATAGCAGTGCCTATCTTGAGTGTTTACCCTTACCCGCGTGACACATAAAAAGCAACCAGTACCTAGCCTACCTTACTAAGTAGTACGTAGCTTACCTTACTGCTTAATTCTACTGCCTACCTTAGGAAGTAGTAACTCGTTTACTTTACTATCTACCTTTACTACCTACCCTAATTAATTATCTGAGCACGCTACTGTTTGTGTGTCATTATGTTTTGTACCCAACATTTTAGCCTCCAATACAAAAGTTGTCATCATGGCGATGTCTTAAGCTGTGTTTACACATTCGTGTAGTTCATTTGTAATAAAGTTCGCATCTCTTGGCTCTCTAGCTTTTGTTCTTCTTTTAAATACCGCCACTGACGCGAGCACCGCGAATTGCAAGGCGAATGACGTTCAGGTGTGTTTACACATTCGTGAACTGCATTCTCAATTGATTTTGCAACGTCACTTGTGCGAAAGTATGTATAAACCCGCCATTGAGAATTTTTTAATTTTGTACCGTCATATAGAAAATAAAAACAAAATTAAATATTTGTAATAAATATTGCTAATAATTGGTCAATAAAACATGAATAAAAATGTAATGTATAAAATTTCACAAATATTACAAAAATATGTGTATGACCCGATAGTATATTTATATATTATGTATTTAAAAAAAAAGGAATAACCCACAAAGCTTCTAATTTTAAAGGATCATCTGCAGGCAGGATACTTATGATAGAGAGGGTGAGAATCACATCACAAACACCCAGACCAATTGAAAATAAATACTTCATGAATTTACTTCTGAATCGGCGGGAATCGAACCAGCAACGCCAGTTTCGCAGTCGAGCGTCTACCTAAGAACGCTACAGCACCTGTCGATATATGAATACTAGTATATGGTTTGTATGTATTGTATAAATTACACAAAAATGCATTCCTTAAATTGTTTTTAATCATGTGCAAGTTACGATTTAATAGGCAAATATACAATTCATATTCTGTTTCTCGCTTTCACCATTTTTTGTAAGACGCAAAGATATTATTTCCCTTTAACACTGAGAGCAAAAATAATTGCTTTGATATTTTTAAACGCAATAACAACAGTATCAAGAGACTCTAATGAGTTTCATTATGTTTAAGTGTTTTGAGAAAAATGTTTCTTTCCTTCTGGAATTTATCTTGATACTCCTGATGTTTCAAGGATTATAAGGGAACAAAGGGAAATTTCTCCCTTCGTTTTAAGATGAATTCATCTTTCATCACAAGATGTATCATCTAGCAGCATCCGACATAATCTCATGCTAAACCTACGGACCATTGTCTGCACAGGATAGGGATAGTGTTATAAATTATTTGATATTACGTACATGCATGTATTCTGAATAAAAAAAACGTTTATATTTATATATATATATATATATATATATATATATATATATATATATATATATATATATATATATATATATATATATATATATATATATATATATATATATATATATATATATATATATATATATATATATATATATATATATATATATATATATATATATATATATATATGTATATATATATATATATATATATATATATATATATATATATATATATATATATATATATATAAATATATGTATATATATATATATATATATATATATATATATATATATATATATATATATATATATATATATATATATATATAATAAATATATATAAACACTCATTGTATAAACCGTTTTAATAATATAAAAAATATTTGATTGACAAATTACAACTCCATTAGTTCTGATGCAATTCATGTTTTTATAAAATATCAGGAAAATGTAAATCGTATTGCCCGACGTATTTTTTATACCGAAATTTACTAGAAAAATACCACTTTTCACCGAGTAAAATTTAATTTAAAAAAGATAGATATTACTGCAAAGTGAATGTCGAATCAATTTATGATTTTTGATACTTACATATATAAACACATGTACCCAATTAAATATAATTAGGTACATGTGTTTGTATATGTAAGTAACAAAAATCATAAATTGATTCGACATTCACTTTGTGGTAATATCTATCCATTTTTATTTAAATTTTACTACTTTTTTTAATAAAACTACTGTTGATGTGAAGAACAAATTTTTACAACTATTAAAAGTCTGTTTGAGGTTGGATGAAAAATGTTGCTACATACAAAGTAGGGGTGTCCAAACATTAGATAACTACTGGCGACCTGTTTTTTAAATTATAGCCAGTGGTCTAACAACATCGCACATATTATGTGATCATAAGAAATAGTAATTTAACAATAAAAATAAGTATGAATTGTAAATAAACAATGATAATATATAACTAATACATATTCAATATCAAGTTATTTTAACGAGAGAAAATAACGATTTCTTCTCACAAATTTAAATGGTGTAAATTAAACAAAATCTCATACTTAAAACGATAAGTTATTTTATGAAGGTAGGTATATGCATTTTTACTATGTTTTATATCATATCAATGGATACATGGAAAAATGACATTTCATACTATTGGCAAAGCTCATTTTCATATTGTATATATCAGATAAGCGGGAGACTAGGAAAAGTTAAAAAATGGGATCGCAGTCGAAGCTTTGGGCACCCCTGCTATAAACCCCACCAATGTATCATATGTTCTAAACAATGCTTTTATAAAACATATTTTTTCTACGAACAGTGCATTTCAAACATTCACCTAAATAGGTTAACGTATCATTCTATACCCGGCAAAATTGAACGAAAGGGTCACACAGAAAACAAAGAACGGAGAGTCTCCAGCATTAGGTGTTTATCTGCCAAAGGGAAGAGTGGCTCCCCTAGATATACCATAAATCCGTCAGCTAGTCGACTTGATGGCCCGAGGCATTCGGAATTTTATTAAAAGTTTCTCTTTGAGATGAAGTCGCTTTGATATTACGCGGGATACCCACCTCTGTCGGCCACAGAAGGCCGCAATAATTACAATGAATGAGTTATTTCATTCATTTTGTGTTCTTTATGACAATAAAGCTTATTAATTACGCCAAAGATGGAATCTAAAAAAATCTCATTTGTATTCATGAATATTTTTTCCAGCGGTCATAAACTACCTCGGATAATTAAAACAGTGAACAAAATCTAGGTACTGTAGTTTCAAAGTGAAATAGGCATCTTGCATCTTGTGAAGTTTACAGGTTGTTTATAAAATAACATTCTGTTTTTTATTTGAAAGAAAATATTTATTTTTTTATTTAAAGTTGTACCAATTATTGTAATGCTTTTATTTATTCATTTTAGGAAATTAATAATTAAAATAAAAAATCTACAAATAATTTTCGTTTTTTTCATTTATTTTTAAAAAAAATGTAAATTTTTAATAGCTTATATTTGGTTAAAAAAAACAGTCAAAATCATTATTGAAAAATTAATTTGATATTTTTTTTAAGAATATATGGATATTCCTAGTATAAAGGTTTCTACAAAAAAATCGGCTGGTTATTTGGCCTAATGTTGCAGAGGGCACTGCGTCAGCTGGAAAAAAATGTTTACGAATGTTACCATACCTACTGTTTACTCATACACATAAATAACGACGCCAATTTGTAAATTTTCTTATGAAAGTTCAGATTAACTTATTCAAGTTAAGGTCTAAGAACTTGTGATTAAGCGCAGCGTTAAAAAGCAATCCAGCTAAGCTTGACAAAAATTAAGTCGCCTTCCAATTTGCAAATCGATGTTAAACTTTTCCGATCCCGCCGATATCGCATATAAGAGCCAGCCATTCCTGCAACTTCTTCCACAGGAACTTCTAGAGAAGTCGTGATGTCTCATGGAAGAAGATATCGACAAAATGGCGGATACAGCTGGTTCGGACGCTAAACTTTTCCGAATTTAATTTTAACTTATTAAATGCCAGGACTCTGGAATCTCTGGGAAAATCGAAAAAGGAGGTGAAAATATCGGTAAAGTATAATTGAAAGAATCCGCTGTTAAAGGTGAGATGGTAATTTGAAGTGGTATTTTTTTATCGGGGGTTAATTTTAAGATAATTTATTGAAAGGTTACATCAAAGGAATGGTGCATTTCAAAGAGACCGCTAGAAACTCATTTCCAACGCTTTTATTTGAATAATATTTTCTTCAGACGATCATTTTTAAACACATAATTTTAAAAATATATATATATATTTTTTAAAATTTTGATTCAATAACCTAATGTTTTTTGGTAAAAAAAAAAACGCACGTACATATTTTGAATTAATTTGAATCAAAATTTAGATAATTTTTACTATTTTGCTTTAAGTAAAAACCTGAATTCCGCAATATTCATTATTAAATAATTAGACATGTATTTTGTAATTGTATACCAAATTTTATAACAAAACAACAACCATAAAGCTTTTCCATTTTTATTTTATTTTACCAATGACCATATTTGTCGTCATCAACATCATCTTGCGAATCGAAAACTAGTCTGATGATGTTAGTACGACTAAATAAGGTCACTGGTCAAAAAATTTCATTTCATATTCATCATGTTTTGTAATTTAAAATGTGGTTCCATCGAGAAAGGTCAAAATTTTGTATAACTTTTATTGAAATCATAAATGGTGGATTAATGGTGAAATGCTTTCAATTTTACGATCATGTAAAACAAAGAAAAGTGCGTTTAACGTATTTTGCAAAATTAATTAAAATCTTTGTATATGTACGTTATTAATATTTTTGTCATTTATAGCAAATAAAAACCTATCAGCGGAAGCTAAACTGGCAGTGCACAACGGAGTCCTGGTTCCAACTCTAATGTATGGAAGTGAAACATGGAGTTGGCAAAAGAAGGATGAAAGTAGACTGAATGCAGTCGAAATGCGATCTCTCAGAAGAATGTGTAACAAAACGATGTATGATAGATGTGCGAATAGTGAAATAAGGAAAGAATGCAAAGCTGAGATAAGCATTATCGATAAAATTAAGAAAGGTGTGTTGAGATGGTTTGGACATGTAGAACGAATGAGTGAGGAAAGAACGGTAAAACAAATTTATGAGGCGAATGTTAGCGGGAAAAGAAGCAGAGGAAGACCGAGAAAAACATGGCACGATCAGGTATGCCAAATACTTGAAAGTGGTCAGGTTAGGAGTCGTAACAATCGGCGGGTATGTATGAGGAGATGCATGAACGTGGAAGAGGCGAAGAATGTTTGCAAGGACAGAGTGGTGTGGCGCTCTATTCTCTCTGCCTACCCCTGCGGGGAAGCGGCGTGATGGTTAGTTAGTTAGTTAGTTAGTCATTTATAAGAATTCATATTTTGGATGACAATATTAAAGTATTTATTTATTAGGTATCTAATTTAAAAAAAGGAAATTTTGCAAAAAAAAAATAATTAGCACACTTACTTAATTTTAATGATTTGTTAGTTTGGGATAAAGCGAAACTGGTTCAAAGTATTATATTCAGGCAGGAGTTATATTAACAGGCTAATCATGGATTTAATTTAATATCATTAGCTACTTGTGGTATTTTTCAATATCATTTTGTGATATTTATAGATATTTAGTAAGCAGTAAAACATACAAAATAATTACTCTCTACGGGTAGTCATTCTGGCAATATAAATATTTTATATTATAATCTACTTATTTTGACTTTATTAGGATATTGCAGTGTTTATTTTGCACGAATGTTAAGGTCTGTGAAAATCGCACGCAAAATGATGTATATAAATCATCTAAAAATAAAAGCAATTAACCCAGATGTACCAGGGTACCAGGATAGTAAAGTAGGTTGTTTGTATAAAGACTCTGGTCCGTGAAATAAAAATATAAAAATCGTGGCAGACAAATAATAACACAGCAGAATACATAATAATAATTTGTCGGTAAGGTCCGTAGTAAAGTGTTTTGGTCGAAGAAGGAAACGTGATAGCCTAAGGATTTTTAACATACGATATTTTAATGTTTACCGTGTGTCGGTCAGTCCTAAATTCTAACTTACGTGTGTTCATTCCTCGAACCATTGGTGGTAAAGATAAAGGTAATATTATATGATTGATATAAACATTGATACGAACAGGATGAATTTAATCTTTCTGTTACTTTAAAAAATGCATATTGAAATATGTCTTTAATCAGTTAAAATAAAGAGCCTTTAAAAAAAAATCAATTACAATCTATCTATATGTTTTTAAACATGAGATAATCGTAGGGTGAGAATAACTTCATTAAACAATTATTTTTTATCCTCTTAGTATGGTCTCCTTTATTGTGTATTACTTCTTGCAGTTCTATGCTTTCTTCAACTGTACTGTATTGACAACATTATCAGTTCGTTATGATTTTTGTAAATGATTAAATATGAGGATCTATGTATTTTTCGACAAATTTTATAGGAGTATATACATGTATGTTTTTTCATTAAATAATTGATATTCATACTCTGAGGACCACGGTTTTAGTTAAACTAAGTTTATCCCAAATCTATGTACATACGTAATGAGCGGTGTTCCTTAAACATTTGCATAAATTATATAATCATTATACAGACTCTTGCTCAGCGGCACCTTGTTACATACTAAGGTAAACGATATAAGTAGGTATATGGAGTAAAGACTAGATGAGGGTTCCTTAACTTGATGAGAATTTTGTTAAATTGTTCATTTTACCTATTTATATATATTTTTTGTCATTCAGGCAAACAGACGTGCAAAATGACGCAAAAACATAAAGTTAATAAGCATTTCAAATACGGTGATAGTGAAGAATTTCAAAAAGGCATGAGACAAAAAAGTTTCTAGTTAACAGAAATAGAAATGGTAGAAAAATCATATTTTCAATCATTCAGAACAGAAAATAAGTTGAAAATGACTATTTGGTGTGATTTATGAACTGAATTGTGTTTATATTTGTCAACATATTTACCATTTTTCAAAAGGATTAAAGAATAGAACATAATTTTAATGTTTTTTTTTCAGAATACTTAAATTTCTTTGAAAAAATTAGCAATCGTGATATAAAATGATATGCCTACTACTGTGAGTATAGAATTAAAAAGAAATATATTTTCAATACTTTCTAAATACAGTCTTTTTCCTAATATCGTTTTTAAGGAGCACAAATTTATTAGACAAACGTGATCGGTAATATAAGCAAAAAATACCAATGAAAGTTTGGAGTTTTCAAGATTTAAATTGATTGAAATTGGTAAGGTTGTAGTCCGCCTCCGTAGTGTAATGGTCAGCACGCTCGGCTACCGTTCTGGAGGTCTGGGGCTCGGTTCCCAGGGGGGGGTAAAATAAAAATAAATGATTTTTTACTCTAATATTTATTCAATATTACCCTGGACTGGTACCTGAAGCAGAGGGCTCATCACCTTTCGATCAAGATAACACTGCATTTATATAATGTAGTGCCCTATGCACCATTGGGGTGCGGATAAGGGATTTAATGAAAAAAAAGGTCAGTAGTCGACATAATCGGCGGGTAGGTATGTGTAAGGAGATGCATGACAGTGAAAATGGCGAAGATTATTTGCAGGACAGATTAATGTGGCGTTCTATTCCCTCTGCATACCCCAGCGTCGTGATAACTAATTAGTTTGTTAGTTTGCTAGTATATTTTTAAGAAAAATTGAAAAGTAGCAATTTGAATGATAATTTTTAACATTAATTGAATAATATTGTTTTTTTAATGGAGTGTTAAATTAAATAACTGCAAATAAAATTTTAAAAACACACAAAAATATATATTAAGTACTTTATAATTTAAAATAAATATTTCTTAAAAATATGTAAGTATCATTAAAACTGAAAGTAAAAATGAAGGGTTTATTATATAAATGTTTTATTGAGATTTGATTAAAAGAAAGCTGTTGTTTTGCTGTTTAAAATCTCATTTAATAACTATATAATAGGTAAAGAATTTATGGTAAAAGAACTACATCTGAAATACTCCCTTGCTATTCCTTAAGGGTGTAAAAGAAGATTGCCATATTGACTCTATATATTTGCAGACAGATTTGGCTTGTATCAGTCAAACAATATAAACACGTGTAGAATATAAAAGGATCTTTTCGATATCTCGGATTTATTTTGACACGTATAAAACGAATTTCATTTTTTCATAAATTGTCAATAAAAAAATATATTTGATATTGAATAGAAGACAGAAGAATTTTTCGTTGATAAATTGATAAAGAATGTTTTGATATAATAAAACTCGTTTTTACTAGTTATTTGAAATTAGATTAAAAAATAACGGCTTTAGAAATAAACGGCTTAAATGATTTGTTAAAAACTATTCCTTACCAAATTTTCTATCCACACTATTAATTTTCTATATAAACTAAGCTTACTATGAAATAATCACGGCATATACAAATAATTCATGCATGGTATGTAAGTCAAATAATAAGAAGTTTCTATATTTTTATAAATATGTATATATATATATATATATATATATATATATATATATATATATATTTATATATATATTTATATATATATATATATATATATATATATATATATATATATATATATATATATATATATATATATATATATATATATATATATATATATATATATATATATATATATATATATATATATATATATATATGTATATAAAATTAAATATATTTAACATTATCGTTGACTGGTCCCTTAAGCACAGGAGTAATCAACTTGCCTTCATGTTAGTGACGATCAAGGCAATACTGCGTCAATCCGATGGAGTGCCCTATGCACCATTGGGTGCGGATTGTGATAATAACATAAAAATAAATCAATTATCTACTTCTACTACCATTACGCCATTTTACTGCAGGGGTAGGCAGAGAGGATGGAATGCCACACTCGCCTATCTTAACATGTACACTATACACCTAGCTTCCTCCATATCCATATATCCATTCATACATGCCCTCGTAGACTTTTGATATCATCAGATTATAGGTTCTGATTGATCTGGTCGTGTTAAGTCTTTTTGGCTGTCCTCATTATATTTCTATTTATCAAACGCACATTCTTAATCATTCTCTCGTAATCCATTAATTCCACATGTCCATACCACCTAAAATAACATTCTTTATCTTGTCACGCATTCCTGTCCTTAATCCTTTTGTTTAATTTCCTCAAACAACGATTTTCCACACACTTGTCTGGGGAACGCAAAAAGCAAGTTATCCAGTATGTAATACGGTATCTACGTTTAGCATCATCACCTATTCTGAAGTATTTTTTTTAATATAAGGAAAGAGGGAAATGGGAGCATAACGAAAAATAAAACTAATATGAAATAATAAAACAAGTCAGTAAAGAAAAATTACTCTCACAAACAAGATTGCCTGTATCCTTCGATCCGGGAATGATAACTTTCACGAGGATATAAAAATGATGTTAAGAGGAAGTAAGACACTCCCACTCCTCGTTCTACTGCTGTTTTCTTGTTCCCCCGGAACATCGCCGGAGTATCAAATTCTATTTGTACTAATAGAATATTATTGTTATCATAACTTTTTCATAACGTATACTTCACTGAAACATAATACCTTACCAAAATTTCATTCAGTCTTCATATTTTCGTTCTCTGTTTTTATGAGCTCTAAGGAATAATCAAAGAGGCGGGATACTAAAACCAATAATAGCGTTAAAAGTTGTTCGGATAAGTTTTAATGTCTACAAGAAAGTATTAAAAAAGGAAAAAATCCGAACTTATTTTAAAATGCTATTTATTTCTACAAGCATATCTTTTTACTCCCAAAACTACAGTCTTCTGTTTGACGATAAATGTAAACATATTCAAGTAAAAAAAGCATGATAAATTAACAATTATATAGTTTTTTTTCACTTATATTTTATTTGACCGATGATTGGGTTTCGTCTTTACCGACATCATCAGACTGCTGTGCCGATGTTGGTTATCACTCTGCTGATTTCTGTAACGTGAATACTCGGTCACTGGTAAAATAAATGACATATGGAAAAAACTAAAAAGTTGTTATTTTATTATATGAAATGCAGTTCCATCAAGAAATGTCAGTACAAAACTTTAATCTAATAGAGTTATATTCTACTATTTCTTCAAACAAATATTGTTATTCTTAAGGTACTTCTACTTCTACTACTAAGCTAACTATAAGTCGAACTTAAATTTACCGCTAAAATTGAATAAGGGTCATTTGAGATAAAACGATATCGGAGTGTTTTTATTGATATCGTGATTTACGTGACTTTACATTTCTTAATTATTATTTTAACATCACTGTTATGTTTTAAAACAAACAAATTAGATAAAATTTGTAATTTCATAAGAAATTGCATTTTTTTATTATTTATTTTTCTTTTTAATAGTACAAGATAACATTTTTTAAGGCTTCTAACGGAAAACTATAATTTATGCAAACTTTATGTATGTATCTACATAGTGATTACTATTTAAGTAGATTGGTGAAGTAGATTTGGTGCTCTTGTCGACCACGAGGTAGTTCATAGTAACTACAAGTTTAGTAATATAAAAATACCGACCACTATAATACTATATGTGCAGTGTTCGGTGGTAGTAATGGGTGGCACAATGGGCACACTAACCGGCCCCGCGGGAGGTGCCGCCAGGACCGCCACAAGAATATTTAATCCTGAGCGCCCAACTTTTGAAAATTAAATGCAAATAAACTGAAATAGCTTAAACATTTTTAGTGCGTCCAATATTATGTACACACAAGTACTGGATTTAATTCAAAAGGATTGACTGGAAAGAGACTTTTGAAGCTGGTCAAATACTCACCTTTTGAAAAAAAATCCTATCCGCACTCAATAGGATAATTTATCGGTTTGGCGTAAGCTTCATGATAATGAACGAGTATTTGAAGGTCAGGTGAATGAGCTTCAGATTCTTGAATTTATAAAAATAATATGTTTGTTAGCATACAGTGAAAGAACTCAGGTTGAAGAATATAAAAGAAGTTACCAATATTTTAAATATATGCACAAACACAATTTTTAAAATTTAAATCAATATTCAATGTCAATTATGGGTAGGGTGGTTCAAGTAGCACAAGTGCACAAAATGATCATTTAAGACACATCAAGACAGGCTGAAAATACTGTAAAGGCCCAGTCTTTGGTAATTTTGTCATATGAAAAAAATATTGCTTCCCTGTTAGGCATATGTTACATTTATTATTTATTTTTGACATTGTTTACCACATTTTCAAATAACTTTAATTTAATATCGTAGTCGTACAGGAGAAAGTGACCAACTAACAAAACGCAAAATATTCAGGAGGGCCTTTTAAGTCACTTTTGCTTGGCAAGAAAATAAAAATTAATGCAGTTAGTCATTTTTAACAAGTCAATATATTATTTTTCCAAGTTTAAGATCCTGTAGGATTTTTTTTAGGGCAATATTAAGCCAGTAAGATATAAAATAGTCAATGATAACGTTTTTGTAAAAGATGCACTTGGTCACTTTTTCCTATATGACTACGATATGATGTCTATTCTTTTATACAAAACAGATATTTAATTTATAATATTTTAATTATCAATGTGTTTGTTGATTACTGAATATCTTTTATTGACTTTTAAATTATGATTTAAATAAAAATATACCAAATTAGACTCCTTATATAAAAATATTTTTGATTTTGTATTTATAATATTTTTTAACTAACATTATTTTATTTTTCAAAATAAAATAAAAATCCTGATAATTGTAACCGAATCATAAAATATATAAACCGATTCTTAAATACAAAAAGGCAGTTGCCAAACCGACCCTGATAAATCGAATACAAATCCACGCTGATTACACGCGGCCACCGCCACGCGGTACAAGGTACAACCCGGATCGTGATTTATTATACCTGGATTCATTACATCGAACATCATCTCCAGACTTGATGCTCGTCACAGATTCACCTGACGCATGTACTCGCTACGAGCTATCGGCACTGATCAGCTCACAGAGCTATACACACTTTGTAGAGGCGCGGCGCAGAAAAATACTGCACTAAAAAGAAAGCAATTATTCTAACTATTTATTGATTCGGGATTTAGTTTGTGGAATGATTTGTTGATTATTAAAAAAATAATTAACACTTGTGTAATACCACTCATTAGATTTTTTTTGTAACATACGACTGGTTTCGAAAACAAATGTTGTTTTCATCAACAGGTTATTACATAAACTTAAAAAACTGTTGACTGTTTTTTTAACCACCTGTTGACGAAGACAACTGCAAATAAATAAAACTCAATAAGTTGTATCATGCAAGTTTTTTTAATTTTTTTTATATGTAATTGTAAATATTGCCTCTAAAAATGGGAGAAGATATAATGACGAATGTGATTATTGTCCTGTTTATAAAGGATATTTAACATAGACAAGAAATATTTCAATGAAATCAAAATTCATACCGATTACAACTATAAAACGATAATTTTGGGTATATTAAAATATGTCACATAACAGAAAAAATGCACACATAATTGACAACGATTGGAGAAAAATGCTATCGCCAATGTTCTGCGTAATTTAACAAAATTCACTCATTTGTTCCTAAATCAGATAATTTATACTCGTACTTTTCAATACCGTTCAATATCTTGTTAACTTTTCTGTACTGTTCTTTGTACTGACATTTCTTGGTGGAACTACGTTTTATATAATAAAACATACTTTATATTATAGTTATATTATTAGTTATATTATAGTTTATTTTATCTGAACAGTCACCGGAGTTTAGTCATTACCGACATCACCAGTCTGATAATGTCAGTATAGACAAAACCTTGGTCACTTGTCAAATAAAATGAATGTGAAAAAAGCTATGTACTGTTATGTTTGTATTGCTTAATTCGCTCTCCTTATCATTCATCGTTCATTTTGTGGAATACTATTTTGAAAATACACTACTACGTGACTACCGGTTTCAGGGTTACTGGGTTCATGATTCCATCATCAGGTCAAATGTAGACTGTTTTATTCAATCGAAAATAACTTCAAATCAATTTAAAGTAACAGTTACATCTCTATATATTTCTTTTTTTTTTATCGAATAAGAATGATGTTAAAATTCCAAATACTTTGCTTATTTACATAGATATTGCATTCACAATTGACAGCCTGACATGTTTAAGGCGAATAAAATACAAGATGTGAGTGTTAATACTCGTATTATCTGATAAAACAAATGTTTTTTGTAAAAAATATATTTATTTTTAAAGTGGTTGCCCCTTTTACACTGAGATAAAACGTGATATTGATGAACTTGTGTACCAATTCTTTGATATCATCTTCAATACTGATAAATGATCTTTCGAGTCCCCTCAAATTGTGAAGTAACTCCGAGCGTCTGAACTGATTACTCTTGCAGACGGACTTCACACTGACTTTCTGATAGCTAATTGAGAATGAACTCGGATTGAATAAACAGGTAATTTAGTTCAATAGTTCTACAATTGGAGAGAAGCCTCGTTTCGGAGATCAATCGCAATGCGAAGAACGATTCATACAAACTCACTTGAGACGTGAAATTTGAATTCTACACTCAAAACAATGAAAAAATGCAAACATTTCTTTGAGTTTCATTATATTCACAGATTTAAAAAAAAAATTAAGAATGAGAAATCTGTAAATCATGAATTTTTAAATGTCAATTTACGTCGTCATATATTGTGTTAATGTATATATTACGTTATTAAAATTAAACACTGGAATATACCACTTATAATATGATAAATAATATATATTACGTCATATACATTAAAACCAGTCTATAATTTTATTTTTTCTTCATAAAGGTGCTATCAAGCACTATGCAGTAACTTCATTTTAATTTTCTTATAAAAGAATCCATCGTTTTTCAAATTAAGTGATAAATTGAGGTTGCATATTTTTTCAAATAAAAAAAATTGAGATTTTTAAAAATTATTTTTCTTTAAAAGTTATACATACAACATTTAGAGTGTGTCCAAATACTTGTTTACAAAATCCGGATTATCTCCAATTATAGGAGTTATTTTCATATAATATTATTCTTTGACATCTCATCAAAGATGAAGAAGAATAAGGAAGTCTGGGCATTTACGGTCAAATTATAAGCTTATAATAAAAATGAAAATGACATTTTCTGGCGTTTCTTCTTTTCATCTCACCAAAATATGTGTCTAGTGAAGTTCTAGTGATTCAAGAACGAGGTTTCTTAATTGGTTCAAATATATGTATATAGAACTTCCAAGAATTTGAGTAGTGTGGTTGTCAATAATGGGTAGAATTGGTGAACGTTACACATATGTAAAGCGATCACTTAAACCAGTCTATGACGGTTTTCAGCCCCGTAAATGCCCAGACTTCCATATTTTTCTTCATCTTTAATGATATGTATTTTTTTTTAAATAATAAATAAGTTATACATACATTGTAAGGGCGAAATGTGTCTGAAATAAATTGGTAATTCGAGCTGAGTAATTGATGGCGTGAATATTAAGAAATGACATACACGTACTACAATATATTACATATCAGAAGCTTCTTGTATTAAAATAAGTAATCTTTTTGTTCCTGGAAAACAACGGTCAATATTTTATAAAGTGTATCCAGTCGATGTGAAGTATTGAACAAGCAATAATCTGTCAAATTTGTGACCGTTAAATCTTTACTTGTCAATTCTGGAGCCATCAAGTAAAGTTGTGTAATTTTTGATGGATCAACCCGTGCTTGGCCTCGAGAGATGTGATGTTATAGGTACTATATGAATACGTTACAGTTTTTCAAATAAAGTTTACAAACGTATATATTAATCACAATTTTTTTTTTTTGTAACTATATGCCTATAATAAATGAGGCTAATATTTTTTTTAATGTAACATAAAATCATAATCCAAAAGATGTTCGTAATCATATACACATATACCTACTTAAATTTAATTCTGTATATCAAACTAATATTTCACACAACATAAATTTGAAAAGTTATTTTTTTATTAGGAAAATATCATGCATATTCCATATATAATAACCTATACCAGCATTTATCTAAACAAAAGTGAAAGATTTATAGCTGTTTAATATTTTTAAAAAAAAAATTGTTTTACATCACATTTTTGAGTTAACAAATGTAAATACGACTACATTCTGTTCACATATATTTTTTCACTATTTTTTTTAAATTATATATTTATACTTTAATTATAAAAAAAAGAATAGAGGTAAAATATCGTGAAGTATTGAAAGTTATTGTATTGACGAAAGCCATAGATATTATCATCACTGGGTGATTTTTCTATGTTTTAAATAACATATAAAACATAGAAATTTTATATAACATTTCATAGGCAATGAAGTATGTGATTTTTGTCTTTGTTCTTTCTTGGTATCATTAGTGCAAAGAACACTTAATCCGATAATGCAAAGATATTTTGGTCTTGAATTATATATAGCTAAGTTCAAACAAAAAACAAAAATATTTGTGTTTAATTCAACCCATTCAATAATCAACCCAAAGATATAATGTGCAATATTCTACATAATATAATAGGGCATCAAACGTAATTAGGTATATTCACTCGCATAAAGTATTTAATTCATTAAAATTCAAAATAGAGATGTGAAAAACTTGGCCATTGGTCAGCAGAGACAGGTAGGTATCCCATATAACAGACACCGCAACACACAACGAATGAATTTGGCCGAGATGATCCCCAGAGGTGAGAGTAAATGGAACAGCATGTCGCAGTGATTAGGGTCTGGACCCGTGATCTTTGACGAGATGAAATTAACAAACTTCCACCTGACATTCCTACACAAATTATTGCGTCCAATTCAGGCGACCACTTTTCATTTTTAATTTGAATATAAAAATAAAAATGCATTGAATTCGGGAACACTTTTTTTTTTTTTTTTTTAATTCTATTACATAATTCGTTGCCGTATGAAAACTTACACTTCAATGAAGTATGTATTTAATGGTAAATATTATATATTCACGTGGTGAAAAAGGGTTAGAAAAATAAAAAGAAAAAAAGTATTTGTTGTATTATTATGTATATATTTGGTATGTTACTTAAATTTTATGAATTAATATCTTAGGTAAAAAAAAAACAAAACATTTAATGTATAAATGCAAAATCAACAACCCGAAAATAATCTCCATTATTAAAACGTCACACGTTATCTGTATTATTCAAAATCAGATCCATTTAGGATTAATGAAAAAATTATAAACTTTTACATAGTACATCATATTAACCAAAGTTAAGATAACCTCATTTCCCTTTCCAGCGTTAGTATGGTTGCCCTGCTTTTGATAGTAATTATTGTTTTCGTTCTTGTTGTTGAACTGCTTGAACTGTGGGATTTCTTTTGATGCGCCCACGTTCAGGAGTTTGTGGGACGCCAAATTTGACGCTTATTAATTGCACCACTGTTATAATAACAATGTTGAGGATGCACTAACGGTTAGATTATATTAACAACTTTTAAATTAAATTGATGTTGATTGATGACACTCACTGTACGTTTTGTTCGCTCGACAATATTGGGTAAATGAACCATTCGTGGACTGCGTGGCGAAAAACAATTGTGAATTTTACGCACATACATTTTAACAGTTTTAAATTCTTATTTTGCACATTTTCAAAGTCAAACATAGAATTCAAATTATTTTTTTTCGGTAAGCCATTTTCTTAAAATAAACAATAAAACAAAAATTTACAGATACAAAACTTATTGTTGACGATATTATGTACTCAATTAATTTTAACGATATTATTTTACTTGTTTTTGACGATATTATTGTACTCAATCAAATTTAAGTAATAATTTGAAACGTTGATATCGTAATTTGAAAATATAAAATTTGTAATGTTTTTTTTAATAACCAGTTTTTTTTATTACTAGGTATTATTTGTCTAATTTCTTTGATTATTTGCCCACATATCCTAAAATCCTTTATTTTTTTCAAGCAAATAGGAAGCGATTTAAATTAAATTCATTACTTTTCATTGTCACAAAAAACAAAAACCTTTGAAAATAAAGTTTTACGCATTAAACGTTACATTTTCCTGTACCTCTTCAAAAAAGGGACGACACCTTCAAGATAATTGAATGGTGTATTGCTGAATGTCCATAATTGGTTCAGCGTCCAACAACGGTCCGCCTACCCTATTTCGCGAAGCAAACACAATGCAAGAGCCGAGCTATAAGTTGGGAATGAGTTGTCTCATTAACGATTGTGATGTATAGTTATTTGCGAATGACTGTACCTATGCTGGTACGTTTTGCATTGCTGAAGGCGTGAGTTACGGCGGTTTAACATCCACACTCTTATTGCGAACATCCATCGTCTTATTCATTACATCCCGGATACTTCTTAAATAAACACTTGAATTTTAATCATTTAACGCTAACAGTGATTGTTTCTCTCGTGATATTTATTACTTGTAACGTTGCATGAGCTAGCAATATAAGTTATAGTTATAATAAAGGATAGTTATTGAGTTTGAGAATATTGATCAATCTATCAATCAATCTCTTGTACTAGATAGAGAATTGTTAAATTTTATAAAATTAACCAACTTAGTTTTAACCACTTTTTAAATATAGTACTTCTATTACTCTTCTCACTAGAAGCTGTTAAATCGTTTATAATATTACCGGTTATAAATATAAAAATCTCTCCAATGCAAATAATTATTCAAACATCTAAATATTCAACACTCCACGCTAATTGTTAGTACACGAAGCTAATGACTATAAGCTGTTATTGGTATAAATGTTGTTCTTAAATCTTTCCCTGCAATACTGTAAGCTGGCCTTCCTTGAATATACCTAAATACTCTTTTATTTAATGCTCTATTGAAGGTAAACGCTATCCTTCAATGGTATTCTACAGTATGAAAACATCAGAATATTTGTTAGACTACCGAGATTTATCTGATCTGCATAGCAAATGTACTCCAACAAAGTATAATGAGTAGAGTTTTAGTCACACCATTTTGAGTGTGTCCAAATACTTGTTTACAAAATCTGGTCGTCAGTCCTATTTATGCCCAGACTTCCATCTTTCTTCCATTCTTCTTCATCTTTGATGGGATGTCAAAAAATAATAAGAGTTTTAGTTCTCCATAAAATCTATGATTTAACTAAAATCCTCTTACTGCCTCGATGTAATATATTTTTATTAAAAAGAATTTCAGAACATAAATGCGTTAAAAGTTCATGGGAAAAAATATATTTGATCATCTACTAAAATAACGATATTAGTTATTGAAGTACAATTTTTTTTAAAGACATTTATTTTCTTAGGTACTCAAAACATCTCTAATCTCTTTTCTATTAAGAATGACTAATTGTTTCTCAGAGGCCAAAATACCTCTACTCTTCACTTAAAAATAGTTCTCTCGGCTAACATTTCATGCAATTAAATCTGGTAGCCAAGAAACGAGTTTACTTGTGCTAATAATAAAAATAACAATAATTACTTCTCTTAAGTACAACCACTCGCCAAAGTTTTGCTTGAGATGAGCTTTAATTACGAAACAAATGACGCAAGAAATGAAATATTTTTCATGCGTGAAAGCTCAAGTACTGTTTAGCTGTAGACCAAATTATTGTATGTATTTTTTTTACAATTTCATATAAATGTTATTTGTATGTTATCAGAAAACATTTTATGAATGGTTATCAATATGTTACTAAGTCCCCCATTAAAAGTGGTTAGGTTATATTCATATACAACCTACAAAATTTTGGGATTAATACCTACATAGTTGTATAAATGTGGCAATGTACGAGAAACTTTACACGATGAAAAAAAAATGAAAAAAGTGGTTGGCAATTTATTTGTGTAGGTAGAATTCTTTGAAATACTTACATTATGAGGGTTTTCAAAGGAATTTACTGCTGAATTTAATTTTTCACTTCGATTTTATGAAAATAATATGTTATTTATTATATATTACAAATGTCGTTCACATTTATGACCATTTTGTGACATGCGTTCATGGACTGATGATGTTTGGTATGCCCTTTGCTGTTATATTTGTCTATTTACGACAAACCATTTAATTATTATGTAATATATGGCACGTGTTTCAATACGATTCCCTTTCTCATCCTTCCATATGTTATGTACAACAACACAATCTTTAATTTCAGTCTAATTTTTCTCAACATTATTATCATATGATATTTTATCGCATAAGATAATAATGTTGAGTGTATTAAAACACGTGTCAAAAAGGTAGCATTAAAATGATCAATAATAAATCAGTTTACGATATTACATATTTTTTATAAGGAATAATTCATTTAAAATACATGGCATATCTCAAAACAATTTGTAAAGCATATTTTTGGAATATCGAAAAAACGAATATCCTGGAATATATAAATAAGAATGAGTTTAATAATTAAGTTTTCTTAAATTCTGAGTATGTAATAAAGTTTTCATCAACCAGTATATTACGCTTTTACACGTTACTAAGAGAAATTTCTTGTCATGGCTCGCGTGTGGTCGCAATTCATTTAAAATTATACCCAATTTTTTCAAATAAATATTTCAAGAAATTATATTTTGTGGTTTATTTTTACTAATATTTGCAATTAGTAACTATGGTTCATAAACTACGTAGATTGAGTAGTATGCTTATAATATTAATGACTTATTTCTATAGTTTTTGTTATTTTATACCGCTTAAACGAGATCGTAGAGCTTAACATTAAACCAGTTTTTTTTTGTAAATCAATATATAAAACAAAAATTTTTTTTTGAAAGAAAGATTTTTGATCGAGATATTTAAAATTTTTTCCCATAGACATATTTTGGTAGCATGGGATGCAACGTCATCTATATCCTATTAAATATGTTCCAATTAAAGGCTCTAAACAACAAAACTGATGTCTTTACCATAGAGTTTTTGATGATCATGTCGAAGGCTTTTTTTTTACCAGAATAAACATGTAAGTATTACCCCTATCCGCACCTGATGAAGCATAGGTCACTGCATCGAATTAACGCAGTGTTATTTTGACCGTTATTTATATGAATGCAAGGTGATCACTTCTTCGCTTTAGGTACCAGTCCGGGATAATATTATTAAATAAATATAATAGTATTAAATCAGTAATATTTATTTTCACTCCCCTTGGGAATTGAGCCCGGGACCTCCAACACTGTAGCTAAACACACTAACCATTACACCACGGAGGCAGACAATATACATATACCATGTATACAATAGGCAATGTATGTCATGCCGTAATGTTACATACACTGTTTATCATGTATTTAAATAATCATAATTAAATATTATTTCCGCCTCCGTAGTGTAATGGTCAGCACGCTCGGCTACCGTTCTGGAGGACCCGGGTTCGATTCCCAGGGGGGGTAAGAATAAATATGAGTGATTTTTTCACTGTAATATTTATTCAATATTACCCTGGACTGGTACTTGAAGCGGAGGGCTGATCACCTTTCCTTCATGTGTAAACGATCAAGATAACACTGCGTTTATATGACCCAGTGCCCTATGCACCATTGGGGTGCGGATAAGGGTTTTATTATTATTATTAAATATTATTTTTGCTTTTAACATAATTTGCAAATCTAATAATGAGTTAATGTAATATATACCTATTCTTAATTGCGCTGTAACGGATGCGTTATAAAGATTATATGGGAACGTAATTAAGTACACCTTTTCGTGACCGATGGGATTATAAAAGGTGCATGTATAATAATGGTGATGGATGAAGAGAGCTCGGTGCAATAGCGCTATAGAGCAGTAATAGGGATCACCACATAAACAACATTTGGTGTCCAAATAATAAATCTGGTTTCTCTAACTTATTGCCTATTTTATCCCAACTGGGCACACATAATGAAATATGTTTTATTACTTCGTATTATATAAATTACGGACGTTGAGAAAACACGCAACCCATGTAATGCATTTAAAGTGCATTGCATTTTCTCTTAAGGTCTCAATATAAACACATTATTTTTTAGGTTAATACTTCTATAATGCTGGCACGTGGTTATTTGTGCAGCTGGCTTTGTGTAATAGGTATTACAAAATGTGGTAATACGCAATACGCGTATTTTTTTAACCCTTAACTGGTATACTACCGTCTAACAGACAAATAGGCTGTTAAACGTAAAGCATAATATCTTATTGCTTCAAAGAGCTTTCCAAGTTAGTACATTTTAACGCATATGAGCAAAAACATACGCGTTTTTAATTTTCATATATTATCCGCAGGAAATAGGCATGTACCTACTTCGTTAGATAAACCTGTGCAATGTTTATACTTACATATGTCAGCTGAGGATTATAAAAGAATTCAAATTATCAACGAACAAAAAAATACATTTCACTTCTTAAATAAAATTATAAAAAAAAATCTATTACGACCCTTTTTTTGATCCATTCCACATAATTTTTAAATTACTTTAATTATACTAAATTATGTGTCAAAAAATTTGCGAAGGTAATAGTGTTATGTTACGAATAATTATACAGTTTTAAAAGTCAACAAAAACAGTTTAAGTAATCTAGTTTTTATAAGGCAGATAATAATTTAAAATATATGCTTTAGTGATAGTACTTATCCTATAGCAGTGCTTCTAACCACATATTATAAATACATAATAAACTAATTTAGGTTGACATTTATAAAATGCATCGATTTGGAACGGTTGTCAATTTGATGTATCAAAAGACCACAGGAATGTTTAATTCGACATTTGACACTTGCTTATGTACCTTCAGTGGGTGTTGTTAATTTCCTGTGACGGAATTAGACACTAGACACGGTTTAAGTTTTAATACAATTAAATCCAGTTAATGTTCTTCTCTAATCGGTTTATTGAATCGTGGACGAATTTACTCACTTAATAACAGATTAAAGACCTAATTCCATTGATAAGGTTTTGCATTTAAATAAGCGTATAATTTTAGAATGGAGTAAGGTGTTTTTTTTGTTCTTAATAAAATGTTATTGAAAAAAGTGGGTGATGCCCAGATTAAATTTTCTGTTAAAATAATTTAAAAAATGACAAAGATGCGGAAAGTATATGTATACAAAGTGAAGGGGGGTTTTGGATTCTGTAAAATGATTTTTTGTGAGTTAGTTGTGTTATCGTTTCCTATTTATTTTTTTATTATTTTAAAACATTTAGTTTTTTATTGTGTCACCTGACTAACTACTCCTTTAGTAGTCCTCTACTAGTAGTCCTCTTTTTAAGACAGCTTTGTTTTATCCAAGTAAACATTTTATAACATATTTTATACCATGAATAACAAGATGATAGATTTACAGTTTATAAATTAGGAAAAAAAAATTTTTCGCCTGGCAGCATTTATTAATTTTTTAGTATTCACCTGACCAATTCTACGAAGAAATGAAACCAAAAATGTCCTTTACTAGTTTAACATAACTTTTATCTTTCCATTGTTCGCGTTGTTGAGATGATTTTACTCCTGACTATATTAGACGAGGGTTAACTCATTTTTTTGCAATGGCAACAAGGTTGAAATATACCATATTTAAATGGGTAAAATAAATACTGAATGAAGAAGCGATCACTTAAATGAGCCTTTGACAGGTCTTTAATATCCATGTAAAAATAAAATTTTAAATGATTACAAGGTTCACCCCACGATCGTAATTTAAAAGCGTAAACCTTTTCGTACTATAAAACTGAGTATATTTAATACGTATAGATGTACTAAAATATATATTTTCTGTTTTAAACACTAAGTAACAGTTGAAACGAATTATAAAGGTTGTGATCTAGGCTGATCACCTTCCCTTCGGGTATTTAACGATAAAGATAACACTGCTTCCATACAATGCAGTACCCTACACACCATTGGTTCGGATTAAGGTAAGAAAAAGATATACAATCTGATGATGTCGAAGATATACAGTCTGTCGGTTTTGACGAATTCATTTGAAAAAAAATACAAAGTTATTATTTTATTTTATAAAAAAATATACGTTATAAATACTTGAAATGGAATTTCCTTCATACAAAATAATTGATCCTTCTAAGCGAGTCTCTGTTGAGCCGTTAATTCAACCGTCTAGTCTTATCTACTCCCTAGTCTTGGCAGAGACTTTTCTCAAAGTAGGGGAGATGAGAGCGTACAAATAATCGAATATTCTTATCATTTTAATTGTCATCTAGTTAGAAACAAATTGCGGCAACTCTTGGAATTATCAAATTTGGGACGCGCGGTCATTTTCCCCCGCTGACTTGGTTATCTCGGCTGCGCAGATGTCGCAGATATTATTATGATACAGGCTTAGTTCGCTTTACGATTCTTCGCGAAAACGAACTTATAAGTTCTAGAAAAGGGTGAAATTCTAAGGAATTTGATAACTTTAATTTGATCAAAGTATTTAAACAATTTTTTTTGAGTTTCCTTTTTAAATATTAAAATAAACAACCAACTAAATTTAATTTATATAAAATTTTAAATCAAACACAGGTTTTTGAGTCCACTAAGTTGTATTTTATTAAAAAAAAAAACACACAAAAATTAGTATTGTGACAATTATTTCGCCGAGTTATGGCATCTTCAAACGAATGTCGCATGATGAAACATTTTTTTAAGTTTTTGATAATAAAATACAACTTAGTAGACTCAAAAAATCTGTGTTTGATTTAAAAATTAATACATAAATTAAAACGGAGTTCAAGAAATTTAACACCAAATCAATAAATAAACTAAATTTAACTTCTACAACTAACTTACTAACTAACTAACTAAAGTCCAATTTAAAAATATTACCATAGTGATTCATTTGTCTTCTTTCTTCCTTTCAAACATTTATTTATGTACAAATGTCAGACGGTAAAATGTTTATTTTAATGTCCTGATGATGGAATGATTATTCCGAAACCGGTTGTCAAGAATTTATGTTTATTAAAATGATATTACAAAGTGAATGGTGAATGATAATGAGAGTATTATGTTTTTATCTATTTTAAAACCCTGACAATGCATGAAATAACTCATTTAATAACATATACTTATTAGTAGACTCAAATAAACACTGAGTCGACTTAATTGTTTATTTTATTATTAAAAACAAAAAACTAAAATTCTTGCCACAATTGTTTCCCCTGGTAAGTGCATTGTCAAACAAAAAATATTTTCATTCCTATTGTTTTGTATATTCATTTTAAATTGTTAAAATATTTCAAATATTAATAAAGAGTTTTACAAATTAATCGCTAAATCAACAAATAAATGTATTTTTTAAATATATAGCATTCTGTCTAGTCACAATTTGTCTCAATATTAATATTATTTATTTTACAGATTGGTGAATGTTACACGTGTGTAAAGTGATCACTTAAACCAGCCCATGACGGTCGTCAGCCCCGTAAATGCCCAGACTTCCATATTCTTCTTCATCTTCGATGAGATGTCAAAAATAATTAGAGAAACTATATTTTTCCACTTTACAGAACATATTTTAATACTCTATGTGTCTCAACTTTGAATGGAAAAGCTAAATAAATACATCACAATTTATTCAACTGCTGGCGGTTGCCTTATGCTATACCTCCAAACCTATCGAAAATTGTACCAGCATATGCATTTATACAGATCTCAAAGATTAATTCAATATGGATGTTCAATAATTGTTAGAATGCTAAGCGTTACAAAAGTGTATAAACCGATCGCTTAAGCCAGCCAAATCCATGTCGTAAGTTCTGGATAGCTTAGACTCCCATCTTCCGTCATTTAAAAATAACAATTTACATGTTGAGTCACCCATAAAAAGATTTATTTTTTTATATATGTTTCTGAATATTCTATCTTGAGAGTATTATGCAGTAATTAAAGTCGTCGTATGTAAGTCGCAAATAACAGCCATTTTTATAATTGGTTCAAATCGTTTTAGACTAAAGTTTTCTACAATATTTTATATGTGGAACTGACTGTTCTATCCTTAGAATATTATGCAGTCATTGAAATCATCGTTCAATCGAAGTCAGTAAAACAGTCGATATTACAAATGTTTAAGATTTTGTATAATTGCTTTTTATATTAAGTAAATATTAACTTTTTTCTCCTTTTATATACGGTATCAACTATTTTATCCTTCACGCTTCTGTGAGACGTTGATATGGGAAGTTTGGCGTCAGTGAATTTCGGTTTATCTATAAGGATATTTAAATACAAATCATCCCTTTGGACCATTACTTATTTAAATTTGTTATTCTGAACAAAGTAATCAGTATTAGGGCCGTATTGACCGACACGTACCCTTGTCGCTTACAAATGAAGATCTCTATAGATACGCCTTTTTACGATGTCGATCGTCTGTTAACAAGGCGCTGGTAAGTGTTTAATATGCAAATGTCTAAATAATTACGGGCCCTAAGACCGTTCCTGAGTACGAATGCGAAAAGGAGCTCTTTACTTCGCGATAATGAGACCGAACAAATACTTTTTCAAACAATTTATCGAGAACTAACGAGAACGGAAAGTGAAGATATCCATTTCAGTTTAAAAATGTAATCTGCTCTCATTATATCAAAAATGTTTACTTTTCTTAGTGATCATAAAAATTAAATTTAAACAAATATTAAATTTTTTGACATTTAAACATAGATGACGAAGGATTTGCAAGTCTAGGCATTTACGGGGCTTACGACCGTCATAGGCTGGTTTAAGTGATCACTTTACACACGCGTAACATAAACCAATTTTACCCGTATCGAACAACTAGAAGACACAAGAGACATCTATTGGTAAGATGATCTTCCTCACCTATGTTGGGATGTCAAAAATTACATGAAAAATTCCTCCTATAATTGAAGATAATCCAGATTTGTTAACAAGTATTTCGACACATTGAAAATGTTGTAAAAGTAATATTAACGGGCATAGAAATAAAATATAGTTTTGTAAAATAATTATTATATTGAATTAATATTAGCTGAAGTAAATTTTTGTTTTTCATTTTATAACTCACTTAATAGGAGGGTCCGATACTGTGCCGAAAAACCCACTTGCACAGCATGGGTGTAGAGTGAAAGCACTAAAAAGTAAACAATTTTGTTTATAAGAATTTATTTGACCTATTCTAAAATGGAGATAATTCTGCATCATCAAATAAAGTATTTTGCATAATTAACTAACTAATCAACCATCACGCCGTTTCCCCACAGGGGTAGGTAGGCAGATAGAATAAAACATCAAACCAATATTTTTTCTTTTTGCAAACAACCTTCGTCTCTTCCATATTCATGAATCTGCTGTAGGTGTGTGTGAACGCTCTTACCCGCCAATTAACCATCATCGAGTATTTGACAAACTTGACCATGCCAATTTTTCCTCGGTCTTCCATCGCTTCTATTACCAATCACGTTCGGTTCAAACACACTTAAATTTAAATATTCGCAATTTGATTATTCTTGACTTTCTCAAAAAACAGAAATTATGAACTAGTAAAAACAGCATTCGAAAGTTATTGTTGGAAAAGTAAATCTGTACAGAATGTCGAAAGTTTGTCTCAAAAGACAAAATTGCAATTTGAAGATATCTTTCTAGAGATTTTTTAATTAAAAGAAACAACTGCTGCCATTTTCTTAAATACTTTACCTTTTTTTCTCCCGGAACGGAACGGAATCATTTTTATCAAAGAAATTTGATTAAAAAAGTCGATTGTACCTCAACTCATTTGAAAACAAAGAAATGTTTGGAGACAAAAAGAATCCCGTAAAAAGTTTTTTTTGTACAGCATATCAGCTTAATTTCCCATAAAGAATTAAACAATCCTTTAATCAGGGCGATAACATTTTAAATAAAAAAAATGCATTAAAATTATGAGCAACCGACTTTTGTTCTTATTTCACATTATAAAATAAAGCCCTTATTTTAATTAAATAAATTTAATGTTACTACTACTACTTCTACTACCATCACGCCTTTTTACTGCAGGGGTAGGCAGAGAGAATGGAAGACCATACTCTTCTGTCCTGACATACACTCATCGACTACTTCACATCCTTACATCTAGTCATACATGCCCTCCGATTACGCAGACTTTTGACACCACCAGATTTTAGGTTCTGATTGATCTGATCAGTCTTTCAAATGTATGGTGATCGATCGTAGACTAATGACAAAACAAGATTGCATTTATTTAAATATTTTATTAGCTGTATTCTATTAATAATAATCACTTACAATCTCTTATAGAATATACCTACATCTAAAAGTCACATAATGTTATATTTATCATAAGTAAAAATATGTTTGTAACATTACTCGAATTTATTTCCAACAAAATAACTCTTTAAAGTGTTTTTTTAGTTTCACAAATCCATCTCGAGGCAATTTCGAGAAAACTTGGTGTATTTTCTGTTTTTTCTATTTCTAACATGCCGAGACATTATTTAACAAAGGTGGAAAAGAATTCCTGTAGTCCGAGAACATAAAAAGATACCGCAATTATGTCCTCCGAGAGTTGTCCCCCGATGTTGGTATTTTGTAATCGCTTTAGTTTTTTTCCACAAATCCTACGTATAAGAGAAATTCCGACATTTCGTCCAAGGTAAAAATAATAAAGTTTTATATACTGTATTCAGCGATCTGGTGACATAAGAGGAAGCTTGTGTAATATTGTTATGTTTGAAATTCATAAAAAAATAACAAAGTTACCATCACGCTGCTTCTCCACCGGTTTAGGCAGAGAGAATAGAACGTCACACCAATCTGTCGTTGCACACTTCCATTGCCTATTTCTTTTTCATGCATCTCGTGTAGTTTTCCACGGTCTTCCTCTGCTTCTATTACCAACCACATTCGCATCAGAAATTAGTTTAACTTTTCATTATTCTCTTATTCGATTCACATTTATATAACATAGTTCATTCATTCAAACCCTTATCCGCACCCCAATGGTGCACAGGGCACTGCATCATATAAAAGCAGTGCTATCTTGATCGTTAACACGTGAAGGAAAGGTGATCAGCCCTTCCGGTACCAGTCCAAGGTAATATTGAATAAATATAAGAGTGAAAAAATCACTTATATTTATTTGACCCACTGGGAATCAAACCTAGGAATCGAACCCGGGACCTTCAGTACGGTAGCCGAGCGTGCTGACCATTGCACTACAAAGGCGGACAAAAGGACAAAATAAATATATATGACATAGTAATTTTCAAAAACTTAAAGGTGGATTTTTTTAAATGCGTTATTAGTCTGTTTGAAGATCAATATTTTAGATAATTTTTAATTATTAATTATTTTAGCTTTACGTGCATTTACATTGCTATGGTAG
This sequence comes from Brachycentrus maculatus, assembly GCF_059751285.1. Taxonomy (NCBI): domain Eukaryota; kingdom Metazoa; phylum Arthropoda; class Insecta; order Trichoptera; family Brachycentridae; genus Brachycentrus; species Brachycentrus maculatus. The sequence goes on along the minus strand of NW_028280756.1, from coordinate 1,158,529 downwards.
TGTCGTATGGTGTTGTTTGTATGATGCCTTTATGAACCGGTAGACTAAAATATACAAACAAAAGTACAATTTTGTTTTATGTCTGAGAATGAAATCGATGCTTTAGGTATTACTAATATTAATTTGAATGCAAATATTTTTTGTTCTTATTTATTTGTGACATCATAAAAATGTTCATACCAGGAGAATAGCTGTTGTAAATGGTGATAAAAAATATAATTGCTTACAATGTAGTCGCTGTTGATATCCACATATTCTGCTGCTGCAGGTACACGGAATATTTACATTCTTGTAAAAGAAAAGTGACTACACACGCGAAACGGAATATCTTCGAGAGAAGTAAGAAAAAAGCGCTTTGGAATGTATTCCGGCACCCTTCGTGCAGACAGGGTCCTGTTATTATTTAATTGCCAATTTGAAGCACTTGAATACTTTGAACTCAAAATAAAGATTCACTTATTAATGTTGAATTATTAATCAGTTACTAAAGCGCACTTTATGACATCACTTCAAGGTGAAGTTAAAATTCAAAGTTATTTTGTACGCATAAAAAAATTGTGCTTGCATAAACTCATTAAAAACGTACTTACAAAACTATTTTATGACAAAAATGAATTGACATGTTTTTCAATTTTGTAATTTACGATCTATCAAAATTTTTACATACTCTATGAAGTGATATGCAGCTAATTTTACCCTTAAGAATATTTACATTTGCATTTTAAAATTAATCATAAGAAAATACCTCCAAGACAAAGAAAAAATCATCAATGCATGAATTCATTCATAGAATCAGAAGATCAGAAATTCAAAAATACAATCAATATCAAATGTATGCATATTTTTTACTTCGAATTGGATTGGAATCGACCATCTCTAAAATACCCAGATATCGAGTTTCATTTTTTTTTCAAATGTATATCCAATAGGACTAGATATGCGGAAGCAATGATAATTAAGAGAGAAGTATAAGCCAAATGAACAGAATAAAGCCATGTTCGTTGAATTATTCAGGTGTTCTATAAAAAAGTGTCGACGCGGGGCTGATATCAAAATGACATTAACTGAATCCCCGCGGATCACCATAGCATGCCATATTTCCATTACATCATTAATGCCAAATGTAAATTTCTGCCCGAATTCGATTCCATCAGAATAAATTTCCAATGTAGTCTCTGGCGTACGTTATACGTAACAGTAATAATATCATCATCGGAACGGCCGTAACTTACGTGATTTCTTTACGTTTCAAAAGTGGTCATATGAAAAGTAGGTAAATTGTTTAAAAAAACTCTTAATATCGTTATGTACAATTAATTATAATCATTCTGTGCTGCAAAACGAAAGATCAACAAGAGTAACAATGTTAATTTTTTCGTGTATTTTCAATTTGAGAATTTTTTTTTTATTTATTTGGTCAATAATCTTTTCATTTTTATTAAAACATAAAATTGAAAGACCCATATGAGACCCCTATTTTGAGTTTTTTGTAAAATGTTGTTTTCCATTTTATCCTGTTGATGAGTATATATATATATTTATATATATATATATATATAATATATATATATATATATATATATATATATATATATATATATATATATATATATAAATATATATATATATATATATTTATATATATATATATATATATATATATATATATATATATATATATATATATATATATATATATATATATATATATATATATATATATATATATATATGTACAAAAGTACATATCAATTTGTGTTATTTTAACTGATTTTGAAAAACTTGGCTCTAAAATATATTATAATACATGCATAGCTGAGATTAATACCATCAATTGTTTTAAATATCAAAATAATGTTTAATCTATTGTCTATAAAACAAAATCAATATAATGACCAAAAAAACTTTCAATAATTTAAACGAGTATATGTGGCTTTAATTGTGCAATAACATAAATAAATAAAATAAAACTTATGTATAACACCAGTTTCTGAGTTTATTAATGTAAACACGCCTAGTTGCTAAGACTACAGATGTCTTCATCAACAGGATAAAATGGAAAACAACATTTTACAAAAAACTCAAAATAGGGGTCTCATATGGGTCTTTCAATTTTATGTTTTAATAAAAATGAAAAGATTATTGACCAAATAAATAAAAAAAAATTTGAGAGTCGCTCACTGACCGCCGAAGGGAACAGTCGCGTGCCGATACGCTCCGGGTTTCACCCGCGTTACGATTAGTACGTGTTTTACCCGTCATTACAGTGCTCTGTGTTTCCTGGAAGTGTTTCGTTTTCGGTTTTAGTGACAGGGTATTACCCAGTGGTGTTTGTGTGTGTGCTGTGACTCAATTAGTATGTAGTATACAATAGTTAGTAAGTTGTGGAATGCGGGAAAATGCCCATAAATGGCCACGTTGAGGTTCGCCACCCAGCTGGCCGCTTTTCCCGTGGAGGCGCAAAGAAGAGGATAGCGCATGAATGCAGGATTGCGACGTGGAATGTAAGAGGACGTATGGATGAAAAAATGAATGAACTGTGTGATGTAATGGAAAGTAAATGTTTGGATTTGTTATGTGTGACTGAAAGCTGGAAAAAAGGTAGTGGATCGATGGAACGTGACGGCACTTTGATTCTCTGGTCTGGACTCCCGGAGTCAGATAGAGCTTGTCGGGGCGTCGCCGCGTTTCTATCACCCAGGATGGTAGAATGTATGAAAGAGTATGTGTTCGTCAACGCAAGACTCATGTTTGTCAGATTCAAAGTCGGGTTAACAAAGCTACTTGTTTTAATAGGATATGTCCCCGTCAACTCCGACAGCGAGTCTGAGAAGGATGAGTTTTGGTTGAATGTAATGAGTGTGATGAATGGAAAAATGAATAATGAAAAGGTAATTCTGGCCGGTGATTTGAATGGCTGGGTTGGTACAAGGAGAGACGGTTTTGAATCAGCGCTCGGTTTGTATGGAGATGCGAGAGTGAACGATAATGGGAAGAGATTGCTAGAGGTATGTCTGGAATGGAATCTCTTTGTGTCAAATACTTTTTTTGCACACAAGGGAATCCATCAATATACTTGGGAGAGATGTGATGAAAGGTCTATTATCGATTATGTCGTCATTGACTCTAGATTGAGATCCGCCACAGTAGACACAAGAGTGTTCAGGGGGGCCGAAATGGAAACAGATCACTTTTTGGTAGTTTCAAGAGTGATTCTGTTCCAAGGGTGGAGGGCCAAAACGAACAAGGTGGCGGCTCCTTCTAGAGTCAAAGTAGAAAAACTACAGAATGATGACATAAGAGTTAAGTTTGAAACAGACGTATGCAACAGGTTGATTGCGGAAGATGTAAATGAACTTAGTATAAATGAAATGTGGGAACATCTGAAAGGTAGTGTGTGTGAATCCGCAAAAGTAGTGTGTGGTACAGCGGTACAAGGAAGGAAAAAAGGCGATGCGTGGTGGGATGATGATGTTAAGGATTTAGTGAAAGAGAAGAAGAATGCGTGGTTAAAGTGTTTGGCAGTGAGGAATAAAAGCTCCGCTGAGTATGAATCGGTTAAAAAAGTATACAAGGATTGTAAAATGAAAGTTAAGCAAGGGGTGAGTGAACGAAAACGTTTGTTGAGGAAGGATGAAGGAGTAAAAATGACAAAAAATTTCCAAGAAAATATAAAAATTTTCTGGAAAGAAGTCAAAAACTCCCGAAGTCTAAGCTTGAATGTATGTACGAAATCGATTGCAGCGAAAGACGGAAAAATGGTGACGAATGAAAAAGATATAAAAGAGAGATGGAAAGAGTATTTCGAGGAGGTGTATGAAACACATACGATTAATAACGTTAGTGACGTAAGTACATTTCCCCGAATACGTGTGAATGATGTTTCAAGAGAGATAAGTATGGAAGAAATTAAGAATGCCACTAAGTCTTTGAAAAATGGAAAGGCTCTAGGATTCGACAATTTTGCCGCAGAATACGTCAAGAATGGTGGCGAAATAGTTCTCACATGGTTGCATAGGCTCTTTAACCGTTGTCTGGAGGAGAGTTATACTCCGGTGGATTGGAGAAGGGCAGTTATAATGCCTCTCTACAAGGGTAAAGGTTCTAGGGTGGAATGTGGGAACTATAGAGCAATCAGTCTATTGAGTGCTGTTGGCAAGATGTATGGTCGAATCCTTATTGAAAGAGTGAGAACCATAACAAAGGACAAAGTGTGGGATGTCCAGAGTGGATTTATGAATGGGAGAGGATGTACGGATCAAATTTTTGCCTTGCGCAACATCACTGAAAAGTTTTTGGCCAAAAACCAAAAGCTTTTCTGTGCTTTTGTGGATTTGCAGAAAGCGTATGACCGAGTTGATAGAACGAAGCTATGGAAGGTGTTATCTGAGTATGGGGTAAGCAGTAAACTTATCCAAGGCATAGCATCCTTGTACGAGGAAAGCACTGCATGCATAAGGGTAAGTGGTTCATTTTCATCCTGGCTTAGCATCTCTAAAGGTGTTAAGCAGGGATGTGTAATGTCACCGTGGCTGTTTAACCTATACATGGATAATTGCATGAAAGAACTGAAAGATTTAAATGTTGGAGCCAGAATGAATAATTTGACTGTCTGTTGCCTTTTGTATGCTGACGATGCTGTTCTTCTTGCCGATAGCAGAGAAGACCTGCAGGCGTTGGTGACAAAAGTGTATAATGTGTGCAAGGAAAGTGACTTATTGATGAATGTTAGCAAATCTAAGATTATGGTTTTTGAAAGAGAAGAATGCAGATCTAAATGTGAAATATTGGTAAACGGAGAGATTCTGGAACAGGTAGATGATTTCGTGTATTTAGGTAGTATGTTTTCTAGGGATGGAAAGATTGATAAAGATATAGAAAGGAGAGTGAATGCTGGGAACAAAGTGAACGGTGCACTGAAATCAGTTATAGCAAATAAAAACCTATCAGCGGAAGCTAAACTGGCAGTGCACAACGGAGTACTGGTTCCAACTCTAATGTATGGAAGTGAAACATGGAGTTGGCAAAAGAAGGATGAAAGTAGACTGAATGCAGTCGAAATGCGATCTCTCAGAAGAATGTGTAACAAAACGATGTATGATAGATGTGTGAATAGTGAAATAAGGAAAGAATGCAAAGCTGAGATAAGCATTATCGATAAAATTAAGAAAGGTGTGTTGAGATGGTTTGGACATGTAGAACGAATGAGTGAGGAAAGAACGGTAAAACAAATTTATGAAGCGAATGTTAGCGGGAAAAGAAGCAGAGGAAGACCGAGAAAAACATGGCACGATCAGGTATGCCAAATACTTGAAAGTGGTCAGGTTAGGAGTCGTAACAATCGGCGGATATGTATGAGGAGATGCATGAACGTGGAAGAGGCGAAGAATGTTTGCAAGGACAGAGTGGTGTGGCGCTCTATTCTCTCTGCCTACCCCTGCGGGGAAGCGGCGTGATGGTTAGTTAGTTAGTTAGTTTTATATATATATATATATATATATATATATATATATATATATATATATATATATATATATATATATATATATATATATATATATATATATATATATATATATATATATATATATATATATATATATATATATATATATATATATATATTTATATATATATTTATTTTCCATTTAAAATAAAAATTATTTCTCTTTTTGAGTACCTTACGGGAGGCCCAAATAAAACCTAGTCCCTTTTAAAACTTAATAACGTTTCAAAGATGATTCTGAGATAAATTAGGGACAATTGCCCATCAATGCGAAAGAGGGGTACTAATTTCAAAGTCTTAGTGGAAGAAAGATCTTACAAAATTTAATACTCAAGACCCCAGCGGAAAATGTTCTCGTTATAATTTTACAAATATTTATTCCTAGTCTTAATTAACGACGGTGTGAATGAGCTTTTCGTATAAAAAAATTAAGGAGAAACGTAAAATTTTGATGGAATAAGTAGGCGTCTTTACTAAAATAATAATTGGACCATCCGAAATTTCAAATAAACTTTTTGCTCTTAGTTACACTAAATTTAGCAAGGTATCACTTAACATCTCAAGCGATTTGTAAGTAGTACAAAAAAATTGTATCGAATAATGTAAAAAATTGAAAATTTCAATACATAATATCTACTCGAATGAAATACACTGACTGGGTAAATAAAAAGCACTTTTAAATACACTAATAAAAGCGACAATGATTTTTTATTCATACCAATAGCTTCAAATCGTTAAATTTCTGTTTAAATTTAAACGTACTTTTTCAAATATTGGTAACTTCAAAAAATATTACTCTTCTCAAAATGGCCTTAATACATTAGTAACATAAGTGGTATAAAAATATAATACAATTTATTAATTGTGGAATCTATCATTCTTTTAAAATCATTTGTAGAAACCATTTTTCTGTTTTTTCATTTTTCACATAGTAGTGATAAATTATTATACAGTTTTCCTTGGAGGAATCCAATAATTAATGGTTCTGCTATCAACTAAAATGAAAATAATGTATATTCAAACGAGTATTTTTTTGGAAAAAATAATTATGATAATTCGTATAAAAAATCTGTTATAAAGCTTAAAGCATTTAAATTTATCAAAATAGTATTTTTAAATATTTTTAATATAATTTTAAATATCATTACTCTTTCAACTTCGTTTGAAGGAACCCTTTATAAGTAATTTTTTTCAATAAAAATAAATAAATGAACATATAAATTATTACCCCCGAGCGAAGATGAAATAAATTGGAAAAATCATTTCAAAATATGGTACACTTTTTTATTATTATGAAATGCTCGTGACGAATAATATCTGTAGATACGTTTACAGAAATTGAACATTATTCCGTTTCGAGTTACGAAGTCAAGCGGGGAGCGATTCTGGTGGTAAAATTGACTAAATATATACAATTTAAAACAATAATCAGCCATTGTTCGTACCGATGGTTTATGGCCACTTATCACGAAGGTAATTATTCAAGCATCAAGTGGCTTTATAGCAGGCAGCGAGGGAAACTTAACCTTTTGTATAAGTGCGTAATAAATGCAAAATATCATAGTGGTGATTTTAACAACCTTGTTTACTTCTCACTGTATTCCGCTTCTGCATGCTTAATGCTTAACTAAGCTTACTATGAATAAACACGGGATATACAAACAATTAATGTTTGGCACTAAAGCAAATTTTAAGAAGATTCTTAAACGAAAGAAAGTTATATATTTGTATATTTATATATATATATATATATTTATATATAAATATATAATAAATATATACATATATATATATATATATATATATATATATATATATATATATATATATATATATATATATATATATATATATATATATATATATATATATATATTTATATATATATATATATAAATATATATATATATATATACAGTGGGTGGCCAAATTATTAGGGACACTTGTCCTTTTTTGTAATTTTCAAGTTTAAATGAATTTTATGATCAAATAAATTGGTTCTAATTAAAAAAATATTATTTATTTTTGTTGCTGGTATCATAATTATTGTTTTTAAGACGTAGCAATGCTGCAAAATATCAAAGAAGTAAGTTTTTTCTCATTTTAGTGTTAATTAGTGAAAAATGGTGTTGGTGTGAGCTCAGTTAATATTTTTTTAAACCATTTTTCTGTATGTTTTTTGAGTCCAAGACTATAAAAAATTAAGTATTGTTTAATAATTTATTAGTTTTGCTAATTTAATAAGTTAATTTCAATTAATTTTTAATTCAAATTCAATTTAGTTTGAATTGAACCTTAATATTCTAAATTTAAATATGGGCAAGTCTTTAGACATATCTCCAAGAAAATGTAAGAAAGTACCAACCTAACTACTTCATTCTACATATTTCTAAAGAGAGATAGCAGCACTCACAGGTATTTTGAAGTCAGGAGTCAACCGGATAAAAAGAAAAATTCATAAAAACCTACCTCTAGAAGCAGCCCGCGTCTGAAAAAGTGTCAGAAAAACGATCACCACTCCGCGTGGTCACCGTAAAATCAGGGACATCTATTTCCAAAATCGTAAAACGTGTGTTGATTTTCCACTACGTTGATAAGCGATGTAGGAATCGACGCCTCCAAAATGACAGTTTGGAGACGGTTAGTCGAAGTAAATCTAATTGGTCGACGTCCAACCAAAAAACTACGCCTGACTGAGGCCATGAAGAAGAAACGACTCTTATGGGCCAGAGCACTCCGGAACATGACTGTTTCGGATTGGAATCGAGTATTTATGACTTATATTTGTATAATAAAATAAGAAGATAATAAAAAATACACATTTTTGCAATCATGGTAATACTTTATAGGTCTGCTTCTAAGACGAGTCAACATTTAAAATTTTGGTGGGAAAAACTTAATTCGTCCGACGGGGCCCAGGAGAAAAATTCCACCTGAACTGCCTTGTGAAGAGGGCTAAAAACACCCTGTTAGCATAATGTTGTGGTCCATGATCTCATTTAAGGGTATGGGACACCTCCATATCATGGAAGGGACCATGAGGCAAGACCAGTACCAGAGAGTACTGAAAAGTCGGCTTCAGCCGAGGCTAAGGAATGGTTCCCTGGTGATGAAGAGTATGTGTTCATGCATGAATAGGTACCATGTCGTAAAATCAGGAGTGTTACCGCATTCCTGGCTGAAAAAAACGTCTGTTGAGTATGTGTTTTGCCTTTCCCGGGCAATTTGCTGAATATGAACCCCATTGAAAACATTTGGAGGCTAAAGAAACGGGAAATTGCTAAAAAAGTCATCACCACCAAGCGGTTACTGATAGAAACTCTTATCAGAGTATGGCATGGTAACCCTTATCTTCGGCCCAATACAAAAATCTGCATAGAAAGCATGCCCCGACGTTTGGAAGTTGTAATCGCAGCAAAGGGTGTTATTACTAAATATTACGGTTTTTTCAGAAATTTTTTAATAATCGCTTTTTATTTTAAAAATTAATTACTTTTATTAAATGTTTGATTATATTGTTTCTAAATTCTAAATAAAGCACCCCAATAAATAAAAAAATTATTTAAAAACTTTATTGTTTGCTCATTAAATTCATTTGAACATGAAAATTACAGGAAATTCGAAGTGTCCCTAATAATTTGGCCACCCACTGTATATATATATTTATATATATATATATATATATATATATATATATATATATATATATATATATATATATATATATATATATATATATATATATATATATATATATATATATATATATGTATATATATATATATATATATATATATATATATATATATATATATATATATATAAATATATATATATATATATATATATATATATATATATATATATATATATATATATATATATATATATATATATATATATATATATATAATATATATATATATATATATATATATATATATATATATATATATATATATATATATATATATATATATATATATATATATATATATATATATATATATATATATATATAACGATCTAAAGAGTATTGAATAATTTTAAATACCTACATTAAAATTACAACTTTACAAATTACTAGAATCAAAGCTAAAACGGCATTATAGTTAGTTAGCTCTTGTGCAAAAAAAGTTGAACGGTGTTTTTTTAAATATTCAGCCGTTAAATTCAGCTTAATTTTAGCTGAAAAGTGTTTCTTGGTACACCTATGTAATTTTAATATTCTGAGTGGTATTATTGTACATCATATGGCAACCGTTATTATTTTTCATTATTCGTTTCATATGTTTCCATTCCGAGAAACAGAAAACAATAAAATTCTGTTAACCTTCTGTTTGCTTTGTATTGTCGCCCTTAGAGACCCCATTCTGATTTATGCTTTATTTTAAATCAAAAAACTTTTCGAAAATCTCTCGGGAGTCGAAGAATCTCTTATAAAATACGAGAGACTTTTCAAAACCTTTTGTTTCTAAGAATTTCTCAGGGAGAGAAAATATTCATTGTGTAGGAGAGTGATATTCAAATGTGAATTATTGTTTACGTGTAAACAAAGTTTTCCGTAGTTCTCAAAACGTAAAAGAGAACTTTTGATGTTTAGCCTATTTATAGAAAAATAGTCGTTTCCTTTTTATTGAAAATATTCTGATTATTAAGTAAAATATTTTAGATAATATACCAGTTACTTGATTTAAGTGTGTATGATTTAAAAAAAAATGATAATGTTGGTGATCTATCTTTATGAAAGCAATTTCAAAATGCATTAAATAAGGAAGAAAAAAAAAACTAAATCAGAAAAAGACAAAATGGATAAGTTGGTCTCAAGTGAACCATGAAATCTGAAAATGCCCAATAAGGGTAAATAATTCAGCATTTTTGGGGTAAAATCTTCATTTCATATTCCTCCATCCCTTATAATGAAGGTTTTCAATCTTATTTGAAGGACTTATACAAAGTTTTCATAATAAATAATCGTCCGCTCGAGTATTGAATCGAAATGCTTTCTGTAAAATGCTTACGATTTTCGAATCCTCCTCATTTTGTATTTATTTTTCCCGAATCATTGATTTTATCTAAAGGACTCGAGAATTAATCGTGTCAGGTAGGATCATTATATTTCTCCATCGTTTCGAAATATAAGTACAAATAATTCATAAATTAATATTTCGAATTATTAGATGACCGAAGACAAAATGCATTGAATTTGATTCCTAGCTTCGAAATCATTTGAGAAGTTTCTTCTTTGAGTAGGCGCCTATTTAGAATTAGTATAACCTTGTAGGAGTATAAATCGTATGACTTTTCAAAATTGATATAAGGTGAAAATACTAACATATAAGTGAAGTTTTTAAATCTAGCAAACCTGTATTTTCCTGAAACGCTGGACTGATCGCCTTACCTACATATAATAATCTCTGGTCATCGGGGATGATTTCATTTTTCCATTCTATGTATATTTCAAAATTTATCCCAGAATTTAGTTTGATTACGATTTCTGTATTTTTTCTTATTTTTCTCGAAATAATTATGTAATTACATACAACAGATAGATTTTTTTTATGTAAACGCTTAATCATACGTCCTTTGCTACAAAAATATGGCAAACATTATACTAATAGGTACATTTACATACTTGATATTACCATAATTAAGTTAATATCAATCAAGTAGGTATTTTATAAGAATCACTTATAAATACTTATATCAAACACATTTGAACATTAACAATATTTATAATAAATTAAAATTAAACAACCTTGTTTATTTTCAATATTGACTCCAGAGTGATGAATTATCAAAAAGCTTTCAATCTGAAAAGTTCTAAAGCTTTAATTAACTTTTGAAGTATTGAATTAAAATCATGCTTCCACAATCCATACAATCAAATAAAGCCAAGTTTTAAACAGGGTAAATTATTTAAATCTGTTGGAAACCACCTTGAAAGCATAATTAATAGGCCGAGATGTTCAACGAACAAGATAAAGAAAGGAAAAGATGTTGAAGATATTATAAACGATGAAAAGTTTCCACAAAAAAGATATACTGTATTGAAGGCTGAAAAAGGAAAAATTTAATCAAGTGTTTCATAAAAAGTTTACGATTAACAATAAAAAATACTTGAAAGATTTTATTCTTGAAAATAATAAAATTCATTTTGGAGTTTTAAATAAAGCCATAAATTGTAGATGGGCAGTGAGTTTCAGGTCCCAATTCCATATTTATATTTTTAATTTGTTTTTAGGCCATATTTTAAAATTAACCATATTGATTGAATATTTTAGAAAGACAATTTGGCTTTTAAATTGGGCAAATTTATGAAGTACAATATTTTATTAAAAAAATATATTCTTATTATTTGTATTTATAGAGAAAGATTAATTTTTAGACGTTACTATGAGTATTTACCCCACTGAACTCAGTACTCAACCGGATTCGAGATTTTTATTTTAATATATTTTTTATATACTAGCATAACGCAGAACGAGCTTCAGTTACAATAAAAATATACAAAACTACGGCACAATTCGATTTGATATTCTCTTTTTTTTATGACATGTATTTTAAAAATATACGTAGGTACAAATGCTGATTTATCAAACAAACCATTTGCGTGAAAAATTACGTAGCCCTATCAAAAATTATGTATTCACGTGAGACCCCTTTGTTCTCATGTATGCCTGTTGATGGAAGATTCTTTTTCTATCCATACCATGTAATAGTAAAAAGTTTGGTTTTATTCTGCCTCCGTGGTGTACTGGTCACAGCACTTCCGTGTCCGGTTTGATTCCCAAGGGGATGAAAATGAATTTCAGAGATTAATGAGTCCAATATCTATTTGATATTCCCTAGACTGATAGCTATTAGCCCTCCTAAGTGAACATTATTTTTAAGAAATAACCCGAAAACCCCTTTATTCAGGGACTTGTCTTCAAGTAGGATAGCAAGGATAGGAAAAATTTGGATCAATTTAAGATTATACAAATTCAATAATTATTTGATTGATAACGTATTGGCAGTCGAGCATCTATTCACTGTTCTATAGTGCATGTCTAATAACGATCAAGTTGCGTTGACATGATGCAGTTTCCTATGCACCGCTGGGTGCGTAAAAGGGTCAAAAGAATATTTCAAATAAAAGTAGGGGTATTTGCTCAAATAAAAAAGCTCACTCAAATCAACAACAGATGGTGTCGAGAACTCGCATGTAAAAAAGGTGTCAATTTGAGTAAATATACAATTTTGTTAAAAGAAGTTTGAGAAGTCTCTTTTTCAACCATGGGTTGAATGGTGAATGTTACATGTGTATAAAGAGATCAATTAAACAAGTCTATGACAGGTTGTTAGCCCTGTAAATATCCAAAATCCATATTCTCTTTCATCCATGTTTTCATCATTATTATAATTATTATTATTTTAAAAATGGAATAAAATACAATTATTCAATTTTATTTTTGTTCAATATTTTATTTTCCGTTGAGTTTTTTTTTCTAAAAACGTGATTTAATAAAAAAATCAGTGTTTTCGTTTTAAAAATATGTTGGTTGGCAAAATCCATGTAAAGCCTGGTGGTACATAATTCAAAGCCTGTCAGAAAAAGTTTACCCTGGGTTTAAAACATTTAAGAAAGTTAAAGTTATGATAGTCGGTACCTTATTAGCATTAGCATCGAACCCGCTACCTCGGTGGCTCAGATCGCGTGCTGCTTGCACTGAGCCGACGTTATGGGGAACAGTTCTCACGCACACGTCTAAGACTGCAGTATTTATATTTTTATTCCTAGACCGACATGGTACATACCTACGCACGCCTTAACCTCTTCAGTACTGAGAAAAAAAATCTAATTATTTTAATGAAACCACTTATTGGAGTTGCAAGCCTACAATATGATAACATTTTTACAAGCTTTAATATAAAATGTAAAATGTATAAAAACACGGTGCATATTTTTTTGGTTAAAATTTTCAATATTATTTTAATTGTGTGGTGATTTTTCAGAAAAACGGTAAATTTGACGTTTTTGTTATATGTATTGCTGGAAAAGGTCAATATTGCCTGAAAGAAACGATTTTTATGGAGATAATTGAAGTTTGGGAATTTCAAGGGCTTACAAAATATCGACTGATTTAAGTGATCACTTAATACTATGTAACATTTACAACAGAATACTTCACAGGATAACTGATCAAGAACCTCTTCCTTCTAGAATATGTACATATATTTTATGAAAGATTAATCAGTTATACATAGGCGAGTTGCAAATTAAATAGCTGGATATTTATTGATTTTCTTAGACGGTGTTTAGTAAATACTTTTATAATACATATATGTATTTTAATTCAAAACGGCTACCTTTTAACCGCTCTGCGTAAAATAAGTGGTTATCATGGATGATGTCCCAGTTTCACTTTCTGGATATGTCCATTTTGACATACACCTAGGCTAGGTACCTGTTTTTTAATAAATAAAAAATATATATATTTTATAACTTCGGTCTGAAGGGGTTATGTTTGCGTGACTCTTCTGCTGATCGCTCATGTGTGAACCGGGCTTAATTTTTGAATTATTCGATATGAGCATTTAGGAAAACGTGCTAGATAAAAATTATGACCTTCCTAAAATTGACAACATTCGACCGTGATTTATTTCATTTTGGAACTTTTAAATATGAAATGTTTATTGATATGTTTGAATACAGGTATTCAAATAGAAAATTTACGCGAGTACTTCATTATTGTATATATATGTTTACACGGGCAGTTTGAAAAATGTAATCTTACTGTCAAAATATTGATGTAAAATTAACAGAGTCAAAACAAAGAAACAAGAAAAAATTATAAATCAGATTTTTCCTCTTAAGACTGTTAGAATTTTGAGATTCTTAATCCCGAAATCAGAATATTAATTTTACGTCTTGACTATAGAAATCCACGTATGAATTTTTAGTGCATTCTCCATGTTGAATTTAGTTGAGAAAAATATTTTGAATTCACTCATATAGTATTCGCAACTAAATTATGCATACAGCATTGAATCGGTTTTACATTATTTTATATTGATTGCATGAATGTAAGATTTTTTATTGTAGATCTGAGATACTGGTGGATTATATTTGATGGAAAATAGATGACGGTATTGAAGACGTTCAGGTGAAGGATAAAACTGAAGAAATTTTTTTGTTGAGTTTCTAATCACCCCACCGCTTCTTTCACTCATCACCTCCTGATGCATGAACACATATTGTTCCCACTTTTGACTTTTCCAATTTCAAGGATTTGAAAAACTTGATCATAAAGCATATTCTTTGACTTCTTATGAATACTTAATTAAAAAGAAAGTAGAGGAGGAATATTATGTTTTTAATTAATAATGAACAAGATAATAAAATTAATGCAAAAAGTATAATATCAGGTAAGGGCTAAATACGCGTGATAGTACATACAAGCCACAATCCACTGAAAATTTAAAAATATATTAAAATACATAAAAAAATATTTTAGATTATTTATTCGTTGAAAATTTGGGGAAATAAAATGATTTACTCAAATTTAAAAAAACATATTAAGGTAAATTTGATTTGAAAATTCAATAAAACCAGAGATATTTTTACACAAGTGACTAAAACGTTAATGGAAAATATATGTTTTCAGTCTGTTGTTGAAACCTTACACTTATTAATTAATTTTTATGAACACGGGGCAGACGTTTCAACCTTACTTGAAATACTTACCGGAGGTGTAAATTATAAGGTTTTAAGACACCTTTTACTCATTTTATTAAGTGCACAGGTTAAGTGGTGTAATATAAATATAAGTATCGTTTTAGTATAGTTTAAGTACTGTCTGGAGGATCGGAAAACTAGTGCGGTAGGTGGAACGTGGAACTTTATGGACCAGGTAATGATAAAATTGAAGTGTTTCTGAGGATCGTCGTATTGGAAAAAGTTTTATATAAGACTCGTTTCTTAATTTTGTGAGAATTGGGGATTACGTAGAGTAAAACAAAAAAAACTATCTTTTACTTCCAATCCTTTTAAATAAAATAAATATTTCTCATGGTGATATCGCTTTTTCACACTTTTTATTTATGGATAGAAAAAACACTTATTTCTACCTGGGATAACTAGGATCTTTTTAGGGATACTTACGTTAACGATAAATATATTTTCGTCGTTTAGTTTGGCCAGTAAAACAGTTACTCGATTTGCTAATATAAACATAACACACTTGTGTAATCTTGCTTTTGAGTTTCTTAATGTCACCATGACTAGTTTCGAGAATAACTAATGTTCTCGACAATTGCTGCTGAAACTTGTGATGTTTTCTTTTTTGTCTCTTAAAAAACCCGAAAACGTTTTTTTGTCATTTAAATGTTTTATTTTTTTTTCACATAAATCTTCTTTTAGTGTACAAAACTTTATATCATTAAATTTTTGGATGTAAATTATGTAAAATTTCTTAAATTGACGTGATCTCACATCAATTTGGGATCAATTTGGAATCATCCAGGTCTAAGCAATTACTTAATGTCCGTGGGTGGTTATTTATAATTTTTGAGCAAGTTGACAACATTTAACCTTTAATCATAAAAAAATGAAAAATTATTGAATTTAACAATAATAAAAAAATATTTTATTCCATGAGTAATAATATATAAATAAAAACCGATTATTATATATTCAAATTTCATTCTGCCTACAGTGAATTATTATTATATCGTGTCTTATACGAAGAAAAAAAACCTATAAATAATGAGTGTCACGGAAGACTGATTCGGAGGCTATTTTTTAAGTGCCAGGACCTCTAGCTTCCCAGGATGCAAATACCCCCGAAGGCTTGTCTGAAAAGCATCAGACAAGGAATGGAATTAACTATCATTTGCCTGCCGAACGCACGGAAGGGCGCGCGTGTGAGAAATAAAAATTAGGTTTACTGAACTTCGCAGAAAAATACATCAATTTGATCATAAACAAAAATAACGAATTTGTATCCCTTCTTTCATCTTCACAGGACTCCTGTTTTGCATAAATTCATTGGGGTTGCTTTGACGCGATGGAAACATGATATACTTGTGGGGGAATTCTTTTTATCGCAGAATTTTAACGAAATCATCGACGTCAGTAGATTTATGCAATATGAAGCCAATTATAGGAGGGCAAAGAAACGTACATTCAAGTTACGTTTGTTGGAAAAATATATTTATAATATACCACACATACATACATATATTCCAAACATAACTTTTCCCCTCATTCTTCTTTTACATGTTCAAATCCTTCATATTACTAGAGGCAGTCTATAAGTTTCTAAACATATGAAAGAGATCTTCAACACCTCTTCTTACACACCTGTTCACACCCAGATGATGCATAGTATACCGCAACTGATCGATACGCCGTTACCTTGAACATTACAGATTTAATTTTTAATTTTGAAGCGGAATATAATTGATGCTGTGGGAAGGTAATGAAAAGTAAATTATATTTTTTTTTAAATTAAAACATTTATAAAAGGCACTCGTAGTTGCATACCCGTACTTGTAAAAGCTTTTATAACTTATACTCGGCTTATGAGCCTTTTCATATAATATACATAATATAATCCAAGCCATTAGTTTTTGTCATTCTAAAACTACATATCAAATCATAAAATATGTTAAAAAAGAAAGTGTTCATAAATTACTAGATTTAATTCCAATATGAAACCCCTAGATGTCCCATAAATAGACCGTGCGCGTCAAATATGCCGATAAAGTATATTTTTGTATTACACTAAGTGTATTAAAACGAATTTCTTGTGTATTTTCTCCACCAGCCTACGTATGTTTGACATTAATATGATAAAATATAGACCCGCTGCATTTATTATCAAGGATTACCGAGGATTGGCGAGTGGCCTCAAGGATAGCTTGTCCGTAGCGAGGATGAGTTAAAATATCCTTTGTGCTTTCGTCTCACCGCAAGTCGTGCATAATACGAGCCATTAATCACGAACAATAGGACAAATTATTGTCGCAAAGAAAGTATTTGCCACATATTGTTGTGTATTTGTAAGGGAAGTTTCTGAAGCCGCTGCATATCCTCAATGCTGGTGGTAATAATACTATGAACGTGTAAGCCATGGATATTGCATCAGTTTTCTAAGATGAAGAATATAATGTTTTGAATATTGAAAGCATTAACTTTGTGGATCATCTTGATATATTATTTCGAGAAATAAAAATACTTTGTGTTCTGATCCACTCACATATGTGAGTGGATCAGAACACAAAGTTTTTTTATTTCTCGAAATAATATATGAAGAATATAAATTAATATATTTTTTATGAAAAAAAAGTTTTTGAAATTTGTATAATGCTTGCATTTATTTTATTAAAGAAATGTTGAATGCATGGTTTTACAATTCTCAGTATTTAATGTTGCAGATTTTGTATAATACAGTATTTGTTCAATTATTTCATACTATAAAGATAAAAAAAAGGGCAAGGCAATATAATACTTTTGGTAAAATACAACGTTTGTATAATTTTTTTGATTTAAGATGAAATAAATCTGTTGAAAGGAAATATTACAAAAAATTGTATGTTCCTAAAATCTCATTTTTATTAACCAATGTTTTTCGTAGCTTTTTCCCATTCATGCTGTAGAAAGTGATTTAAAAATATTTATTAAATGCCTCCATACCCCATTTTATTGCGTTTTTTATTAAAATTTTACTTGATAAATACCATTTTTTCTTATGACACATGTTTCGATGTATTCCCTATCATTTTTACAAACCGTACTCGTATGCCTGGTAAAATTTAAATTAAAAATCGATAGATATTAAGAACTATGAAGTGACTGTTAAAAACGAGTAGATATTATTATGATTTATTAATGAAGTAATATTGTTCTGGCTTATATTTTACTATTCCATATAGAATCCACTCTGATCTTTCTAGGCACGTCTTGAATTAATATGATTGAATTAAGAAACAAATAATCATCAATAATTTTTCTTACACCACTGATTGCAAACCTCTGAATTTGGATGCAAGTATTGTAAGGCCCGCATATAAAATATTTTTGCATTGCCCTGTACTCGCCATAAAAGTGATATTTTAGATGAATGCGAATTTCATAATATGCAATTGTAAATGCAAGCTATTCTTTGTTATTTATATGCGCATGTGCATTCGTATTCATCTGACACAGAAGTATGTACTTACATACACTTTATACTGTACACACATAATCATTTATACATGCACTTGTATATAACAGTCTTTGTTATTGAACTACTTATAACTACTTGAGTATATTATTCAAAAACTTGTACCATTCTGACCAAGGATATCGCTTGGTCCTTCTTAGGAGAAAACACTATCCATTTCTTGAAATATTTTTTTTGTAAACTTCTAAGTAGTTGTTTAATACTTAAGACCACATTTGAATTGGTTTATATAAACAATACTAGCTTTGAAAACTGCAGATTTCACCTGTTGATGAGAAAAACAGTAAATCTCAAAACTATTCAAGTTTTCAAGTAATAGAAGTTTATTCTATTTTTAAATTGTAAATATGCCATTCTTAAATTGTAAATATGCCACAAGTTTCTAACCAAATCAAGAAAAATATTTTGCACAAATGTAATTTACCATACATTGTTTCTGAACCCTCGATTGCAAAGCATTGCGTTGGGACATTTACTATGGAGGCATCTACATTTAATTACTGACAACAGAGATTAATGTGTTTCTGTATCTGAGAATATAAAAGACACGTTAAAGAGCCCGATACAGATTCCGTGAGATAATGATGAAGTTTTGAGATAAATATCGTACGGACTAAACAACCATTACTGACAATTCACCTGATGGCAGATTTCTTACAACCGATAACTATAAAGAAACCTTCGTATCTCATCGTGCATCTACAGTAACGAAAGGTTTGAGAAAAGTACCAAAATAATTTATACAACCATTAAAAATTAAAAATATAATCATTCCCGATCGATATGCTCAGAGAGAAATACAAATTCAAATACTTATTTACATTAAAGGAAGCAGTTATCGAGCTTCCTTGAGAGAGTATTTCACGAAAATTGCCCTGTATAAATTATCCTTTATTATTATAACAAAAGTTTTTATCATATTTATTACCTTTATTATCATAATCATCAACTACGCTTTTGATTATTATTTTGATTGTTATAATCAAATACGGAAGTATTCTGAAGTTACGATATTCATAAACGTATTTGTTTTTATTTGCGAATTAAACAGAAAATATTAAAAGAAAAATTAGGTTTCTAACTGATAAATTCCTTCTTCTGAAAACTTTCCTTCCTATGATGTTAATAGAAAACTCAACGACTTATGAACTCGAACATAAATATAAAAATTAAAAATTATTGTTATTATACCAATCCGCAAAAAATACTTTAACATGAATAGTTATTATATGATACAGGGGGAGGTCATAATATACTCAATATGTTCGCAGTGACATAAGGGATGCAAGATCCCTTGACCTCATATTTATAAAATAAAAAATAGTATATTGTCGCAATAAAAAACCTTTCACTCGTCTGCCAAAATGAGAACAAGCAGAATTATTCGTATATCGTATTAAAAAATACAATTTTATTACAAACCAATAAATTTTCATATAGTGTGTAGTAAAATGAGTTAAATGATTGACATTTGAGAGATTTCATTGAAAATTAGTTTTTATAATTCTTTTTTATTCTTCTTTATGTAGGCCTTATTACCTGTTTTTAAGAGAGATTAGCCTCCTGCGATGTCGATTCCCAGCTATCTAGTCTACCATGGGGTTGACCGTACAGTGCGATGATTACTGCGTTTATTCCGTAAAGAGCAATATAATAGACAAAAAGTAAACCTCCCCGCTTTTTAATTAAGTATTTATGGTAAAGCGATAAATATTTTCATAAAATTCATATCACACGAAAGCTTTTTCTTTCTTTCTAATAATTCGAATAATACAGCTGCTATGAAATCACGCTCGACCAATTAAATTATTAAATTCCTCCCTCGCCACGCCCTGTCGTTCCCAAACACGTTAATAATCACCCTCCGCGCTAACTATGAGGAAGATTGAAGGCTTCTAGTGATGTCTAGTCGAGTCGAGCTTTGATACTGCCATATCAAAGGTGTTTCTTTAGCTACGCAAATTAAATGTACACGGTGAGAACAAAATTATGGATATTTGTATGTTGTTGTTGACATTTTGAACGGCTCTACTAGGGGATATAATTAACAAATACAAATATAATTAGCAAATATTTAGAAAATAGATTCAAACATTATACTCATTCTTACTTGTTCACAAAATCTGGATTGTCACCGATTACAGGAGTTATTTTCATCTTATTTTTTGACATATCGTCAAAGATGAAGAAGAATATGGAAGTCTGGGCATTTCCGTAAATGCCCAGACTTACATATTCTTCTTCATCTTTGATGAGATGTCAAAAAATAATATGAAACTATCATCCGTTTATAACTATATTTAAAAAAAATAGATTCCTGTATTTGCTGATTCAATTAAATTAAATATTTCTACACATTTATTTTTAACAAAAGTTTTTTTCAAGCCAAGGATTTTTTATTCGATGCGATTTAAAGATAAAACCTAGTAAAATTTTGAAAATGATGACTCGTTTGTTTTAAAATCTGTTAAGTGAAAATCTTCTATTTGAAAAAATGTAATACACAAGGAATAAAATAAAAGATGTAAAATTATTTTAAAAGGTATCGATGAAATAATGTTTATGAAATTATTACAATACCTATCAAACACATTTACCTAGCAGTGCCGGGTGTTGAATTTTCATCAGTGAATATAAAAATTAGCGCTTCATTTCAAATGCATACTAACGTATTACATCAGAACTGAAATCCAAAATTTAAAACATTTTAAAATCTTAAAAAATAAACCTATCAACATTGCATATTATATGTACACACGTAGGTGTAAAATGTCATTAATACTCGTCATACTAATCAAATTAGTACCTAGGTAAGTTAACATATTCCTAGAAATATTTTTTTTCTTCTTTATTTCTTTCCACCCTATACTCTAAGTACACAACAACTATAGACTTTAAAAATCAGGACGACTGTAGCAGTTGGTACAGTTGGTACTCTTGTATAATGTGGTGGGAGGGGGTAGATGGGAGGGATCGGGCAGAGGTAAGATGCTGGCAGAGCCGCCGCGTACTGTATTATCGAGCAAAAAACTGCACCACATGCGATTTGGGACATGTCCTTCGAAAAAACGCTCTCAATTTCGTACACGAGAGTTAAGATTGCATCTCGGCTGCCGACTGATGAGCCCGACCAGTCCAGTGACAGGTCGCAAATCGCCTTCACTTTTATTTAGTTTATTTGTAACTGTAAAAGAAAAAAAACACTTGTTTTTTACCACTTAAGCCATATTTATTTTCATATTATTTTTTGACATCTCATCAAAGATGAAGAAGAATATGGATGTCTGTGCATTTACGGGGCTGACGACCGTCATAGGCTGGTTTAAGTGATCACTTTACACATGTGTAACATTCACCAATTCTACTCATTATTTACAATTACACTACTCAAATTCTTGGAAGTTCTATATATATGAAGCAATTTAGAAAGCTTGTTCTTGAACCACTAGAACTTCATTAAAAATAATATGAAAATAACTCCTGTAATTGGAGGTAATCCAGATTTCGTGAACAAGTATTTGGACACACTCAAAATGTTTTAAATATATTTATTGTTTTTAAACGACTAGTTTTGAAAGCTTTGCTTCTATCTTAAGGTCTTGATAAAAAAAAAAATATTTACACCTAAAGATGGAAGCAAAGCTTCTTAAACTAATCGTTTAAAATAAATATAACTCAAGTGGTAAAAAACAAGTGTTATTTTTTTACCATTCATCATGTATTACCACAAAGTAAATGCCGAAACAAAAAATAATTTAGTTTATTTGTGTAATCAAATGTTTTTTTTGGAATTTTGTAAGCTTGCCACCTCGATATCTGAGTTTTCCTTCATCATGAGGTATGTTTCCAAACAGGATACAAGACACAGGCTGTTGTTCAATCTACAATCAAATGGGAGTATGGGGAGGTAAATATAATCGCTCAGAACTAATCATTGGGCACCTATATTAGTTTAAGTATTAAAATTAAAGAAATACATTCAAATTTAAATATTTAACTTTAGTATTAAATTTGTTCACCATTGCATCTCTCTACAAGTATACGATATTAAATATGGTATAAGAAGGGACAAACCATATTTCAAAATGATCATTTGAACTGTTGATATATGTATTCGATCCTTTTTTTTAAGGAGTATAATTTTTTTACAGTTTCAATTTCGAAATTAAATGGTTTTTGATTCGCTGGTTTGATTTTTTTGGCTTAGTATTATCATTCTTAATTAAAGAGTTAAAAACAGAAAAAGATATTTTATTTATAGTGTTGCCGTATTAAATTACTTTTCGCTAAGTTAGTTAATTTAGAAGTAATTATAAAGTGTCACAAAGTTAATGCTGATAACATCAGAAATTTTTAATGTCTTAATAAATATTCTTATTTTTGCACTGAAGATTACAGATTTAAAATGTAAGTTTGTTTGTTAATCCACCTTCGTAGTGTAATAGCGAGTGTGTTACGCCTTCAGTGCTGGAGGTCTCAGGTATAATTTCCAGGGAGCCAAAATAAATGTGAGTGATTTTTTCTGTTATATTTATTTAATATTACCCTGGACTGATGCAAGAAGATCTGGTCTGATCAACTTTCGTTAATGCAATTAATGATCAAGATAATTCTTTGTCAATATGTTGCAGTTTACCTTTACACCATTGGGTACCAATGAGGGTAAGATGTAGAATATGAGACTTCTTTTTCTCATTTTTTTCAGCAAATTTTTTATTAAAGTATGTACGCCACTGGTATAAACATTGCGGCACTCGTATTATTATAAGTGCTGGGCCAAATAATTATGTGTTAGGGAAGCAAATAAATATATAAATAATTCAACACACCGGCGGCGCACACTCCCAGACTCCCAGCGGCGGCTGATCGTAATAGTTGTCCATTTCGGGGTCTGGACGAACGTGATTGGTCCAAACTAATGCCTCACCGTATTCCTGAACTTTTTTCAGTTTTATACCGAACGAAACACTAAATTTGTTTTCAGAAATATATCTTACCTTTAACGTAGGTACAGTGATGCCTCTCATAAGGTACATAAATCTTTCTAAAAGCAAGTTAGCAATGCGAAAATTCATTACATGTATAAAACGCGTTTTCCCATAACAATACATGTTCAAAAAAATAATTCGTTTTATACAAAGTTGGCTGTGCGTAGTTTTCGTTACGCGGGGCGTTTGTTATGCGAAAATCACTGTACGTAGTCATTTAAATTGTGATTTTCTTCTTCTTTTCTGTACCTTTCTTCAATATTTTTTTTCATATTTTTGGTTTCAATTTCATTTGAATTCATTTCTTCTTTTATTCTTTTTTCCTCTGATATTTTCTTTGTAGTATTATATTTTGTAGTAAAAGTCTACATCTCTAGGAATAAGGAATGTGAGGGTAGGAACCATTAGAAAGGAAAACTGTCACTTGGACCATTTGAGGATATGATATCTATCGTTCACACATATTATTAATTGATTTGTCAATTGTCAAGTTTGTAGAAAAACAAGATGATTTAAATATAAGAAATAAAAACATTTGTAAAATAATAAATCCCTTACCGCACCCTAATGCTGCATAGGGCACTGTTTCATATAAACGCAGTGTTATCTCGATCGATTACACATGAAGGAAAGGTGATCAGCCCTCCACTTCAGGTACCAGTCCAGTGTAATATTGAATAAATATTAGAGTGAAAAAAATCACTTATATTTATTAAACCCCCCTGGGAATCGAACCCGGGACCTCCAGAACGGTAGTTACAATATATAAACAAATTTATATGCGGGTTGAAGCAATTTTATATCAAATACTAGTATTTCATCAAAAACGTCCATATTTTTTTACAATATCAGACACTGCTGCTGGTTTAAATCGTTATTTTCAACAGGTATATTCAGATTTTTATTTTGTTAAATATACAGAACTACCAATAAAATATATATTTCTGAACAGAAACTCAATCAAAATAAAACAATGACTAAAAGATCAATCGCAGCAAATGTAGCATTCTTTGATTTCAACCGAACCCTGCAATCAGGTTTCTTCATATAATGACTACCTGTCTTTTATTTTGCTCGCAATGATATATTAAGATCTATACAGAGAGCCTTACATTCCCTTCTAAGTGCCCTTAATTTTGAGATCAAAATTGCAAGT
Source organism: Brachycentrus maculatus (assembly GCF_059751285.1). NCBI lineage: Eukaryota > Metazoa > Arthropoda > Insecta > Trichoptera > Brachycentridae > Brachycentrus > Brachycentrus maculatus. Next base: position 1,133,665 of record NW_028280756.1, on the reverse strand, counting down.
TGAACTTAGAATTTTTGACTCATCTCACGATGACACAGTATAATTTTCGTGATATGTTGAAATTTTATTGCAAAAGCCACGAATACGAACTTGGAGGTATGAAAAAATCAAAAAGTAATGATAAAAACATGCTTGAATAAATAAAGTGATTTTGGGTCTGGGTTTTATTTTTTAATGTCTTTTGATTGCGCTTTAAACATATTTATGGACGTACTATTTCTTATTTTAGTCCACTTTTACTGAGTCATTAAGACTTATTAATACTTTATGAATGAAACAAGTATTTCATATTGAACATTATATCATATAAATATTCAACCGGAAAGGAGTTAGTAACTATCTAACCGCTTCTTTGCAGGGATAGGCAGAGAGAATTCAACGCCACACCGTTCGGTCTTTGAAAACATTTTTCATCTCTTCCACATTCATGCATCTCACAATACATACCCGCCAATTATTTCCACTCCTAAACTGACCGCTTTCAAGTATTTGACATTCTTGATCGTGCCGAGTTTTATTCGCTTTTCCTCTGCTCTTATTTATTTCACAAATTCGTTTAACCGTTCTTTCTTCAGTCATTCGTTCCACATGTCCAAACAATTATCAAAAATGCTTTTGTCAGCCGATGACTATCATAATGATTTCCTTATTTCCCCATGCAAACTCTGTCATACGTTGTTTTGCCCCACAATTGTCTAAGAGTACGTATTCCCAATGAATTCAGTCTTCTTTCACCCTTCTTTTGATTACTCCATGCTTCGCCTCCATACATTAGAATTGATACCAGGACTGCATTGTGTACTGCCAGTTTAGAGGTAGTACTTTAGTATTTTAAGGAACACTTTATTTAAATATAAATTTAGCAATTTATCATTTAAACTTTTCACGTGGTAAAAATCTTAACGTTTGTATGTTTATACATTTAATAACTCATGACAGGCAAATTTGATATGAAACTTAATTATACCCCTTAATGAATACAGTTGAATGACGAAATTTCATAAATGTCGGAGGTTTAGGGTAGGTTTTTTATTCATATTTAAGGTCATGGGTTTTAAATTCCCATTATAAAACATAAACATGCACGTTGACAGGTTTATTGCTGCAGATACTTGTTAGAGCCTTAAAACGGATAAAAAGCTCATTTTTTAAAGCCTTCCATAAAAGTTAGCTGGCACGTCACCAAACCGGAAACCGATAGATTTGGCAGGTAGCCATTACTGTTTTATCCAATATTTTAACCATTAGATACGAAAAAGTCGCATTTTAGGAATGAATTTTAAAAATTAAATTTATTAAAAACATTGAAATAAAAAACTAAAAACATAAATTTTAAGACAATAGAAATTCATTAAAACATAAGTTATTATAACCCCTTTATTTACTTTATGACAATGTAAATAACCTCCCCCTTTTGTTTATGTTTTGTTTATGTTATATGATAACCAAGTAAAATATATTAATAAAAATAAATAAAAGGCTTTTAAATAATACTTTATTATTGTCTCAATACTTTTTTTATTTAACTTAAGTGTTGAATAGTTTTTTGTTAAATATTTTTGTTGATTAAATTTATACATATAAGGAAATTGACTTGGAATATTTTTAAGCTTGGCCCAAAATATATTGAAACATAATTTTGTGTTTACCTTCTCACGACCAAGGGCATTTTCTTATCGCTCACTCCTTTCAACAACGTCATATATAAAAAATCGTCTTTTTTCAGTTATGATTTGTTTCATTTGATTATGTATGATTTTTTTTTAATTTTTTTTTATATTTAACCGCTACAGGGCAGAAAGTGTTGTTTTTGCATTTTGAAGAAAAGGTATTGTTTAATTTTTTTTTTTAATATACTAAAATTTCAAATGGCGAATAAACATGAAGGTTTTACCAAAAAAGATTTGTCGCACAGTAAAAATTTCAAAAAGTGGCTTGATATTTATTTTTAATACATTTCATTATATTTTTAAGCTTTAAAAATGATCTCCTGAAAAATCAAGTTTTTTTTATGTATGACGTTATTGAAAGGAATGAGCGATATGTTAAGGACACATTTTGTTAAGATAATTAAAACCATTTTTTATATGAAATTAAACAATTGGATAAATGTAAATGATTAAATTAGATCAATTATTTGTTTGGCGTCATTACTTAGTTATATTATTAATAACATTAGGCTTGATTGTATAGTTTTCTCGTTTTATTTTGTCGATTACTTTTATCATTTTTATAGCTGACTTAACGCCAATTCGCTATTTATTGTTTTAAAATACAGTTTGAGCAGACCAATTAATTAGTTTGTAATTAATTCGTTAGGCTGTGCGCAATAAAACATTACACTAGTATATATATTGATACATTTTGTGTATGTTTTATATGTATACACAAGGCATGCCTTGGTGTTTGGCAGTAATGGTTCACCTCAACGACAGTCGAGCGCAACTTCCTTTTTTTGTAAAATATGGTGACCATAGTATTTGAAATAAACTTTTTATTTTTATTTTCCACGTACTAATTACGGAGGTCGTTTTTTTCTTATCATTCACTTTAAAATCTGACAACTAACGCATTTTCATAGAGTTCGAAAATAATTTTGAATAAACCAAAGGTTATATGAATTTCATCTGGCGTCTTTTTATTTTTCAGTCATCAATAAAGTAAAACTTTCCATGAGATGTGTGTTAATTAAAAGTGTGGATTTGGTTTTTAATAGTAAAGTTTTGCGATAGTATAATCACAAAATCAAATACCATAACATTATAATTATAATAAAAAATAGTTTAAATCATGTCACCGATGATATTTTATTATACGTTCTTAATTTCATAATTTCTGAAAAAAATACAGAAGGAATATAATAGAAATAATATTTTTATTAATAAATCGGGATAGCCAATGAAGTAACAAATGAGAAAATATTCACCTTTATAAGTGTAACATTTACTCGGTAAACGGATCTAATAATTAAATTATTTCACGACACGTGTTTCGTTTCATTAAACATCATTATCACCGTACCCAATGTATTCTATAAATACCTCATCCTCAACTACAATATTATTAGACATTGTGTGGTCACATTATTGTACAGCTAGAACATACATTCAAAATGTATAATACCTGTCATACGCCTCCGTGTTTAATAGTTTCCCCTTCAGTAGTTGGCTGACGCAGTTAATTGTTTGCCAAGTCTCTTAGAAGATCGTAAAAATTTATATCACACTTTATATGGGCCTTTCATATCGCGACAATTACTTAAGAGGGATATATTGTCTTGTAGAACTATAAACATGTCATACAGTGCTTTCTTACATTTACTATCATTTTTGAAAAAAAAAATCATTGTATAAAAAAAATAGCACCAAAGTTTACAAAAACATACACATAGGTACTTATAATTTACCATGACAATTTTATTTACGCACACCAGTATAACCACACACTGACATTTAATTTTACATATTTTAAGACGTACCCGACTCTTCGTCGATATTATCACTATTCTATCATCAAAATAACAATAAGTTTGAATGATAGAATAGCGATTATCGTATACGCCAAAATTTTCATTACATATAAATCACATGCGTTATTAGTCTGTCCAAAAATGATTTGATTCACGTTATCTCATTTTGAAAATGAATCCATTAATTAAAACGAAGAACAATTGATTAATTAAAATAAATTCATAATTTTAAACACATTAATATTCCAGCAGGAAAATCCTCTAGTGGCAAAAAACAAATAGCAAAAGGTAGCTAAGGCTTTTAATTAAAGAGTAGACTCACTGAATATGAAATTATTAATTCATATTCTGACGGAAGTGATATTATAATCCCAGTAGTGTTATCCTCTAAATTTTCCCTTATAATTATTCCCCCCGATATTGATATTTAGAATTTGTAAATGCACGCAATTAAAACACGTCTTTGATTTAATCTATAACAATTTATCAAACAATGAATCACGGTTCAATTAGTTATTAAATTAATATATAATTACACACCATTGAGGTGTTCGTTTAATATGAATAATTACTTTTACGCGTAGATATATTTTTATTTTGGATTGATCTATTGTGAGAATATACTGGTTAATTACGTATTGCAAATTTTTAATCGTAGATTTTTACGTAACCCTTTTGGACCGTGTGTTAAATCAGTGTGTTTAAAAAAAATAATAGAACTCTTGACTCAAAACCCAAAGAAAGGTCCTGCAAGTTTTTGGGTACATCTTCAGAAGAAGCGCTGATAGCCCAGGGAAAAATAAAATCAATTTCGCATCATTTACAAACAACGTATACCGTTTTTTTGAAAATGATGCGGAACGCATCGAAACACGTCTCACAATAGATTTTATTTAAATAGTGGTATTTACGGAGTAATTTTTTTTATTTAAAATGGATAGATATTACCACAAAGTAACTGCTGACTCAATTTATTCTTATCAGGTACTTTTTGTCCGCCTCAATAGTGTAGTGATAAGCGTTTATGGCTGCAATGCTGGAGGTTCCAAGCTCGATTTTGAGAAGGGGTTTAAATCAATAGAAGTGTTATTTCACTCTAATATTTATTTTATATACCCGATACCTGAATACTAGGGTAATATATATTTTATTACCCTAGTACTCAGAGTACTAATCATCTTGTCTTTATATAATAAGCGATCAACTTAACATTGCATTTATTTCATGCAGTGCACTATGCACTATTTGGGGGCGGATGAAGATCGGTAGGTAGTAATTCATTACAGTGTATCTTGTTCGGTATTTTACAGTGACCAGTTAAAACATTACTGTAAAAATGTGATTACTGGCTTAAAGTGTTAAATAAAGTGTAACCCGTATACGATTAATACTTGTTTATGTGTTTTTCTTAGATAAGATCAGTATTTATTTGTTTATTTTTGCATTAAAAAGCAATATTCATACATCATAATTCTTGTTTCAAAACAAAACGCATGTTACAAATAAAAAGCGTAGTTATTTTTTTCGTCTGTACTCTTATATAAAAATAAATGATACATGATTCAAAGCTAAGTTGGGTCGATAGGTATTTAACGCTTTGACTTAATTAGGAGACCGCGACCGTTGCGATTAGTTAGATAAATTATGTTTTGCTGATTAGAAACTAAAAGGCGCCATTAATATTTAAACAGGATACAGATGGAAATGGAGATATATTTGCACGCTATTATACAAATATAATAATAGTAAGTTTTTCAGTGCTGATTTAATTTGAACTTAAAAAGCAATCTACATAACAAAAGTTTCAGAAAACACAATATATAGTCAATAATAAAAAAATAATAAAAAAATTGTCATTTTTTATCGGGACTTGCATTCAAAAACATTCAATTGGATTTTTAATTATTTAGTGGACATATTGTTTTTTGACAAATCATCTAAGATGGAGAAAAATATGGAAGTCTTGGCATTTACGGGGCTGACGACCGTCATAGGCTGGTTTAAGTGATCACATTGCACACGTGTAACATTCACCAATTCCACCCATTATTGACAACCACACTACTCAAATTCTTGGAAGTTCTATATATATGAACCAATTTTGAAACATTATTCTTGAATCACTAGAACTTCACTAGAGACATATATTGGTGAGATGAAAATGTAATTGGAGATAATCCAAATTTTGTGAACAAGTATTTCGACTCACTCTAAATGCTGTAAATTTATTGGACAGTTTATTTACCGCCGTTTTAATAAAAAATGACCTAAAATGCGCAAAACAATTTATAGTTTTTAAAATGCTGTTCAAAAGGTTAAATTGAAAATAAATTATTTTACAGGAGAATTAACATTTCCTTCATTATCACAGTTTTTCATCTTTTTATCCACTTCAGTAGGGTAGGCACCTTTTATGTGCCCACAAAGAACGCACACCACTGGTGACTGACTACTTAGTTATTTTGAAACTGAGTAGTTTTTCTTGTAAGGGTGAAAAGCTCGGGAACTTAGAGGTCAGTTTTTTTTTTAATTATACTTTATAGACATATTAGAGAGTCCCTTCCATCCCAACCACCTTTTGATCTTCTGCATCCCTTGCAAGATATGGTGGTGGTTTGGAGTGAAAAATTACCCAAATTTATTTTCACCCCCGAATCTAGCCCAAGACCTTCAGCACAGTATAATTAAAACAATAAATTTAATGAATATTAAAACAAAGTTTGAATGAAAAGTTTTTAAGGTTTGCTATTTCTTTGTATATGATTAAAGGGCAGCTCTCGTCAGAACTTCGGGACGCGGATCTGACTTGCGAGGATGCAAGGGAGCTGGCAGCCAACAGAAAAGCCTGGAGACAGTTTGTGGACTCCATATGCTCCACCTAGGGAGCGGTTTAATATAATATGATTAAAGTAAACGTAATAACTAAATTTGATTATGTATTATGCAAAGATTGGTATATGACTGAAAAAATATGTAATCAGTTTATTATCTAGAATTGAAAAATGGTTCAAAATTGACCTCATGATTTTTTGACATCTCGAATATTTGTATAACTGGTTTGACAAGATAAAAAAGCAGTGACATGGGTCCCCTTCAGATGGAGGGAATGCAGGAAATTGCTAGTTTTCTGTCTGTGTAGCTATAAATTCACAGGAAGTCGAGAAAGAGTAGGTTCAAATTCCATAACTCACTGCCCGTAGCAATTACAAAAGGCATGGTATTCTCGAATCAGGCAATTATGGGCAGTGAAGAATTGAAAATTTATTTTAAAAAATCTTTTCAGGAAAATAATAATAATAATTTAGGAGACTTAAGAAGAGCAGAGAAATAATGATTTTAAATGATCATGTCTTCTACTTCCTTCCTAAAGATCTGTCTGTTCCGTTATCCATCTCTTGTGACGTGGACTGCCAGCTGTCACGCCATCGCTTCAGAGGTCTTCCAAGTGATCGTCTTCCGTCTGGGTTCTCTTCAGCAATTCGTGCCAGTTTGTTTTCTTATATTTTATTGACATATGAATTCCAGAAACGCATTAACCGTCTTCCTCACTTGATCATATCCTCCGTTCTAAACATTTTACGAACTTCCGGGTTCCTGATACAGTCTTTAAACGCATTTCCGGTTATGCAACTCAATGTACTCATTTCTGAATTTCTAAGATAAAATGGTGCTCGCTGTGTCTGCTCCGGTCGCTTTCTCATATGTGACAATCATGAATATTTTTACTTTACTGTCAATATTTATGTTTATTTTTACAGATTTTTTTCTTTGGCACCCCGAAATTTCAGCCACTATATTGACAAATCTTAGAATCTTATCATAGAGGTTGCTAGTGCTACTGAATAAAAAATATATTTTCTTTAACTTATTGGTAGTCATTTTGTAATATTTTTTTGAGGCTCCACTCGTTTACGAGTTACTTTGTAATAATGTCTATCAATTGTTTTAAGTTCTGAAGTCTTACTTTCTTTTTATTATACAACAATCCTTCTGTCACGGTAAAACTTTTATTCTAGTTAAATGGGAACGTAAAATGAAAATAATTGATATACTCTATTTGATGTTAACAAAAAATTAACTCAGTAAATATGTATATAAATTAGATGTAAACATAACAATTTGTTTTGAAGGTTTTTCACAGAATTGAGCACGTTTCCACTACTGGTAAGTTTCAAGAAACGTCGGAAAAATTAAGTAAATAAAAAGTTTTTGGTTAATAATGCAAGACAGAGACACGTGTAAGAAAATTCCAGGAAGGGGCTCATGACACAGTTTACCCTCGGGGAAATCTGCTACCCCAAGCATTTTTTAAAATTTAATGAAATTAAATGGTTTATTTAATACTTTTTTTATGTATGTTCAAGTATCGGTTTGTTGTCCAGAGATATATCGCGCACTTTTGATCTTCGATCCCTGGTGTATTGTTCGAGTTGCTTGCCTCTAATAGAAAACACAACTTTTGATTGATTAGAAAGTATTTTATCAAGTTAGTTTAAAAATATTATACAATCCAGGAATAATAAATATCAATAATTTAACTAATAAAATCCTCAATTGTCGTAAAAAAATGTACCATAACAATTTTTGCCAAACACGGTAACTACTACACCATGGAGTCTTGGTTTGGTTGAAATGAATAATATTATTGTGCATTTTGTAACTCTACAGAATAAATATCAACTTAATATCAGAAGATAAAAATTAATAACCTTAAATTTTGTCTAACATATTATGAGAGCATTTTGTAATATATGTTAAAAACATTGTTAACTTTGATATGGTAATATAGCACTCTCCTTACCATTATGTCGGGTTGTGGTCTCGTGGTTCGTGTCGCGGACGCTTGAGTCAGTTTCTCGGTTCGAACGCACTCTACCACAATTTGATATCTATTTCTAATAAAGAGTCGCTGAGGCTCACAGGAATAGTAATTAAAAAAATGTAAATAGAAAAAAAACACAAATATTTCTCTTTTCTATAAAAAAAAGCAAATCATTATTCACATGGTGTAATACTTCTTATAAACACTATTTCATGACTACCAGTTTTGGAATAACAATTTCATCACCAGGTCAAATGTAATCTACATTTGAACTGATGATGTACATAGTGGTTATTCCGAAACCGGAAGTCATGCAGTAGTGTTTTTAAGTGGTATTACAGAAAATGAACGATGAATGATGAGGAGAGTGTTATACTAGGAGTATGTTTCCATAAAAACAAAGGTAAATAAAATTTAATTAAATTTCTGCTCGTGCTCTTTGGACGCAGAAGTTGTTTCGGTGGGTTTAAAAAAAATCGTACTCACACCAATGGAGACTACATTTGACCTGATAATGTGACGATTATTCCGAAATGGATAATCAAGAAGTCGCGTTTTTAATGTTGTATTACACAAAGCGAACGATGAATGATAGGGAGAGTGTTATATTATGAAAATGTTTCCATAAAACAACATCGGTAAATAAAATGGATTTAAATTTCTGATACCAACAAACACGTGTTGTATTATGTGCTTTTTGGACTTGCTAAAAACTTGAAGTTGTTTCGGAGGGTTTTAAAGAATTTCGTACTCACCCCTGACCTTAGTCCCTCTCGCCCCGCGCCGCCCCACGACCGCCCCTATCCGTAGTACGACACCACGGGAAATCAATACATTACTTACAGCTGCTTTCGCGGGTTGATGTAGGGTAGAGGAAAAGGAGGGGAGGGGAAGACGCGGGAGGGCACCGCGCCCCGCGCGCCCAAAAAACCGAGAAAAATATTCTAAAATATTGCATTACAATCTTTAGGGTATCGTTTCGCGCCGCGCGAAGTAAATATAAAAATGCTAGGGGAATGAATCTGATATTACAATTTTTGAGTCTCATAAGTATCGTTTTAATAAGATACACGATAATATTATTTCTGCGGCTGCGAGGAAAACTGGATTAAATTACTGATGGAAATTTCTGATTCTTTTTTTTAACCCTTATTCACGTTTTATAACATGGGTAGTGTGATGCAATAATGCGACGAAATTTCAATTTGTACGCCTTCATAAATTATAATGAGATTTAGCAGTTCAGCCTTAATTTTGATTAACTGTTTTCTATTTATTGTTAATGATATTATTGCTTTAAAAAAGTGTAAGGTGTTGTGTTCCATACGAAGTTGAATCAAGATGGTACTATAAACTGAAAAGAGGTATTCAAAAAGTGGTTACATCGTAAAATTCTGTGTTTTCCATGGACCGATGTGGTCAGAAGCGTTCAAAGAGTAAGAGCGGGGAGACAGTTGCTGACTGATATAAAGTCCGGAATGTGTCATATTTGGGGTATGCGCTTAGAGGAGAGAAATACAAGACAAATCACATAATCATTTAAGTTTAAATTGAAGGCTGACGGGTTTGAGATTAGGTGGGGATCAGAACAGTTGAGGCACTGTTTAGAGCTGCCCAAGACAAGGATAAATACTCTCAAGTGTTAGTCAATGTCGGGGGGACCCGATATGGTACATGAAGAAGAAAAAAAACGTTAAAAGATTTACACATGTGTAAATGATAAAAAACGCTTTTTGGTACTTAATGACACTAATCGATTAGATAAATACTACGAACGTTTACGGAGTTCATCATTATTTTGATATATATTACACATAGATAAAATAAGTGCTTATTTTGTCTTTATATTATTAAAATATTTGTATTTAACTGATTAACATAAATATTTCTATTCAACATTAACTTTCAAATGGATATTAAGTTATGGCAATGTGTGGTTAAACCTAGAGACCCTCACTCTGCGAGATAAAAACCCTCTCAAAAAAAGATTCGTTAAGTTAACAAATGTATATATGTTTACTTCGGGGTTGAAATTTCTAGCGACTTTGGTAGTAGATCGTAATGTCAGTATTCAATATTTTATGTTTAAAATGATTTTTTTTAATTAATTGATTCGACATTTTCTTTATGGTTTAATCCATAAATTTTTATCGTACATTTTTTATTATTTATTATTTTTATTTGTATATTGATGCATTCAGCATAATTTCGTAGTCAAATTTACATTGAAATAGAAATTAAATATTTGAAAATAAAAGTAAAACTTTTGTAAATGAACAATATACCCTTACTAACAACTACTTCATGTGTGTTGCTTTTAAATCTACATTTTTGCTAGATTCGTATTTACATTTACTAGGGCATCGGGATGATTGGATAGGAATCCTGGTATCGAGAGCTTACATCATCGTGCAGTACAAACTATCTTCTTTCTATACCAATAATTCCGAGTTCCTATTCACACGGAGTAGCGCCGGTAGTGCAGTAGAGCTGCATGTCGGCTTGCCCTATTTGCAAACTATGTAAGCACTGAACATCTGAACAAGAATAACATATATCTTCATATGTTGGAGCTAGCGTTGGAACTGAAACTTTCTTTAGAAATGCTGAAATTTGAAGAGATTTGCTTACGTTTGCATTAAGGCTATGAACCATACAGAGCTTTAAGCGGAAATGATCGTGAATTATTATTCTTCTCTTTGCATATCTGCAAAAGTGCAAATAAGGTGATTCATCATAATTATAAAATAAACACAATATCATTTTAATCTTACTTTACGACATACATAAAGAGCTCATTGTTAAATTAGAAAATTCAAGGAAATCGTCTGGTTAAACTAAAAATCCACTTTCCAATCAAATATGTTTTCCCACCAGTGTTATTTTTATTCAATAAAGTTAATTTTAATTTTTTGTATGACATTAATTAAGTGTGATTTGTAAAATCAATCCTTAAAATCCCAATAATAAGTATAAGAAGGTAACATCAGAAAAGTATTTTTTCTCTCAATATCATTGCATCTAATCGACTCTCAATCAGTTGTGTCATTGAATCTCATTGTACCAAAAACGAAGAAAGGATTATTAACCTGGATTATAATTTTATATCTTTATATTTTTTAATGTCTCTCACACAAATAAACACAGGTATTTTATGGAGGTTATATTTTACTTACAAAAATATTGATTGTGTTAGATTATGTGTGTAGGTAGGGAACAAAGTGAATAAAGTTGTTCCAAATTCTATACATTTTAATTCTTATAATGGATGCGGCAGATTCGTGTAGAGAAGACCTCGGGCAAAATTCATAAAGAGATATTTGATTTCAAGTTATCGACAACATGCCTGGCCTGATGGTTCTGGCGTGGGAAGATAGCTCATGTTCTGTTACTATTATTTTTAAATACTCTGAAATAATATTCAGTACAAATTGTATATATTATTTGAATAAAACAATTAAAAACTCGTGTTTTATAACTCGCAATATGAAGTACATAACGGAGTTCAGGTTCCATCCCTAATGTATGAAAGTGAAGCATATAATTTTTAAAAGAAGGGTAAATGTAGACTGAATGAAGTCGAAATGCGATCCCTTGGACAAATGTGCAGCAAAACGATGTATGATAGTCATTCGAATGGTGGAATAAGGAAAGAATAATAAATTATATAACAAAACTTTAAACAAGAAAAAAATTTAACAATTAAATATATTTTATGACTGACAAATAATTTTTTTTACACTTTCCCTTTAATATTTAATGAAAATATTCGTTTAAAGATTTAAAATATTTGTTCAAATTAAACGACTGTTTTTTTTAATGTAAAATAACTAGTATCTTTTTCATTTTCCTATTGCTAAGCGTAATATTTTTTTTAATTAAACAATTTTCATTTATTTTGTCAACGATATAGGTGAAGAATAAAATAAAGGTTGATGTTTTATATTGAGAATCAAATTGATCAAAGCGAGATTTAATGAATTTTAAGTATGCAAAAGTAAAGATTTTTGACAGAAACGAAAGTTTTTAACGTTATTCATATTGAGTTTGGTAACAGATGTGACGGCTAAAGTTTTAAAACATTTGAATCATTAATAATATAACGAATTTCAAAGTCATCTGGCTCTTATCTCACATCTCAATTTTTAAAAGATATTTTTGTTTCATTTTCTATCGCGTATTATTTAAAAAGGATCTTTTAAAATACGGTAATTCGTTAAAAAACTGATATAAATTCTGATGAAGAGTTTTTCTTTGTACTCAATTTGTTTATTTTGTGACAGCTGTTTCATCCTACAAGCGAATAATCAAACCAAATTGATAATTCGAATCAGGTTCAAAATTTGTTTAAACAGTCAATAAAGCAAGATTTTTTTTATTATTTAAAAAGTGTACTATTTTATTATTTAAAAAGTGTACACATACTTAATTATTGTTCTTGCGTTTGGAGCATAAAAATACTTACACTTGTATTATTTATTGATCCGACATTAACTTTGTGGAATGACACGTTGATTATTTTATACATTGAATACTTGTATATTACCACTTAATGGGCTTTATTTCATTACACACGACTAGTTTCGAAAACTATAGATGTTTTCATCTACAGGTGAATAGTAAAACATTAAGTGGTATTATACAAGTGTTTAATTTTAAAATAAAATACTAATACTTGCTTAAAGATTTAGTAGAACTACATTTTGATTTATGTTTGAAATGTTAAATTAAATACTGATTTTTTGAGTCAACCTATTAAGTTGCATTTTATTTGTTAAAAAAAAACACATAAAATCAACTTTGTGACATTTGTTTCTCATAGTTATGGCATTTTCAAACAAATGTTCATTAGTTTGAAAATACCATAACTAGGCGTAACAATTATAACAAAATAGATTTTAATGTGTTTTTTTTAACAATAAAATACAACTTCGTAGGCTTAAAAAATCAGTGCTTGATTTTACATTTAAAACATATAGGTTGACAAGTCATAGAGCAAAAAAGTTCATTATATATAACTTCTACAAGTTCAAAGCCTTTTGTCTTTGAGATATTAAGGATATTATTAATTTACTAACAAATTTTCGTCGATAAGTTTTACATAAATATTGAAAGTCAACTTCGAAACTATTTTTATATCAGTGACCATACTTTCTCATCCGTAGGACTAATGAAGTTTATATTTCCGTTTCCCTAGCTCCCTAGTTTTCAGGTTGCAATCCACCTTCTCCCCATCGATTCTTCATTGGTACTTCGCGTTTATGCTGCCAGATGTCACCATCAAAGTTCTGTCATTTGAAATCATCTCCGGCTAGGACAACCGCTATCTTGCTTTCAATTTTAAATAAAGGGCGTGGCTAAATTGAACTATTAAACTTAAACTCCTGATTTAGGGGCTTCTTGAGCCAGCTCCTTTGAGGTCAGGTATCTTTTGAAATATTTTTTTTAAATAAAAGAATTATTGATATACACCAAAGCACGTTATAAAGTTATACGTATACTGAATTTATTAACTTTGTGGCAGCTGTTTCACCACTGAATCGAATAAACAAAACAAATAGATATTAAGAATAAAATTTATTTAAAATAGTCAATAAAATTGGATTTTTATTTTATTTAAAAAGTGCGTTCGGAGCACATACTTTATTTTTGGTTTATACGCTATAGAGAAAAAAACATTCGTTTTGTTTTTTCTTTCTTTTTTTGTGTGTATATTAGGTTGAAATAGATAAAAACTTTTTAAAAATATGTAAAAAGAACTCCACCTACAAGACACATAAGGTAGCTTAGCGGGTCTCTACAAAAAAAGTTAATTTTATTTATAAATATTTAAATGAATGTATACAATAAATTTTTTGTAAAAAGTAAACAAATTTTTTTTTTTTTAATAAAGTAATTTAGTGTTTTCCTTATTTGGAACCGAACTTGGAATTTTTTTTTTCTTCACATTCTTATTTTTCCGCTATAAAACATTTACAGACACGTTTCATAATAGATTCAATGTTATTTATGGTATCTGCTTCTCTACCGCTAAGTCGTCTAAACGCGAGTCGATTGATCCACTTTTGATTATTACTGTAAGGAAATGAGCTACCAGAATTAAACGGCCTTTAATAATTATGATTACAAAGCTATTGACTGCAATTATTCCGTTTTACGAGCGATCAATTTGACTATAATATAATCAAATTTGTAAAACTTGTATTGAAATCGCCAAATGATCTTTTTTATATCAACCTATTTTAATAAAATTATAAGTTAGAATAAAGTGCATGTGTATGTATATGCATGAAATAAAAAAAGAACAAATCTAAGACGCGTGGCTGATTTACATAATAGGTACATTAAAAAATAATAATTGGCTTAGAACAACGCGATTATTTTAACGTAAAAAAATACACTCGTATGAGACTATTTTTGGGTTTATTAATGTAAATACGACTAGCTTTCATAACTACAGATGTTTCCTTTCACAAAACATATTTTATATTTATTTTTGACTGTCGCAATTTTCTTGTTGACTTTTTGGATGTTGAATAAATTATTCATTTATTCGTGTGTTTCTTATACGATTTATAAAAAAAATTAAGAATTCAATAGTTGTGTAATAAAACAAAACTTTATGAAGAAGGTCTAAAAATTTACAATATATAAAATGAAACTGTCGCTTAGTGTACAGAAGGGCGAAAAAATATAAAAATTCCTTGACTGACATTATCATTTATGAAATAGCAAATCAAGCCAAAATATTTAGTATCAAAAGTTGATTATTGTTACGGTTTATAAAAGTATATGGGTCTACCAAACAGTTCAATTACTCGACTACAATCAGTATTAAACACTGCGTTGAAACTGATTCTTGATTATTTTTAATTAAGGTACATACCTTTACTACATCACGAATTGGAAGTTATTTTTCCAAATTAATAGAATATGCAGTCTGTATATTTATCAATAAATTAATAAATAATACGAATTCAAGATATGTGAAAAATTTATACGTTTTACACTAATCAAAAGATTAACTTCTACATTGGGAACTGTAACAATACTTTTTTAGCACAAGTTTTAAATAAAAGAAAAAATAAATTACGACAAGAAATAGACGGTGTTTGGAAAGGTTAAGGAGCTTCCGAGAAGTTGTAAAGTAGGTTTCGTCCCCTTTGAGTTACGTAAAACTTACGTATCATTTCCAGGGCAACAGTTACGTATTCTCAAACAATACAAAGCTTTTATCTAATACTCACTCCCCTCACTGTCTTCTTGGAAATATTGTTAAACGTAACATACTGATATATAAAAATATCAATGGGAATGGTGAGATTGTATTGCATAAGTAGAGTGATTGTGATGGTTTTGTGAAGATATGATTTTGAAGTGATACGTTAAAAACGTGAATTTATGTTTACATTTTTGACTATCGCACACTCTAACCAAGCACTTGAAAGATGTTTTTGTTTATTGTGTTCATTGTGTCACATAATTATTTTTATGTATACATTTAAATCCGCCTTTTTTCAGCACGACCAACTACCGTAATGGAGGTCCCAGGTTCGATTTCCAGGGAGGGGGGTCAAATAAATATGAGTGATATTTTCCCTCTAATATTTATTCAATATTACCCTGGACTGGCAACTGAAGCGGAGGGCTGATTACCTCTCTTTCATGTGTTAACGATCAAGATAACACTGCGTGTATATAATGCAGTGCCCTATGCACCATTGGGGTGCGGATAAGGGTTGAAATACTTATTTTAAATTATTGTTTTATATTTAAACTATTTTGGTTTTAAGAATTAAGTTGCTTAACATTTTGCAACACATATATCATTAATTTTTATAGCTCTGCCTGTAAAGTAAATTAACGAATAAGTACATACCCACTGATGTAATTTTCATATTACAGAAGATAAAGCACACTTTTCAGTGAAGTGCTGCCGATTTTTAATGAAAATATTTATTTCAAAGATTTATAAAAACAGTTGACTAAAAATGTGTTCTGTATTTAAAGTTTGAAACAATTCCAATATCATAAACAGAGTTGAGAAAAGTAATATTGAAATATATCTGGAAAGTTGTTGAGAGTTTGTTTATAGAGTTTGCAGAGTTTAGTGGCAAATTGAATTGAAAATATCGTCATCGTAAAACTTCAGCTTATTGCAAACCCATCTGCGGTAGAAAATTATGTTAAAAACACAAGTTCTCAATAGTAAACAAATAGTGCACTTTCTAATGTATATAACAAAAAAGAAGCTGTAGGAACGTTCGACTGCAATACGTGAAATGGGAAACTTTTTACGAAATTCATATCTATGTATGTAACTAATTAATTACAACTAAAGTATACCAGATAAAAAAAACAAAGCTAACTAATTAACCATCATGCCGCTTCTACGCAGGGGTAGGCAGAGAGAAAAGAATGTCACACTAATCTGTCCATGCAGACAATCATCGCCTCTTTCACATTCATGCATCTCCTCACACATTCTCGCCATTCGACTCCTGACCTGATCACATTCAAGTATTTAAAATTCGTGATCATCCCAAGTTTTTCTTGGTCTTCCTCTGTTTCTCTTTTCAACTAAATTCGCCTCATAAATTTGTTTAACTGTTCTTCGCCCATTTGATTCACGTGTCCAAACCACCTTAACCCTTTCTTAATTTTATCGATAATGCTTATCTCAATCTTGCATTCATTCCTTATATCACCATTCGAACATCTATCATGCATCGTTTCGCCGCTCAATCGTCTGAGAAGTCGTATATCGACTGCACTCAGTCTGCTTTCATTCTTTTTTGTCAACTCTATGCTTCAAATTCCTTACATTAGAGTTGATACCAGGACTCCGTTTTGTACTACCAGTTTCGCCTTCGCATATTGGTTTTTATTTGCCATGTCTCATTTCAGTGCACCATTAACACTTCTGTCTTTATCTTTATAAATGATTTTTTTCGAATTGATATCGTAACACAATATGACAATGAAATCATTTCACAATAAAAACCAAGGTAACAAAACTATTTGTCAAAGTTCTATCTTAAAATTGCAAATGGAAATTGCCATAAAACATTATTTCATTGATATAAGCTGCACAACTGTGTTAAGTCGAGAATTGTTTAACAAACAACATTTAAAATTCCAAATGCAAATCCAGGTGATAATAGGACGCTAGAGTTCACGAAACAATGGCTTTAGTAATATTATTTTATATTTTTTCACTGGGTTTTTTCGATCTCCGTATAGGTGGTAATAAATATGTCTCAAACCTGAAAGAAGATTTTTTTCATTTCCTTTATAAATTCATGTAATAAAGGGTTAATCACTACATAGCCGATATAACGATTGGTAACTAAATTTATATTCTGTTATCTCTCGTAGGCAGCTACTACAATAACCTCGATATAACGAGCGCGTCTAATTTGTACCGAGCGCCCACCAACATTAATGACGTCACGGCCTTCCTGACTTTAATTTCTTAAATTTCGGGCTGCTTCCCGGGTTCTTGATTATTCTTTATGGCCTCCCAAGCCAATAATTAGAGGAGCGAGCCGCGGCGCGGTAGCAATAGGTAGCCGAGCTAGTAGCACTCCTATTACACACGACCAGGTAATGGTGGAAGATGCCACAAAATCGTGAGTGCCTCATTAACAAGCGGGGTCAGGAATCGAACTTGCGTCCGCGCTTCATTTTGCATATCGATAGTTCAGAGTGCACGCCTGGTAACTCCGTTTAATGCCAAAAAAGGTTTGTTACATATTTTATGTCCCTTTTTTATTTGACTTGTCAAAGTTACTCCCCAACCCATAAAATTAGAACAATAATGCTAATAATACATTTTTTAGACCCGGTGTAGTTGGCTACACGCTTTTCTGCTAATCTGAAGCCGTGGGTTTTTTTTCCCGACAAATGCAAAATATTTATTTTTATTTTAAATCATGGATATTTGTGATTTTTTTTACGTATAAACCTCCCCTTTTCTACCTTTGAACGAACCTCTAACACAGAAGCTTAGTTGACATTTTTAAGAAATCTTTTTATTATAATTCTAGAAATGAACTTCCTAGGGTTTACAAGATTTATGTCAGATTCAATATTCCTCTTTCTTTATTAAAAAATGTTAAATTACCAATATTCGACTATTTAAAAAAAAATATAATAGAAAATAATTATTATAACACCAATTTCCAACCAGAATTTAATAATTGGGTACCAAAACTTGTTTTTACATTAAATAATGATACTTCGTATTATCATAAGTATAAAATAGCTGTGTTCTTGGAATATGTGATATCTTGCTTTTAAAATTCACTTATTTCATGTTAAAGCATATTTTTTTTTACAAAATTATAAAATGTTTAAATACAGAGTTACCATACTTACGCTGTGAGCCATCCACATAATATATTATAATATTCAAGTTCACGGCTCGGCAATCCACAGTTCAAAGTAACAGTTTTTGTATCCGCAACAGGTTTTTTTTATTATACAATAATTAAATTTCTTCTTTACATCCACGACGTATTTTTAATCAATCATTTGGTTCTTACACATGTAATGGAAATCACAAGTCTAGGATGAACTTCTGAAAATCACGCCTTATGCATGTACAGGTGTTTTTTCCTACAATATCTATCACATTTGAATACAAATTCCTAACTGTTCAAGAATATAGAATAAAAGAAATATATAGAGGATACTGACAAATGTTTAGCATTTAACACTTGATGATAAATTTTAATTTCATTCATGTCATTATGTCATTATTATTTTTTGGTAAAATCTATTCATTTTTAATTTAAGTTTTGCTTAATAATTACTACTATTTCTTAAAATCTATCGTAACCATGTAAATAAATGATGCAGAATGCAACAAAACACGTGTTACAATAGATTTTAATAAAAAGTGGTATTTACCCAGTAAAATATAAATTAAAAATGGATAAATTTGAAGTAATTTTTGTTCATGGTCTCACTTTGGAAAAAAATTAAACAACTTGAAATATTAAAAAATATTCTTAAATTACAGGTTTATTAACTTTACGTAACTTTTACATATATTTTTTTTTAATGCTCAATACAACTCTAATAAAAAAATCATAGGCATGTTGGCATTCGTTGCAAATGTTAGCATAAGGGTAAGACCAGTAGTAATTAAAAATACTGAAGCTTCATTTGTTTCAAGACGCCTTTGGGTAAAAAAATATGAAAACATTTATGTATATACGCCATTAATATTGAGTTTGTATAGACCACCCTCACTCAAACTCAAACACTAAATGATAATAATAAATTACACAAATCAATGTAATTACCATAGTTTTTTACTACCTTTGAGATGTACTAAATACCAAAGATTTTGACGGTATACCATATGTCAGGAAAGGTAATAGCTTTGAGTTTTTGTGTATAATTAGTTCTAGTACCTACCACAGCAACTGTTATGTTTCATACTTCATAATGTTAGTCTTCCGAGTAGAGTCCGAGTTGTTAAGTGGTTTCCAATAAACACCAAATTGAAACCGATCTTTTTTGTCAAAGTGCTCATTAAAACCCGGATGATTGATCGACTCAAATGAGAAATAATACGTTTAAATATTACAATATTCAATTGTTGTAACCTCCTTTTAGAGAGAATAGATTGTTTTACAAACGAAATGCGCCCAAAGGCTAGTTAACGGATTTTTCGTACGGGAAAATAAAGGACGTGCTATTTTCATATAGAAATATGTAAGCTAAAACAACAACGCACTAGCAAATGAATTAAAAACATGCAAATATTACGTGGGACAATTGTGCAAACTTGTCATCACTACGTAGAATTCTTAAACCAAACACATAGCTCCCAAATAGGTTAATCTCATGTTCTAGATGAAAAAGCTTCTGGCGTTTCTCATACTCGTGTAATGCAAAAACATATGTATTATTTATTGATTCGGCATTAACTTTGTGGAATGACATGATTATTGTATTAAAATTAAACACTTGAAAAATAAACTCAATAAAGTGGATTATTCAAGTGCTTAATTTTAATAAAACAAAAACATATGCATATATTAAAATGTGTTATTGTAAATGTATTTATATTTAAATAAATAAAAAAAACCGTTATAAGTAAAATAACACTAGGTACCTACAACATACATATTTGCAACGCATTAAAGAATGTCGCGGCCATTTTAAGGGTATCAAAATTACATTTTTTTTAAACAAAGCTGTTATAAAATGCTTTTTAAAAGCATACACATTTGAAAATGAGATTTAAAATTTCGACAATTACAACAAAATTTAGATTTATTTTACTTTTTACCATGTATATAGCAAAAAATGCATTAATGCAGTAAAATATTGATCCCAAATTTCTAAAGATCATCATCATCATCTTCTAAAGGCAGCGCCTTGTTGTGTCAGCCACTTGTCTCTGTCAGTCGCCATCCTCTTGAGCTGCGAATAGGAGGAGACGTCCATGAGCCGCTTCAAATCCTGGAAGTATGAAGTTCTTGGGCGGCCTCTTGTTCGTTTTCCCAAGATTCTTCCTTCGAAGATGTTGCTAAGAAAGGTGCTATGTCTAATTGAGTGCCCTATTAGCTTGGCCTTCCTCTTCAAAATATGATTTATAAGCTCTCTTCTTTCTTTTACGTCCTGCAACACCTTTTCGTTGGACTTCCTTACGACCCATGATGTCTTGGTCATCTTCCTCCAAACCCACATCTCAAATGCTTCAAGCCGGTCTTTTTCGTACTTTTGGATGGTCCAGGTTTCACACCCATACAACAAAACACTCCAAACAAAAGCCTTTATGAATCCTTTTCTTACTTCAATTTTTAAATGTTTGTTTGATAGGAGGCTGTACTTTTTCATAAAAGTTTGCTTGGCTAGCGTTATCCTCTTTTTTATGTCTAGGGTACATTTATTGTTATATGTTAGCGTGCTACCCAGATAACAGAATTGATCCAACTGTTGAATTACTCTATTTCCGAGAAGTATTGTTGGATGGAGGTCAGATTGCTTTTTTTCAACGATCATTGATTTTGTTTTGGCGGCATTAATTTTCAAATGGAACTTATCCAGAGCATTAGAGAGAGTGTTTAACATGTGGTTCATGTCACTCTCGTCCTCTGCTATCAGGGCGATGTCATCAGCGAATCTTATACAATGTATTTGTTGACCGTTTATTTTTACTCCATTTGTTTTTTTCCTTCAACTCTTCAATGGCCTCCTCTATGAACAAATTGAATAGATAGGGTGACAGCGGACAACCCTGTCTCACACCTTTTCTTATCTTGGCTTCTTTTGAGGAACCATTAATATCTATGAGAGTGGATTGGTCCTTGTACAATTTGAGGATGGTTCTTCTGTCCTTCCAATCAATTCCTCTTTTCTTCATGACTTTAAACAAGAGGTACCAATCCACTCTATCAAAAGCCTTCTCTAAGTCTATAAAGGTCGTGTATGTTATAAGATTCACATCCAGTCGTCTTTCCAGTATCTGTCTCAGTGCCAAAATTGCCTCTCGTGTTCCCACTCCACTTCTAAAACCAAACTGATCCTCTCCAAGCTGTTCCTCCACTTTCTTTTTCAACCTGCCCTTTATAGTGTTCAGGAGCACTTTGGATGCGTGGGATAGAAGTGTTATGGTTCTATAGTTGTTGCAGTCTGCTGCATTTCCCTTTTTAGGTATTGTTATAGACTTACTCTTTACGAAGTCGTTGGGCAATTTTCCCTTTTCATAGCACTCACTTATGATGTTATATAGTGCTGTCTTCGTCCGTTCGTCTACATTCTTTAAAACCTCAGCAGGTATATCATCTATCCCAGTTGCTTTTCTATCCGTTAAGGCCTTCACTGAAAAATCGCACTAAAGATATCAAATCGTTAAAAATTGGTAAAAAGACCTGAGAAGATAAATGTTTTGATTTTGATTTATGCTATCAAGACATTTGGTCATTGACTTGATAGCATATTTACAACTGCTTTTAGAAATATTATCACATTTCAAAATACAAGATGATATTAACCAAATCAAAATATTAAATTTCATAGTAGTACTCGGCATCAGGACAAATTTTCGTGCAATTGCTCAAATTATTTAAACCTCTATTAATTATGTCAATTCTCGATAAATGGGGTAAAATGAAAGGGTTGAGGCATTTAAATATTTATCCCCGTGAGGGTTATTAATTACATATCTATCCAACAAATATAAATTACAGCGTTTTGACTCAAAAAGGGTGGTTTAGTACGAGCTTGGCATATACAAATATGTAGGAGATTAAAGTAATCTCGTAAATCAGTATCACTAAATCACAAGAAAAAAATTGTCATTGGAAAGAAAACAACAAATTTATGGTATTTGGTAAACTATTTTTAAAATAAACAGATTAAACCGATCAAATATCATTCAGTAGAAAATGTTACTACCTCTAAATGAATCCAAAAGTATCTTCTATTTCTCCTTCATTTTCTTTCAAATAAAGCAGTAATATTCTTTAAACAAAAAGTAAAACACCATATTACAAATTTTTCAAGTTTGTTAATGTAAAAGTGACTAATTTTGAGAACTATAGATGCTGTCATCAACAATTGATAGTACAGAAGTATTTAAAGAATATTAGCTTATATTATCACCTGTTAATGAGAACTGTAGTTCTCAAAATTAGTCATGTTTACATTAAAAATCTCAATAGTGGTGTTAAACATGCATTTTATTTTTATATTATATTTATTTAAACTGTCTCATTCCACAAGGTTTACACAAAATAATAAACCAAAAATTAATCTAAAATCCTTTTCTTGTGTCATTTGTTTTCACTATTGTCAAACGTATTCATTCCTTTATCTAAGAATCTGAATCGCAGGATTGATCACTTTGCCTTTTTTTCTTCAACGATCAAGTTGACACTGCGCCATACTGATACGGTGCCCTTTTCATCCCTTGGTTGCTGATGGTCCCCTGAAAATGAAGAAGAATTACGGTATTTCAATAATATAAACTACAAAAAATACACTACAATCAGAAATCTTCTTGACACGATTTCCGTCACATCATATTTTTATATTCGGTGTAAATTTATTTAAAAATGAGAGACGTGCCTTCTTTAAAAATTGTTGATCCTGAAAACAAAGGGTGAACGGTGAATAACCTTTTGCTTAATTGATTGAATTAATATAAGAAAATTATCAAGCGAAGTTCAAATTGTCTAATGAAATTATTTTTTCGAAGTGTAATGTGATCTCTAAAACGAGCCAATAATCGATCATAAAGCCCTGTAAATCTCCAAATATTCAATTTTCAATGATTACAAATCTTCCCAGGGGGTTAAATCTAGAATATGCAAATGAATGCATCTATAAAAACGTTTCTCATGGAATGGTCTCATTCCTTTAAAAAAAATCCACGAGCAAAAATAATTATACATTCAGTTTACCATGATAAATGTATTCCAATTTGATATCCCTGTTTTGCATCTGATATTGGATTCTGAAATGACATGGAAGGATTCTACAAATCCTTTATTATAATGAACACCGATATTCTTGATAATAATATATTTCTTGATGTTTCCCGCTTAAATCCTTTCGTTTCCCAATCATCCAACTTTTGCTTCTGTTTTTTAACCCTGCAGCGGAAACAAAATATTTTTTAAATTCTATTTAAATAAAAATATTACCATTTAGAACTCAAAAAAAAACATTTTTAGAGGTTGGTAGCAGTTTTGAATGATTGACATCTCAACATAGATGAAGAAGAATAAATGAGTCAGGGTATTTACAGGGAATTATGACCCATCATAGGCTTGTTTAAATAATTACTTTACACACTTGTTGCATTTGTATTCTACCGATGATTGACAACCTCAGTATTCAAGTTTGAAAAATCATACATATATGATCAATCTCATGACGTTCCATCATTAAGTTCACAAGAATTATCTATGATTGGATTTAGAAAATTTTTGTTGATTATTTATATGCAAAATTCAACCCTAAATTATTTTACGCATTGGAAAATGCCTAATATGTTTCTAATATCTAAAAAATTATCTCTCATCTTCTGATCCCTTTCATTCAAATAAATAATAAAATTACCTAACAATTTCAGAAAAACCTACTTACTACATCATGAATATTGTAATAAAAAAATCCAGCTTTATTACCAGTTTTTACAAATTTGATCTTCGACAAAATTTACAATGCTCTCACAATCCAAAACAGCTGTCACAAAAATAAACGAACTCCGTAGAATCATAAATTCTAAATTTTTGTTACTTTTGAGTTGATTGTTTTGCTAACCCCAGGGCGTTAAATTAATTTTTCGGTTCGGTCGTTTAGGGGTTTACTGCTTACTGACGCATTTCCATTCTAACACTGACAATTATTCTAATTGTAAGAAGTTGCTGGCCGATCCTCCCTTTTCTAGTATTTAACCGTGTAATTTAGAGTAATAAAGTCTTGACCCAAACTAGTCTAGACGCGTTCGGCGTATTCAAATTATTTTTTTCCTCACAATCTGGCGGCAATTATATCCTGTGTCTCTGGCGAATCACACTAATAAGTGAATACATCTCCCATTCCGAACTACAATGTACGATTAACGAATTAGATCCGAATTAGCATAAGTATAGCTTTGGGCTTATTATTCCAAATGGCCCGGCCATTCGACTCAAATGCAATTTTAATATTTAAATAACAAAACGTTAAAAGATGCTCACGATATTTCTTCCGATCGTAATACGAAATAACGTCTTAATAGAAATTAAGCTTAAACGTAAATAAAAGTGATATTTACGCAAGTAATGAATTGAGTCATAAAACTTCGAAGATAAATATAGATGGATCCGTTGCACGTGACCATTATACATAATTTATGTGAATATTCATTGATTACGGCTTAAATGCATCAATATACGAATTTAGTAAGGAAACATTAAAAAATATTGAACGATTTTAAATGATGCTTTTCGACGGCTTCTGCTTTACTGATCAAATTCATATAAACAAAATGACGCAAGCGAAGTTCAAATCGTTTTAGAAAATTAGTTTTTGGTGCTAAAATACAATGTTTAACAACTTTAAACACCTGCATGTTATTTCATCTTTTATCTTATATAATTGCGTATAAATTTTGTATCGTGCTGTTTTTAAATAAAGTACCATTATTTCTCTTGAACATTGGTTGATGAAAGTAAATAACTTGACAAATTTCACCACAACCAATGCTTTCGGAACGGTCCCATATATTTTATATTTTGCACACAGTATTGATTTACTTAAAAAAAATCCAAATAAACAAAAATTTACTGTCTTACTGGTCACGGCTTGTACTTTATTTTACTGAATTTACTTTTACTTTACTGAGTTTTTTTAATAAAACCCATATAGTACTTACTTTAAAAAAAGTAAAAGAAATAGAAAGAACATGAATTACAGCGAATTCTAATATGAATGATAAAATAACTATCACATTGTTACTAATTCGAGCATTATATATTCGGTACAGTTAGCCGAGCTGCTCGCCGCGAATGTTACGTTACGACGAAATGTGGTGGTCAGTCCCCACCTTAAGGTAAACGGAATAGGATCAGGGCAAGGAGCTGAAGAAGGTGAGTAGAAAAACCCAGAAAAAGATAGTATAATGGAGTGTTAGGGTCCCAAGGAT
The DNA here is from genome assembly GCF_059751285.1 of Brachycentrus maculatus. Lineage (NCBI taxonomy): Eukaryota > Metazoa > Arthropoda > Insecta > Trichoptera > Brachycentridae > Brachycentrus > Brachycentrus maculatus. The sequence continues at coordinate 1,107,718 of NW_028280756.1, read as the reverse complement.
AGATAATAATGCCTTAAGCATTTAGTGAATAAATTAATTTGTCTAAAAATCCATGTGGAACATGATTTTTCATGATTATTATTGAACATGTTTATGTATACATATTATTTTTGTATGTTAACGAATATGTTGGTAGTTACATAAACGTTTCTAGTTTCTATCATAAAATGTGAAAAAATAGATTTACAGAATTAAAATATTTACAAATATAAATATCAAAAGCATTTGTGTTAACTCTATGAACCTTATGATATTCTCATAAAAGTCGGTATATATTTTTACTAATATGAATGATTTATTTAAAATTATTATGATTAGTTATTTGTCCAAATACCATTCTAAGAATCCTTAAAGTACACTATAAATTATTCAAAAACTAAGAAGATATGATAAATATTATTCAATAAAATCTCTACCCACGAATGTTCCTCGAATGGTTTTCTTATTGAACTCGTGGATCGAAAAGAAGGTATTATTGCTTTTATCAGAAATAATAAAATCAATATGTTTGTAGAATCTTAATATAATATTGTCAAAAGAAATACATCCTCCACTTGTTTATTTTAAATGATATACAATAAAAGCATACGATAATACAATACAAAAAACAAGAGCAATCATACCAACGCGTGTATCTACAAGATATTTTTAATGAAGTTCGCTTAAAAAAACATTTTTCAAAATATTATTCACTATTTCGTATAAATATTATGTCTATTTCTACTGATTTTAAACATACAAAAAAGTTCTAACCCATTCACACCCCGTCAGTTTATAACAGCAATGGTCCGTATTTTTTTATGTTTTACCTAATAAATAACTAACTGACTAACTAAACATCACGTCGCTTTCTAATAGAATGTGACATGATTCTGTATTTGCAAACAATCTTCTCCTCTTCCTTATTCATGTATCTCCCTAAACTTACCCGCCGATTATTACGACTCCTGACCTGACCAATTTATATTATTTGAAATTCTTGATCATGCCAAGTTTTCCACTGCAATTTATTTTTATCGATAATGCTGATCTCAGGCATGCATTCTTTCCTTGTTTTATCATTCGAACACCTATCATATCATACATACATTGACTGCATTAAGTTTCATCATTTTTTGCCGATCCAATGCTTCACTTCCATACATTATGTAGTTTTCACTAATGTACGGAAATAATAACTGTTTTTAATCTTATTGAAAAAATTCAACGATATATGTCAGGAATAGTAAACAAATATTGTTTTATTCCCAGCACTTAAAATTTAGGTCAGATAATAAACATTTTGTAAATCCAATATTAATTTCTCGGAGAGCTATTTTTCTAAAAATTGGGTTTCATTTAAACAACCTTTTACAGAGAATGTAATGTACCTATTTTATGTATTTGTTTATTTTTTAAACTTATTGTGGTTTTTTTGTTGAAAAATATATGAAATTAAATTAACAATAAAACAAAAGACAAAAATGTTTTGATACTTAACCCTTGATAGCTTTTCTTTGTTTTATGTTTGAACACATACTTTTCTCAACAAGGTCGAATTTGAACTGTATTTCTGAATACAAATAAACTATCACGGTTCGTTTAAACGTAGATAGCACTTTTGTGCTTAGTGTGGCAGAATTGTCAGAAACACAAAAGTATTCTGGATGTGGAATGTTAATGGCACCCAGTGGAACCGAATTGAACATGGAACATGGAAGCGAAGCGTGGGGCTGTGAAGTTAAATGAAGCGATCACTTCCATTCTGGCTGGACTCAGATTCATTGGATATCAATTACGAATAAATCAGCATTGAATTATTGTCCCATGAACAATATTATTAACAATATCCAGAGCCAACGATGCTGAAGGTCTGTATGAGGGATGATTGATCATGCATTATCCATTGCCACATAATTAGTTAGTTTGTTCATTATAAATAATATTAATAATTAAAAATCGCTTCGAAATAAATTGTGAAGGAAGGTTATTAAATTACCCCGTGAATGTTGAAAAAATATATGTTTTAAAGAATATGATTCGAAATAATTCTAGCTTTATTACTAATTTATATGTTTGTACGCCAATTAAAAAAAAATAAAAAAAGTAGCTGTATTTATATGATAATATTTTGACGATCTAATTTTAATGGCTTGTTCTTCATCACTTACTCACTAATAACTATCTACTTACGAAAAATTACTTAGTTTTGAGGAAGAAGCTGTTAGTTTCAATACCGGTAGATATTAAAGTATTGTCATAGTAAGATGTTGAGTGATTGTTAATAAAGTTATATTGTAAGTTACAAATTGCAACACTAAAAAAAATTGTTTAAATATTGATTAAAATTAGTTGATTTTCAAAGGTTTCGAGGATTCAGTGTATTTACTTATGTCTTTTATAACTGTTTAAATAAAAAGATTTATATGACTTTTGGTACACCTATCTATGGTGAGAAAATAACGAATAAAAACAAGTTTTGACATGAAAACCTTCATTTATGTAATTCATTAAAACAGTAACTAATATAAGTATCAAAATGATACCATATATGTAGAAATAATATCTCCCGAGAGTTTCAGGATAAAATAAACCAATTAATATTCACCTAGCAACAAACAACGTACAGAGTAACGTAATTTATTTATAATATTAAAAGTAACGATATCTCATACTTCAGTAATTTCTGATGCCTCGTCTGTAGAATGAACGAAGGGGCGGACTGAGAATATTTGCATATTATTTTGATTGAACATTTTCATTAAAATTCGGTAGGCAAATAACATGGAAGCACTGGAGTGTGACGTAATCCCCTACTTACAGATGTGGGCAGAGTGATTAAACATCTCGATTGTTTGGAGCTTTTACATTAATAAATTATTAATATATTCTCTTCTACCATGCATTAATAATATGTTCAATGAAACCGTAAACAGATTGATACATATTAAAACGGTTTCAGAGAGTTATTAACGTGAATGCTGTGTTTCGAAAACGTTACGAATCTACACATGTAATTTTTTACAGACAAAAAAAACATCTCCCTTGTTGGAAAATTGAATAAAAGATTGTTCAATGAACTGTATAATTTGTAGATCACTCTTATTTTATTTTTCAGTTATATTTTGAAATTAATTTGTAATGTATATTTTGTCCGCCTCCGTCAGCACGCTCGGCTTCCGTTCTGGAGGTCCGGGGTCGGTTCCCAAGGGGGGTAAAAATAAATATAAGTAAATTTTCACTGTAATATTTATTCAATATTACCAAGCGGACTGGTACCTAAAGCGGAGGGCTGATCACCTTTCCTTCATGTGTAAAACGATCATGATAACACTGCGTTTATAAGACACAGTTCCCTATGCACCATTGGGGTACGGATAGGGGTTTTATTATTTTTATTATTAATGTATATTTTTTTCAATTTCAAAACCTGTAAGTTATTTTAAAAATATTTTATAAATAAAGAATAAATTATATTTATGTTTGATTGAAACAAAATTTTCATAATTGGAGTCACATCTTATCCATTTATAATGTTGAGATTTCAACGGTTAACAACTTATAAATATTAAGTGGTATTATTCTATACAAAATAAAACAGTTAGAAAATTACAAATTAATTATTTTAAATTAATTTGTTTAAAAAAAAAAACAGATAACAGTTACCTCGTATATTTTTTTATAAAAAAAAAAAACTTATTGTAATGCCACTATAATGAGTGTGGTTTTTAAGTTTCGATGCGCATTTTACAATATATTTTCCAAGTCACATCTACTTAATGTTATCGACAAGTTGTGAACACAATTTTTTTACTTAAACGAGGTAGGGTAAATTGGGTAAACTGTAATGTAATTAGCTACAACTATTTAACTAGTGACCTTTTTCAGAATTTTTATTGTTTCTATATTTGAAGAAAACAAATCACACTTTAATCCTTTAGTGATGGTGTATCTCGATGAAGAGAAAATAGAGAAATACTGATTTCAATACATACACCAAAAATCATATTAATTAAAAAAAAACTGTTTTTGGTCGAAACCATTTTTTTATTCGATTCTAATATTTTTCAAATATTTTTTCTCAGCTTTATTTACAAAATACTTACTTACTAACAAACTATCACACCGCTTTCTGAAGGGTTCGACAGAGTGAATAGAGCGTCACACCACTCTGTCTGGAAACATTCTTTGTTTTAAGTTTTGTACTGACATTTCTTGGTGGAACTGTATTTTTAATTATACAATAAAGAGTATTTTCCACAAATATTTATAACTTCTATATTTGTTTATTTGTGGAAACAACTTCCATATTCTTCTTCATCGTTGATGAGATGACAAAAGTTAATTTGAAAAATAACTCCTATAATTAGAGATAATCCAGATTTGTGAACAAGTATTTGGACACACTCAAAATTTTGGAAATAACTATTTAGTTGTTATTTTATAATATATTATTTGCCTCTTTCACATTTTTGCATCTCCTCATACATATACGAAATTCTGTTTTAAATAATATAATTATTTACCGTGTAATATTACGTAAAACTAGGTTTATGATCGAACTCTTTGTATCTGATGTACATAAGTAAAAAATATATGGAAAACGATTTACTCCAAATGGCCAGTTAGTGTAGAATTCACCCTATTTAATTAAAGGACACCATGCCAAAACAGAGATAAGACATTTTACAAGTCATACGGTCCTATCTCACCTCGATATCTCCATCGCTTCTTGTATTGGACGGGTCATTAAATCGTGAGAACAAAATATGCAATAAATTGTAGGAGTAATACGAAACTTATTAAACGATAAAATATAATATAAATATTCAAATATTACTCCGTTACAGCGACATGAATGCAGGAAAACTCTTGCCGAGACAATGAATTAGCTAGAGATTGCATCAGCACATTGTTATAACGAGGTTATTGTTAATATTTTTCAACTAAGTGGATACGTTACTATTTGAATACGCTACGGGTGCCATGTTATGAATTAATGTTACATTTCCTCGGATCATTGTGTTAACAAGCTAAATCCAACAATTTTAAGGGGTTTCAAATAAAAACGTGTAGTAATACTAATTAACAAAAAAAAAATACACGAACCATAAAATGTTGTTTTTTATAGAATAAAATAAGAAGTATGTAGTTTTTTCCACACGCATTTTATTTGACCAGCGACCGGTGCAAAACTTTAAATAAAAAAAAAAGTTTTTTTTTAATATAAATATGATAATTAACGGAAAACTATAATCACCGAGATTTTTGTCTACCGGCTTTGAAACGTGCCTATCTCTTCGTCAAGACAATCACTACATCAGCATGCAAACAATACTACACGACAATACCATAGTACTTTTCACACACTACACAAAATGTTGATCGCATCTCGGTGAGTGGTCATATACTAACATTTTTGTAAAAAAAAACTAACCAAAATTTATCGAAAACTACTGTCAAACATATCATTAGTTTTCCAGCATATTAAATTGAAAGTAGATTACTTGGCAATTATGCCAAGAAAATGTTTAATTTTTAAGATACTGACTTGGGTTGTTAGCACCCTGAGCCGACGGAATAATATGTATCATTTACTATGTTTCCCTCACCACTAACCACGATAGCATTATAAAGAAATAATACCGAGTTTAATTATATATTTGTGATTGGTATAATTCAACATTTTCACACCAAAAAAGATAAAATTACATTTGTTATTTGGAATTCGTTTTTAACATGTTACATTTATCAACGTAAAATAAACTTTTACTTCGGGGCTCCAATTAAAATCCCAATTAGAATTAAGGCACCGTATCATATCTTCTGTATACAAAAGTAAAAAATTATGTGAATAACCAATATAGACGTACCGTTCCACATAGTAGACAGTTTATTTTTAAGTTTGCTGGTTGGAAAAATATTTATCTTAGTGTAAAGTTACTAATTGATCTTGCTATCTCACTAAATATAAATATTTTTGAAATATGGTGTAGTCCATGTGGTTTAGTAGGACTATGTAAAGTAAAAATTTCTGTATTAGAAAACGAAGATACCAAAAAACTCATCTTATTTGAATATAAAATAATACATTTTTCTTTTAAGACCATTTTTTGAGTTTATTATGGCTCGTTTAGAACTATATATATTTTTATCAATAAATGAAAATGCAAAGTAACAATCGATAAATAATTTAGTTACTAATAGAGGTGATGCGGTAATTGATGAGTGAGGTTTAGTTTAACGGGAATGAAGAAAGCAAGGGTGAGGAATTTTCGAAAAGTGTTTGAGCGGCTGGAACTTTCAGTACCTGGATTATTTTTTGCTTGTTAGTTTGTGTTTTCACCTATTGATGAGTACATCGAAAGTTCTCAAAACTTGTCGTGTTAACATTAATAAACTATAAAAAATGGTTTAATTCTAATATTTAAGTTATCATGTTTTTTCACAAATTTCTTAAAATGTCTAAAATTATTGTTATTCATGTTTCGCTATGAAAAAACAGTGTAGCTGATATAGATCTCATAGTAAAAATGGATATTAAAATTTCATTGTGGATTAAGAATAAATATCTCAGAAATAAACTGTTGGTAAGTGGAGGATATAATTAAAATGTTTAAAATACAAAAGAGCCATATTTCTCGCTGAAAAGGTTTAATACAACCATAGCATGGTCACTGAATGAAACGAATTTAAAATTCGTGAATTAATAAATTGATACAAGAGGTGCCCGCGTTCGCTTCCCTTAACACGAACACGCTAATGTTTAAGTGTGTTTTTATTTATTAGCACTTCTCAACTGAATAACCTTTACGATCCGGACTTCATTAAAAGTATGAAGAGGATATTCATTGTACACTGCTTAATATTCCCATTCTAACACCTTCAATCCGCTTCATGCGTACAAATATTATACTCGAGCGACCGGCGCTTGATTTATTAACATGTTAAATTAAGGGAATTTCTATTTCAACTTTGTTTTATGCAATTTTGTACATTTGGATGCCTAATTAAAATTTTAGTGGACTGTTACATTTGTCCTCCTCCGTAGGTAATGGTCAGCACGCTGAGCTACCATAATGGAGGTCCCGGGTTCGATTCCTAGGGGGGGGGGGTTTAAATAAATATAAGTGATTTTTTCACTCTAATATTTATTCAATATTACCCTGGATTGGTAAATGAAGTGTGAAGTGATGGGCTGATCACCTTTCCTTCATGTGTTAACGATCAAGATAACACTGCGTTAATACGATGCAGTGCCCTATGCACCATTGGGTGCGGATAAGGGTTTGAAGATGAAGTTATATTTCACAATAATTTAAAATAAAACTAATTTTATCACCTCAATTTACTAACCTGCTAACTGTTTGGACTTGTAACGAAAAGAGAATTCGGGAAAAAATATTTGGTACATAATCACTTCTCATATTGAATATTCATCCCATTAAAATCATCATATTTTTAACCACTTTTTGAATCCAGATCATAAGGTTTTTAATTTTTAGTTAAGTTTATCCCACTAAACATTTATGTTCCTAGATTGCCCCACATGTATGAATTTAAAAATAAACAACGCTCTCCTCATCGTTCATCGTTCATTTTATGTATATACCACTCAAAAACTTTACTTGACGGCCAACAGTTTCGGAATAACCATTCCCTTATCAAGTCGCCTATGGTTTATAGTTGACGTGATGAGCGAATGGTTATTTTCAAATCAGTAGTTGTAATTTCAAATAGTAAAAAAAAAAACATCTAGTAGGTACTTAAATACAAAATATGAAAAAAAAATTAATCAAAAGGATTTTTTAATTTTTTTTTTACCGATATTTACTTTCTTGATCATAAACACGTAATGCCAAAACGATCAGTCCTGCGCTTCAGGTACAAGTCCAGGGTGATATTAAATGAAAATAAGATTACGCATTCACTTTTGAATATTCATTTTGACCACCATATGACCTCAACAAAGCAAAGCGCTCTAGCAACTTTCTGCGAAGGCGGAGAAACAAAACCATATTTGTATTTCTTCTTCTTCGAATCCTTATCCGCTACCAATGATGCATAGGGCATTGCATCGTTTCGACACAGCGTAATCGCGATCGTTACATACATTAAAACAAGGTTATCAATTTTGCGCTACAGGAATCATTCCAGGGTAATATTAAATAATAAAAATTATAAGCTAAAATAATAAAAGTGAAAATAATTTTTTTTGGCGTTTCTCATGTATGTAATTACTATCCAGGATTCTGATCTCAAATACTTATATAAAAGTTTCTGCTTAGTAAAAAGCTTATTTTTATCTCTCCAATAGATGTCTCTAGTGAAGTTCTAGTGATTCAGGGACAATGTTTCGAATTTGGTTCATATAGAATTAACAAGAGTTTGAGTAGTGTGATTGTCAATAATGGATAGAATTGGTGAATGTTACACGTGTGTAAAGTGATCACTAAAACCAGCCTATGACGGTCGTCAGCCCCGTGAATGCCTAGACTTCCATATTCTTCTTCATCTTTGATGAGATGTCAAAAAAAATATTAAATAAATATTATAATGTGAACACTTATATTTATTTTCACCCCCTTACCATTTGACCACGGAAGCAGACTTTGTATTTACATTTTTTTTTTTTAATGCGTTGTATAAGTTTTTTTATACATGTTTTGTATAAGTTATTTTATACATATTTATCCCGTGCGATGCTTTTGAGAAATGTTTAAGATGGGATGTCCCTTTCGCAAGAACTGCGTGATCGGGAACATCTTCAATTAACTTCTTTACGATATCACCGATCCCACAGTAGTCGCAATAATAAAATCCCTTCTCGCCCGGTGTTTTGTTCGGGAATCTTCGGCCGCGAATTTAAATCGAATCGATCGGCGGAACAGCGGTCGCCGGCTCGGGATCAATTAAAATTTAATTCGCAAAATTCAATTTACGGCACAAAATTAAATACGCCGAATTCAGTTTATGACGCGGTGGCTCTGTTTTGGAAGTATGGGCACGCACAGCCAACGAGGAAGAATGCGGAAGCAGTCATCTTTGATTATAAAAATCGTTTAAGTGGTGACTATTATATCATTAATACCTACAAATTATCGAGGACTTCGCCTGGTTTGAATGATAATCAAATCCAGATGATGCGTTCCGTTTTCAAATAAAAACTTTTTGGCCATACCTTAAAATGATCCCTTTTTCTTTAATTAAAAAAAAACTTTTAAATGGCATTTTTTAGATTTTTTTAGTTTTTCTGAGTCTTCCTCTGCTTTTTTACCACCTCATAAATTTATTTTACGTTTTTTTCATGTTTTTATATTTTTTCTTCAAACCCTTTTCCGCACCCGATATCATGATCGTTAACACATGAAGGAAAGGTGATCAGCCCTCCGCTTCAGGTACAAGTACAGGTAATATTGAACAAATATTATAGTGAAAAAAATACTTATATTTATTTGACCGTTGGAATCAAACCCGGGACCTCCAGTACGATCACCAAGCGTGCTGACTATGGAGGCGGAAGGAAAAACATATAAATATATATTTTATAATTGTGTTATCAACATTTAAAAAATAAACGAACAGAAACTACCGGGAGAACTCACTCACAGCCAGGAAATATATAAAAGTACTATAGTAATTATTTTTGTTGTGCATAATTAGGTCAGTTTTATTTATGATTTATTCATTCCAATTGAAGATAATCCTTCTTAAGTTACAAGTTTATGGTAAAAATAAAATTGATGAATATTTTACGTAGCCACCTCAATAGGCTAGGATTGAAACAAGTTTAAAATAGTGTTATTTATTTTATGCCACTTTAAAAATAAATCATTTATCAATCTTCATAAATTCAAAAAGTAAGTCTCGGAATATGATTTAAATTGAAACATGTTAATTTATCGTACAATTTTAAATAAGAGCCGATCATCACACGGCAGCCCCCGGCGACCATTCCTCAGACAAGATAACATCTTTTTCTTTTTAAGTTATTGTCTCAAATTCTAACAAGTGTTTTTATTAATTAACCTAAAAAATTATAGCGGATATATAGGGTCAAACGTTAATTCAGAAACCAGAATGTTAAAGTTTTAATAGGAGTGTTCAATTTCTCTCGCTTCATCGATTCGATGCGGTGCCTTATGCACCAGAGAGTGCGAATGGAATGTTGAAAAATGGTTTCTTTTTCACTCTAACGAGATAAATTATTCAAAAAGATATAGAAAGGAGAGAGGATGCTGGGTGCAGAAAGATTGGTGCAATAAAATCAGTTTGATAAAATATAAACCTAACAGCGAAAACTAAGTCCTGGTAGTAACTCTAATATATGGAGTGAAGCATGGAGTTGGCAAAAGAATGATGAAAGTAGATTGAATGCAGTTAAAATGTTATCCCTCAGATGAATATGCGGCAAAATTGATGTATGATATATGTTAATATGGTGAAATAAGGAAATGCGAGGCTGTAAAGCATTATCAATTAAATTAAGAAATTTATGTTCAGATGGTTTGGGCATGTGAATCAAATTGGTGAAGAAAGAACAGTAAAACAAAATAAAATGTCGAATGTAGTTGGTAATAGGAACAAAAGAATACTGAGGAAAATTTGGCAGCATTAAGTTTGTCAAATACTTGAATATGATCGCGTGAGGATCAGAATAATCGGGAGGAGATGCAGGAATGTGGAAGGAAAGAGACGAAGATTGTTTTCAAAGGTCAGAGTGGTTTGGCGTTCTTTCTCTCTGCCTACCCCTGCGGTGAAACGGTTCGTCAGTTAGTTACCAATTTGAATGAAACAAAATGCTGAAAATGTTATTTATATTGTACGTATAAGTACTATGAAATGCGATCAATACATACATACGTGTTATACATACGTTACGTTTTTTTGTGATAAAATGTGTATTCATTACAAATGTGATTTCTATGAGTAACAGGTATTATCAATAATTAAGAAATGTTAATTTAATAAAGTAATAAGTTAATTCTTTCCTTTAAACAGGTTTGTTTTTTGTCGTTAATCAGCCCTTGGAGTTTAAGGCTTGACATGTCAACTGAAGTTACTTGGAAAATAGGCTTATTTTTGAGTAGATTATCCAAATAACTTTAAGTAATGGGTTAAACTCTTAATGAACAAGACAAGTTTAAGAGAGTTTTAGCCGCAATTTCTCGAAATAGGTAAACGTAATTTGTGAGCTGAACCCAAGATATACGAGACGCCTGCCATAAGTCAGGCGTTTGTATTATTTTGTTTGCGCGTCTTCCTCACGCAGTTAATTATCATATGGCCCGCGCCTGTACACAGTATACGGCGTAATGTACACTTTCCGAATGTCGGCTTTATCGCATAACGCGAAAGGCGAGGAAATGGTTAAAACACAAAACACATTTCGAGTAACTTCTGGAAGCTAAACTAAACAACGACACCTCGGGAACTTGCGCGGAACTGTCGGTTTTGGATGTGAATTCAGTAAAACCAAAAACAAAATTATCACAATATTACCGTCAATGCTGTTAGTTCATATCGACATCAAGACGGAAATTTAGGTATTTACAGGGTGTCCATCTACGTTGTGTAATGGTCAGCACGCTCGGCTACCGTACTGGAGGTCCCGGGATCGATTCTTAAGGGTGGTCCAATAAATATGTGTGATTTTTCACTTTAATATTTATTCAATATTACCCTGGCCTAGTACCTGAAGCGGAGGGCTGATCATGTGTTCACGATCAAGATAACACTGTGTTTATATGATGCAGTGCCCTATGCACCATTGGGTGCGGATAAGGGTTTGAATGAATGAAAAATCAATTACGACCGATCTAAGGCTCATTTAAGTGATCACTTTATACACTTGTAACATTCACTATTCTACCAGTGATTGACAACACAATTCTTAATTATTTGTAACTCCTATAATGTATGTATTGTATATATCGTACAAAGAATGTTATCACACTATCATTATCCATGCCATCAGATCATATTGACATCTCAACATAGATGAAGAAGAATATGGAAGTCTGGATATTTACAGGGTTTACGACCGGTCGTAGGCTCATTTAAGAATATTATATTTTATCATAATCGTTTTCTGAACGAATGAATTTTTAAGTTTATATTGTGTTCATAGTAACGTGACATTTTAAAAGGCAATCTGGGTCACTGCTGTTGACTTGATAATATTATTTATCGTACGTATTACGTTTCTATGTACCAGTTTGGTCGGAATCTTTCAAAAGAGCCCCCAATAATGTCGAACACGGAGTTAAGAGAAGTAATAAATATCGGGTCGAATGTTGCCGATGTCTGAATCCATTGTTACACCAGAACTCTTATTACCGAACCGAATTTATGAGCATTTATTTCGTGTTTGTTAACCGCCTTACACTAAGTAGACGTAAATTTCCTCCGCGCAGAGCAGCGAGTGGCGAGTCGCTAGTGGGCGAGCGACTCGGCCAACTTTGGCGTAAATTCGAATAAGCTTTACTGAAATGCTTCCGTATTGAAGATACCATCAAACTTAACTAAGTAATATACGACTTTCAAAATAAATAAATAACTTTTTTTTACAATTTGCGCGTTTTCATCATTACTGAAAACGAAATTGACATCACGTATTCATGGATATACATTAAACATTCAAATAAAAATGTAAATACATTATGAAATCTCAACATAGATGAAGAATAAAATATTCGAGTCTAAGTATTTTCAGGGCTTATTCCTAAGCGTGTTGAACCTTTTCATAAAAAAAACTGACCTTGCTAATGAAAATGTGAAAAACAGAAGCGAAATTAACATGCCTTTGACGTGGAGTAGCGTAGAATGTTCCAGAACATCTCTTCATATTTTTAGCGACCAAACAGTATTGCACAGTTCAAAAAACATACGTTTCAAATAACGTCATGTCTACGACATAGTCTGTGTCTTCTTCTTCGTCTTGTTCCTCATTGCTGAGGGTTGTGACCTTTATGGAAGCAATGACTCTTCTTCAGTTTTCCCTTGACTGCGCTGCACGTAGCGCTCCATCCACCGAGGTGCCTGCTGCTGCCTTAGCTTAATCGATCCATCGTGTGGTGGATCTCCCTCTCTTCCCCTCCAGGCTACCGATCACAACCAGTCCAGGCTATCCTCATTGCCACGCGCAACGTGTCCAAAGAACTGACGTGTAACATTCACCATTCTATCCATGATTGACAACTACACTACTCAATTTTTTGGGACTATACATATGCCATCTATGGTAGGTTTTTATTTAGAAGAGACCCTTTTATTCTTGACCAGCCCATGAGAGGGCACAAGAATGTTTATTCCCAGACATATTCATCTCCATCTACGTTAAGAGGTCAAAACAATGTAATTAGATTTGTATTTGAGTGCTTGTGTACTCAAGGTTCACATTGGAAAATATCTCAACTGTAAATTTACCAGTTTTACGTTATTACAGGGGTTACTGTTAGAAAATATTAATATAAATTGAATTAACTTTTTTTTTGGCCAAATAATCAGATTATCTTACTTATGGTATGTTTATTGTTTGATATTTTTTCTCTTCTTTCTAGAGGGCCGTCACCCAGAAACAGAAGTATGAATCTTCCATAGGGTCTGACATAAAACATTACCACTTTATAGAAACGTAAACAGCCATAAATTGGATCGCGTCGACTGGTCGGAATAAGTCGGGATATATTCGGAAGAGATCGTTAATTGGAAAATGTAAATCAAACAGTCTTAAGGCGTCTAGTCTTGCGTGTTTGACTATTAAGAAAAATACGAAAATAATCAACCTATAAAATGAACGAGGGTCGAATGCTTCCGTGTACAAAGGAATCCGTTCCTAGTAAATATTGGAGGGGATTGAAATCGTCGCGTGCGGAGTAAAGCTCAAAAGAACAGTGTAAAAATGCACTTTCATTTCTCGGTTCTAAATACACACTCAATATAAACTTAAAGTCTCTTTTGATTAACTAGATTATTTTGACTATTTAAAGGAAAGCTGTTTCTTTATTTCTGTAAGAAAGAGAAGACTTATACGTCGTTAGTTAAAAGGTGATGTGAAATGGCTGTGAGGACAATAGTGTGTGTTTGGAATTGAGATTTATGGAAATAAAACTGTCTTTCAACTATTTAATGAGGACATTATTTTTTGTAACAGATTGTCTTCGTAAGCCAAATATCTCTAATAAGGCATTTATCTATTTCGGAAAAAAAATTAAGTGCCAAAAAATGTATACTATTTGAGCAATAATTAAATAAAAAATTAATAAAAAAAGGAGATCATATCACGTGACAAAATGTGAATCCGGGCCTTCTTGTGTTCGATTAAGTGCTTTGTCTACTAAATTTTGCAGTTATTTATCCTAAACGAGGAATGAAAGAAAGTCTATTTCTGTAAAAAAAAATATATGAACACATGGCAACAACTCATTAACAAATTTGATTCTATTTAAAACTGCTGGTGTGTTTATATATTTTTTCATTTTTTTTTTGTAAATATGAATTAAACGTATGTAGTGGAAAATAATATATTTTTTGTTCATTAAAAGCATTGTTAACTTTGTGATAATGAGAATGAAAATGATATTATTTGTATATAAAAACGATTTTTTTTTAAATAATTAATAATTTGTTATTATTATGGTATTCTGGAAAAGGTATAAATAAAATAACCAATAATTGACAAATATACTGCAATTTGTAATACAATCCCAAAAAAGATTTAATTTTTTTGCAAACATAAATTGATTCCCATTTCAATGAAATATTGTTATTAAGTGTGTATTATTTTGTACTAACCGGTTGAACTTAATTAGAAAAACAAATTATTATACTATCAAGCGATGTGAAATATTTATGTTTTACAACATTAAAATGGAGAACTCAATATATATAAACAGCTAACAAGATTCAAGGATTCTTGGGAGAAGTAACAATTTACGATTTGAAGTATCATAAAGTATTCCATATCTTTTGTCAATAAAATAAATCAAAGTTCTTCAATATACATACATGCAAGCAAAACTGCATTCGTTGAGTTATTACAAAATACTGTAAATACCAAGGGTAAATTTATTGAAACAAATTATTTGGTTAGTAATTTACTCATAAGAATATGTAAATTGACGAAAAATGGTGAAGCATGTTTTATAATGTAATAAAAGTATTTAAAAATTAATTTAAAAATGTAGGAAACACGTCAAGATGATATTTTTTGCATGCTTTCAAAGTCGGTATAGTTTTTGAAAAAAAGATTTATTTATTAAATGAATGATTCGGCAGTTACTTTGAAGTATTATTTATCCATTTTTTTTTAAATTTTACTTGGTAAATACCACTTTAAAATGTGTATTTTGAAAAAATCTTCTGAATGTATCGAAACACGTGTCACAGTAGATTTTAAGAAATAGTGGTATTTACAAAGCAAAATTAAAACAATTCAATGAGATTTATATAAATTTGCGTTCGAGTAATAAATAAAATACGTTAATTTTACGTGAAATCTAATTATTATATTGAACAAAAAAAAAATTTTGAATGTACAATATTAATGCTTGGAAGAACGAATAGTACACAGAAAAAATGTTTGTCAAAGTTTGTCAAATACAGAAAAAGGTATTTTCAACGATATCCTCATCCAAATTTGTGCATAGGGTATCGCATCAGAAGGATACGGTGTTCACTGGATTGCTATTTATCAATCTAGCGCTACAAATTTATGAATCATAGATTGGAATATATTTGATGAGATACAGATGACGTACGGAAGAAAATTTAGATGGAAAACAATGCTGCTTTAAGTTTTAAAACACGTTTAATAAATAATAATTTATTTAACAATGTTTAATAATTACAGTTTCGATCTTAAAACCAAACGTTGGGTTCTTTCAAATAGCATTGTATATTTAATTCCATCATATAAAATACTTAACGGATTTATTTATTAGGATAGTAAAAAGATTGTCAGTAAAGTTATTGCTTTAAGCCTCGTACTACGCGTAATTAATATCCACCGACCAAAGGCTAGAAGTATCGCGGCGAATATCTTCGCTTGTTCATTGTCTCCTGATATATTTATGTAAAGCCTCTACTCGGAGTACAGACGCCACTTCGTTGCATTATTTCATTTTTCCAATACATAGACAATCTGATAACTGAGAAGGATATTTCCTATGCTGGAGGGTGTTTGCATTCTCGTTCATATTCTTCGCGTTGCATCTGGAATGAGGTTGACAGATTTTTGCTGCGTTCAATCTCTTGTATTATTTAGATGCGCTTTCATCTAAAGAAGTCTCGCCGTGAAACGAAACAAACTCGATTTGTTTTCCGACTGTTGTTTTGAAAAATTGAAAATAAAGTAAATACGACATGCGAGACAACTGAATAGCAAAGAAAATTTATATTATAGAAATGTTTTGATTATTCTTTAAAACATTTTCAGTGTCACCAAATTATTGTACCAACACAAATATTGGATTAAATATCTTAGATGTTAATGATGAGTTTAATCGTGGGTGGAATTGTGAATGTTGCTGAGTTCTTAATGTAATATTTACTTTTTAAGATTTTATATTATTTAGGTGTGTATTGTGCATTGTATTATTACCTACAAGTAATTCAACCAGCTGCTAAAAGTGTTAAAACACTCGTATTGCGAAATGACAGTAATTTATTCATTTAAAATAAAATATTTCACATCAAAATCCATCAAATTGAATTTGTAAGCTGAATTCGATATTTAGAAAATGAAATTCGTGTTATGCGATAACATTATATACGACTGCGAATAACAAATCAGATTTAAATAATTCAACTGTTTACTGTAAATAACTCAATTAAAGTTATGAGTTTGGTTCGAAATTAATTTTTCATTAATGAAATAATTGTGTTACGAAATAGAGAAATAGCGCAGGGCTTCGCGTAATATGCAATGTGGTTGTATATTGCTCTGTGTGCGGGGTGTGTATGCAGTGCGACCATAAATTACAATTATTAATTACTAGGGGGTGTTAACACTTACGTGCCTAAATGCCATAGGAAATAAATTATCCTCACCCCTTTTAGCCCCTTCATTGCCATTCACCTGGAGAACGTTTGAATTGATGATGTGCGTGAAATGCAAACCTTATCGCAAACATCACAATTCATCTATTTTAACGTTTGGCACCGACATTCAATGGGTTTTAATAGTCAACGCGGTTTATGGGCCTGTTGCCGATAGCTTTTGAGTGACTCATCGAACAATCATTCATCGCTTTAAAGGTGCTTTATACCTTAGGGCTACTATTTTATCATTAAAAAATTAGGCTGCGTTTATATAGACGTATGTGTTTATTATTCGGCTTTATATGATGTACTATTGACCATGACTTTTTAATATAACGATTTTAATAAAAATATATGCAATATGTTAAAAGTTATTTATTCAATAAATAATGAGTGTAATTAGAGAACCTGAATTCCATTAAATAAAAATTGTAATATTTCGTTTTTTTTTAAATCTCATATCTCCTAAAGTCATTCAACGATTGTTTTGAAATTTTGACACAACGTTGCATTCAAATACTCGCGTGTTTAAAAAAAAAGTGTATTCCTTTGTACAATTACAATGGTTAACATATAGGTCAGATAAGAATGTTTTCTTTGGGCTTTTACCGCTCCATCGCGGACACTCCCATGAGTGCCATCTGTTGAACGTAACAGCAACACACCTAATATAAAACGTTGATTTTGGCGGACAGCGTGCTCCTTGACAGCTGCTGTCACCTACTATTTTCAATGCTAGATTACACTGATCTTTATTAAATATTAAATATTTTTATTAATTCACTAGCATTGTGAAATTAAACATACAAGAATGTGTGGATTAATTTTTTTTTGTTTTTAACTGGACTGAGCCACAGCAACGCGTGGCTGGGTACATTAATAAAAATCTAGAGACGTTTCATTATTTTACATGTATTTTTCCCGAGCTGTTTTGTCTCGTTAATGTATCGTCAAACTGTTATGAAAAGAATTCAATTAATGGGTTAGTGATTGATCCTTTGGATGGCATCATAGATAAATTGTCTCCCGCAGCAAATTTATACTTTTACATCAATTTCTCCCGACACAGTTTAACAATGACCTCGTGAAACAGGTCATGTTTTTAATCAGTTTAATCAGAAATTTCATTTCAAATTTTATTGTAGTGTATGTCTCAAGTTCTCTTATCCTTATGAACCAGATTTTATAACATTGTGTAATTATCAATATAAAGAACCTGAAATTATCATTTTAAGTTCAGAATTTCACCATTTTAGAAAGGTTTATCATACAAATATCTTCAGTCAACATATAAAGAAAGAAATTGTTTGATACATATTAGAAAAACTTTTTCCTAAGATTTTAAATAGATAACAATGCCGGTTTTGCAAATGTGGTTAAGAATGCAGCTGATTGTCCCACAAAGGTTTGAATTTTTTATAAATATAAAATACTGCTTTCATCGACAGAAATCGAATAAAATATGAAAATTGCACTTCCATTGCATGCAACTCGTGAACTCTTAAACAAAATGTGGTAGGAAAATTGCATACCTTAGAATTTTATGATTCTATTGGAAATTTACTCGTAGAAAACTAGGTTTTTGAAAAAAAGCCTTGACCTAATTGAAAAAAATAAGCCTTTTTTATATTTGTTACATGATATCTAAATATATGTAAAATATTACGCATATTTTTTTTTACTTCTTTTACTTTGATTTTTTTTAAATAACTAATAAATGAAAAAAAAATCATTAAATATCAGATTTGTGCTGTTAAATAATTCACATTATTCGTTTGAGGTTTCAAAATCAGATGATTTTTGTGATTTGAAAAAACTCATACATATTTGTAAAATAAATATGAATGGTGAAATGCTCCTTTGTTTTAATTGTATCCAAAAATCATTTTATGGATTTGTTCCACCAGCAATTATTCATAAATTGGTATAAATAAGAATAATAATAAATAATAATAAAACCCTTATCCGCACCCCAATGGTGCATAGGGCACTGCGTCATATAAACGGTATCTTGATCGTGTTATCTTGATCGTTTACATATGAAGGAAAGGTGATCAGCCCTCCGCTTCAGGTACCAGTCCAGGGTAATATTGAATAAATATTACAGCGAAAAAAATCACTGATATTTATTTAACCCCCCTTGGGAATCGAACACGGGACCTCCAGAACAATAGCCTAGAGTGCTGACCATTACACTACGGAGGCGGACATAAGAATAATCAAAATGAAAATGATATAATAGTATTAAACATAACATCTTAAGTACATACATACATACATACATATAAAGAAGGTTTCAGCTAATTAACTTCTGTTGATCAATGATGTTTAAGCTAAATTTTCACATAAAAATGCAGTTAAGATTTTTCAATGGAAAAATTTATACAAATTGTTTGGGTCTTGTAGTTGTCAATCATGGGTAAAATTGTGAATGTTGGACAATGAATAAAGTAACTACCAGCTAATGTTAGATAGCCAGACCTTCAAATTCTCATCTTAATGTACTTTTTATCTGTTTTGAGGTTTCAGAAATAATCGCCATATGAGTAACCAACTACTACTACTACTATTACTACCATCACGCCGTTTCCACACTCTTCTGTTGTGATATACCATATACTTCTTGCCTGCTTTACATCCATACATCTAGTCATACATGCCCTCCGATTACGCAGACTTTTGACACCACCAGATTTTAGGTTCT
This sequence comes from Brachycentrus maculatus, assembly GCF_059751285.1. Lineage (NCBI taxonomy): Eukaryota > Metazoa > Arthropoda > Insecta > Trichoptera > Brachycentridae > Brachycentrus > Brachycentrus maculatus. The sequence goes on along the minus strand of NW_028280756.1, from coordinate 1,087,992 downwards.
GATTGATCTGATCGTCCGTTTACTATCCTAATAAGTGAAGTGTTTTATGGCCGCATTCGTTCTGTTTTCCCACTCACATTTGCCACATACATTTTCTTAGTCTTTCTCTCGCTATCCATTCACTCCACATGTCCATTCCACCTTAAAGAACACAATATGAAAGAGAAAAGACTATATGTGTAAAACTTAACATATTATAAAAACAGTTATTGCCTAAAGGAAGTGCATAGTATTATTTGTATTTCTTAAAACGAAATGCGTTGGTATACACAGAATAATAATAGTTATAAAAAAATGAAATAAAAACAAAGTGTTATTTCATTTTGTTTACACGAGGTGTTTGGAGCAAATCGACATTCTCGCATTTATTTGTAATAAATCTATGACGAATATTAATGGAACATCTTTCTAATGAATTCCGTAGTAATAATTTATATTGTTTCAACGCTCTTGTTGCATAATACCACACTTTGATACTGATCTCGTTTTGATTGATTATACACCCGAAGACAGGTAGATATGAATAAATAAAAAAAAACATATTCGATATTTATTAAAGATTCACAGACATGTGCTTTTTTATCTACGCTACTTGTTCGGTTTATGAAACATTTGTTTTATAATATATCATCGTATAATAATTTTCAAGGCTGATATTTTATTAATCTTCTTATTTCTTCTTTTTCTTTTTAATGGCTTTTCACCCATTTTTTGTGTTAAAGCCAGTATTTTATTAATCTTGTGAGTAGTGTAGTTTTTAATTGAGGAGGTCCTCACAAAAAAGTTACATTTCCAATATTGATACGAAACGTGACCAATCCTATGTTAAACTTATATCAAATCATTAAATCGCACCAAAACGTAACAATTTTACAAGCTAGACTCCCTGATTACTTAAAATCATTTTAATGTAAATGTAACCTTTTGGTGAGTGTAACGTATGTAAAGTGACCACCAAACCACCCTTTGACAGGTCATAAGCCCTGTAGATACCCAGACTTTAATATTTATTAAATATTAAGTTCGGTGAAGGTATATCGAGATGGCTTGGGCATGGTAATGAATGAGCGAAGAAAGAATAGTAAAACAAATTTAAAAGGTGAATGTAGTTGGAAATAGAAGCAGATAAAAATCCTGGAATACTTGGCATGATCAAGTATGTTAAATACTTGAAAGTAGTCAGGTCAGAAGTCAAAATAATGGGCGAGTACGTATGAGGAGATGCGAAGATTATTCTCAAGGACAGATTGGTGTGGCGTTCTATTCTTTCCACCAACCCCTGCGGAGAAGCGGTATGATAACTAGTTAGTTGGTTATAATATGCGGAGATGCATAAACGTGGAAGTTGAATCGCCACTCTGTCTTTGGAATGTAAAAATGACTTTCCAAAGAATAGTTACAAATATGGATGAAATGACTTAGGGTAAATTTAAACACGTAAACAGCTAATTGTGAAGAGACATATTTTTAATATTTTCAATATTATTCATATTTAAGGCATTTACTTTGTGGTTAGTCATTTTTACTTTTTTTTTACAAAAATATTAATAATAATAGTACCTATATAACCACTCACCGAGATTTTTATGTCTACCGGTTTCGAAGCATCCCCGTCTCTTCGTCAGGACAATCACTACTACAGCATGCAAACAATACTACCCTTCGCCTTAATGTAAATGGTGCTATGGTGGTGAAGGGTGGTATTGTTTGGATGCTGTACTAGTGATTGCCTTGACGAAGAGACGGGTACGTCTCGAAACCGGAAGACATAAAAATCTCAGTGAGTGGTTATATACTAATATTATTAACATTTTTGTAAAAAAAAGGACATATATTTCTTTATTGCTTTGCTTAGGCAATCTCTTAAACGTCGGCGGATATCTGGAAACCCAAGTCTCGATAAATAAATTACCGCTTAAATAAAAAGGAATTCTCGCTTCTTGAATTTTGTCTCTTGGAGTATTATCTGATGTATTAGTATTGAAAAACAATGTACACCGACGTAGGCGGTTCGTAGACCGGTTTTTTCATCCGAACGAAATATACGAGCGACGATAATTAAGGGCGGGACTGTACCTTAGAATTATGGGTCGAGATTTCTGGGGCCGATAGTGGGCCCGGCGGCTCCCAGTGTTCCCTTTCGGGAACAGGAGGAACCCAAAACGGTCGCCGTTTGGTGCTCGGACCTCATTTGTTTTCACCACCAATCAAAACACGAGGTCGATGCACCTGTGACGCGGAAGTCGAACCTCCAATCTCAGTCATCGATGGAGGCCGTTTCATAATATCACTCAAATTATCTAAATAATATTTCCACACGAACATAGTAGAAGCACTGTACGATAATTAATTCGGGTGCGATGGGTTAAAAATTAAACCGTTTAATACTGAGCCACATAATATAAAAAAAAACCGTAAGTGCAACACCATGCACGTGATAAAAGTGAAACTTCTTACGAAATAGAGAGAGAGAGAGAAGCTCAAAATAAGAAGTTCTTTATATTTTCATAAAAGTGTCGGGTTGGGGTTCCGTGGTTTGTGTCGCAGACTCTTAAGTCAGAGTTTCTCAGTTCGAACCCACTTTAGCAAAATTTGATACCTTTTGCTAATAATGAGCCGTTTAGGATCACATAAATAGTATGAAATTTAAATATTCGTCTGAATAATAAAAACACAAGTATTTCTCTTTTTGAATAAAAAAATATAAAAAAAATAAAAAATGGTAAATAATAAAAGTGAAAATTATTTTTAAAAAAAAGACGAAAAGACATTTTATGTGAGAGATGGATATTCTCTTTCATGTAACGAAATGTGTCTAGTAAATATAACGCGTCTTTGAAGTTTCACTCTCAATTCATGTCTAATTATCTACCTACATATTATCGAATCGCCGCCTTGAAAGCTTCACTTCGAATTTATATTTTTAAATTTGCTTATCGATATGGTACACGAGAAGTTTTGATCAGTATTAGTTGATTACCCTACTTGACGCGATTCGTTTTCATAAATATTGCCTCAGTAACCGGATCCCAATGTGAGCTAATCTCAGTCACGAACACTTACGCTCACTCGTACATGGACTCATTAATTCACTATTTCAATAATTTTAATTCATTTATTAGTTCATTGATTCATTTAGCAATATAAAATTATTTGCTGTAAAAATTGTCACCCATCGTTTTTTTTGACGAAAGATCTATCATTCAATTAATTCGCTCTTACAGAACGGATCACTTAAATGATACAAATCACTGATATGAATCTTCTAAATGACTGGATCTAACCCTTTTCTAAACTCCACAAAAGAAGTCAGTAAAAATATAATTACTCTCGTAATAAGCAACTGTCGGTAATTTTGCCGCAAGCGTAGAAAGGTGTATAGCAACAGTTCTATTTCCACAAAATATGGTCCTTTAAAAATGGTCTTTTGAGTTCATATTCAAACTGTTCGATACTATTTCAGTTCAGGCGATTTACATTTTTTTTCATGCCCCCTCTTGGATTATTTTGTTATGAATTAGATTTCCATCCCTTTGCATTAAAATGAAACTAAAAATAATTTTAAAATATTGGATCCTAGCCTATTAGAATAAAGTTTTTATTTAATTAATAGGGTGTGTATTTAGTACGAATATTGACCGTTCAATTTAATTTCTTCAGAATTTTACCTTCTCGTAAATAATATAAAATCAATCAATTCACGTAAAATACACTCACCACTGGGATGGGAACTGAACGGGTTGGATTAGGTCGATAATAAATAAATAATTTGATTGCCCCTTCACTAAAACACCTGGTTAGAGTTTTGTATGAACAGACTTCGCTTTTTACTCTCACGAGTAGGAGTTCAGCTAACAGCTCGTGAATAACGAAAACGCATTCACATGTATATTGCATGAAAATTTACAGCTTAAGTGAATGTGAAATTAAGAAGAATATAATGATAGACTGAGACGAATAATCATATCAATAATCTGTATATTGTATTGTCAAAAGCAGTATTTTTAATGAAATGAGCTCGTAATATACATATATATTTTTATTTTTGTAGTGTGATCATTGTAATGCTTGGCTTAACCAAATAAAGCTTTATTTTCATGACCTAAGTCTACATTTAACGTGTAAGTGTCAATATTTTCTGGTAAAGCTCAAAATTAAAATATGTATATTTCTATATGCCGAATTATTAAACAAGTATTTACTGACATAATTAAAACATTGTGTATGAACATATGCTCCATATGATAATTTTTTATTTAATAAAATAATCCGAAAACAGAAGCTGAATAGTTTTTTTTAAGGAATAACCCGCATTTAGTATGTACCCGCATGTAATAACATGTAGAATGTCCAAATTTTTGTCAAAAATTCTGAATTTGCTTGAGAGTTTTATATTAAGATTTTAATTGATATCCCAACGAAAAATGTGAATATGTCGATTTGAGGAGGAAATAACGAAATCTAGGAATTTACAAGGTTTGAAACCTTTGATTATCTTGTTTAAGTGATCTCTTCATGTTTTGTGTAACATTCAACATTTTACCCATGATTAAGAATCAAATTACTTAAATTAAGGAATATTGTATTCTGCATTGTAAAGATCAACTGCATGTTACTTTTTGACGACATCTATGGTTGAAATGATTTAGTTTTAAAATAATATGAGTAGGTAGGTACGTATATACATAACTTTTAAACTTTTGTTAAATGACACTTTTCTTATCATTCATCTTCCACTTTGTGTACCACTTTATGACTAAAAAAACACTACTTCATGACTACAGGTTTTTAAATAATCGTTCCATCATCAGGTCAAATCAGGACGAGTGATCGATGAATGACAAAAAGAGTTATATTACCCTGCCACAAATTTAACAATGCTTTTAATTTTAAAAAATATAAAGTGTTAAATGGTTCAAATTATACTAATTCTCTGATAGCTAAGTTCAGTGGCATTCAATTATTTTAATTGCCTCGTAAGCGCCCATATTAAAAGGATATGATAATTTATTTAAATTTTATCTTCGCTAAAATGCTCATTACTAATAAATCTTTCCTAAGTACAGTTACAATTGTACCTCTCATATCTTGTAGCGATTATTCAGTAAAACACATACAGTTTGTATCTTATGACATTAATGCGTTAATAATGTAGCGAGTATTACCAAACGCGATACAATAAATGTTAGATAAAGGCTTAGTCGAATAGTAGGTCGATCTAGACAATAGAACCTTAAGGTTTCGGTATGGGTTTCGTTACGAGACCTCATTGGGGATGTTTCGGCTCCTATTCGGGTCCTCTATATGTCCTCGCAAAGGATATTCTGAATGTATTGTAAATATTGAGCAGGCTTCAGAATATTGTAACAATGAGTATTTGATATTGTGTAATACACTCATTATTAATATTTCATTGAGTTACATGAAAGCATGTACCCACTGAGTAAAGTCCTGTACTCACTAAATAAGCTTAAAATAAATTGATACAAGTTATAGATCAAGTTACCGAATCACCATTTTGACAAATACTAATTATTAACAGTTATGAATGGAAAGTTGTGTCATAATGGATTTTAAGGAATAGTGGTATTTGTCATGTAATTTTTTTTAATCACATCACCTATATAATTGGGTGATCTAATTCAATCATTTATTTAAAATAAGACCAAAGATTGTAAAAGCACCATTCGTGTTTCAAATGCGTTTTTATTAAAAAAGACTACTCAAGGTGATTTTTTTTTAATTAACTCAACTTTCAAAGCTTGTCCACTTTCGTAGTGTAATGTACTGGAGGTCCCGGGTTCAATTTTCAAGAAGGAGGTTCAAATAAATATAAGTAATTTTTCACTTTATTATTAATTCAATATTACCCTGGACTGACACCTGAGGGCGTATCATATTCCCTTCATGTGTTAACGATCAAGATAACATTGCGTTTATATAATGCAGTGCCCTATGCACTATTGAGTGCGGATGAGGGTTTGAAGAAACTTTTAAAGCAATTAAAAGCAGTCCGTAAAAAATAGTAAGTAAATATATATAGTATTTTTCCCCATACATAAATGCTGAGTATCGATTCATTTAACTCAGGCAGTTTTACTAAAAATAAACAGGCCATGTGTCTAAGTAACTCCTCACGTTTATTTAAGTAACATTAAATTAAACCATCTTCTAAAATTGGCTCCAGTGGCAATATAACGGTATTGAGATAACTGAATGCTTCTTTTTTGTTGCAGTACAAATATGACACGATTTTTGATTAACTAAATGACAGCCGTTATTTTGAGACGATCGAAAATTGGATGTCTGGCTTCTGATCTTCGATACATTTGTTTAACACGTCAAAATCTTATTATTGATAGATAGTGTTCATTGGCTTCTAGGGTGCCTAAAGATGATTCCATAGCGATATCATTCGTCATGAGTTGATTGCATTTCAAACATTGTTTTCAAATTGAAATAAGTTTGTATTTTCGCCTGTTGATGAGAATATCTGTGGTTCTTAAAACTTGTCGTGTTTACATTAATAAACTCAAGAGTGATCTTATACTCGTATGAGTATTTTAATTTTATATTAACATCATCATATTATTCCTGAAAGTAAATTCAAATAAATTAATGTCGCACCCTTTTCAAATAATAAGTTATGTTTAATAATGATTACGGTTTTTTTTAAATTATTATTTAAATGTAAGATATAAATCATGTCCATGTTCAAATTCAAAAACCTATAATTTTTTTATAAAAAAAATAGCAACAAAACTAAGTTTAATTTATTGATTATATGTTTTGCACTTTTTTCTTTTCCCTTTATTTTTACGTGGTTTTCTTGTGTGCACATTTCTCGCGAGATCATTGATGGAAGTGCATTTTTATCACCATTTTTTAGTACTCATTTTCAAACTTGCCTAATATTGTATGGTGGTCCAATGGTGCACAGAGCACAGCATCTATTTGATGCACTGATAGATGATCGTTTATTCTGCGCTTCAGTTACCAGTCCAGAGCAGTGATGATTAAACATGAGGGTAAGAAATACTTGTTTATTTGAACAATGTATAATTATTTTGAGCTCTCTGATGATTGAACCCGGGACCTCAAACATGGTAGCTAAATGAAGTCACCACTATACTATGGAGGCGGACTGATGGTTACTCTTATATATTGTAAAGTATTTGTATTTATCTAATATAATCTATTCAGAGGTTTATTCGTATTAATTTGATGTAATATAATAATGTCGATACCCAAATTTGATTAAATTGATTCAATGCCTTTATCTCCAAGGAAATAATATTTTTTGCCTCTCTTATAATTAATATTTGGAGGAAAACGATGAACGAGGACCAGAATAGATCGCTCTATTCTGATACTCGATTAAATAATTTATTATTAAGATACAACTGAGCTCCCAAGATCCAATCGATCGTCCGACATCTTTGTCCTCCAGTCCAAACATAGCGGTCCATATTATCTCGGCAAATTTCGAGTGAAACTTTTGTTCTTGTACAGTAAGGCGAGCCTCTTCTTTTATTTTTATTCTGGAAAGTAAATAGCGGTGAGCTCAGATGATAGTTTTTGTGGGCTGTATTTTATGGTATTGGTAACTGACTAGAAAGAATTGACAAAAGACTTAGTTTTTGTGCGAAATAAGCGAAGCGTGGCACTTAACTTCACTTTGAACTTCGTGTCGTGAGCGGCAAACCAACTGGAACTTTTCGGAATTCGGTTGACATATTGTTTATCAATGTTAGTTTGGGCGCTTAACTATTACGTTATATTGCATGGAGATACATCAGTCAACAAATTAAGGTAAATATGGGCGCTTCACTATTACATACTATCTCATGAATATACGAGTACTCACGGTATATCAGTTGATAATTTTTTAATCGTGGTTAATACGGGCGCTTTTCTATTACATACTATTGCATGATTATAAAATACGAGAATATCAATTACTCGCATACTTAATATAGGTAACATATTTTAATCAAGGTTAGTATGGGCGCTATACTATTACATACCATAGTATGAAGATATATCGGTTTATATATTTTTAAAGATAAGTATGGTATTTGTGTTTTTTTTTTACCTTCTATTGCATAAATATAGGTATATCAGTTATCATATGATTTATCATGGTTAGTATGCACCCCTATTGATTTTATCGTTATATTAACGCAAAAGGAAATACTTTTTTTGTTCTATAAATAAGATTTTTGGAACAATATTTATTTCGTTTAAAAGTAATTTGTTGTACAGCACGTCGTTTCAATTATTTTTACTGAGAACATTTCCGTTTATAATTTCTTTTAAAAATTTTTATATTCTGTGGATTTAATATTCATTTCGTTCAAGGTATTTGATCAAAGGTTCGAGAAAAAAAATATAAAAAACTGTACCCAGATTTACACTTTTCTGAAGAAAAATTATGATAAAACTTTGTATATGCATATCTTTTGTTTATAAATATGTTTTATTTATTTTTCACACCTGCCATTTGTCTCATCTCGTTTTTCTGTCAACATAAAATATATGGACCACAAAAAAAAACATATTTTGTGCAATAAATCACATCCGTCCAATATCCGCCGGACAAAAACGAATCTGAAAAAATGAGATAGGGGTTTTTCACGCGCGGCCGATTCATATTTGTTTCCACTCTTTATCTGCGAGCGCTTGTGCCCGAGAAAATGTTTTATTGACAAATCTTGTACATAATAGATAAAAACAACTTCGAAACTACACTACCGTACAAACGCTGAGAGGGTACTTTGATTCTAAGTGAAATTGACTAATGAGTTACTTCTGCAGTCGACAATTTAATTGTAAATATACAAATATATCTACTTGTCTGTATCTCGATTGTCTATTTGTAAAGCATGTACTGCAATAGTTGCTTTACTTGTAAAAAAGACATTATACTCAAACCAATGGTTTCTGTATTATTTTTTATTATTCGACATCTCATCAAAGGTGAAGATGAATATGGAAGTCTGTGCATTTACGGGACTGACGACCGTCATAGGCTGGTTTAAGTGATCACTTTACACACGTGTGTCATTCACCAATTCTACCCATTATTGACAACCACACTACTCAAATTCTTGGAAGTTCTACCATATATATATGAACCAATTTTGAAACATTATTTTTGAATCATTAGAACTTCACTAGAGACATCTATTGGTGAGATGAAAATAATATTAAAATAACTCCTGTAGTTGGAGATAATCCAGATTTTATTAACAAGTATTTGGACACACTCAAAATGTTGTTTCTACATTCATTTCAAATGTTTCAAATGACAACAGTATATATTTTTTTAAACAGTTGTAGTTTTTTTAACAAAAAGCATTGTTTACTTTGTGGTATGGTAATAAAACGCTTTCATTATTATTCATCGTTCACTTGGTGTAATACCACTTTGAAATGCAGTGTTTTAAATGGTATTCCACAAAGCGAACGATGTTATATCTGCAGTTATTTTGTTATTTTAACTGTTTTCACATTGAATTCAGGAAAAAGCACTGTATTCGATTGAAAAAATGAGATCTTAATTGATAATTATATAAATTCGAGATGATACATCTGACGCTTATAACGTACAAAATAAGGTAAATATTAGCAGATAATAGTTGGTTATCGTCAATTGTTACATATTAGGTTGACCTGTATTATCAACATTTGTCAGCACTTCGAAACTAGGGCCAACATTTCTTACGTTCAACAATGTCGAAGAACCAAAGATGGTTTAAACGGTTTAAAATATTTTCTAACGTTTTAAATCAACTGGTCAAAAACGTTTTAATCCACCTTAACATCTGTGTCATACCGCCAGCGTCCGTATTTAAGAATGAAAAAAATAAACGAGAAAAATGCAAAATCAATTTCGAAGCAGCTTTTTCATAACACCGAGAGATTTGTTCTTATTTGAAACGGGCGCGGCGTCTTGCAATATCTGGTTTTCGTTTTCTATTTGCTGAACCATTATTCACCCATCATTGTAATATTCCATTACTCTCGGAACAGTTTTGCTAACAGAATGTAGAAGTCTTGTGAAAAAATCTGGTTCAACGAGAAATTCCGTTCGCTAGCATTGTCCGTGGCTCGTGAATCTATGTAAAGGTATTCCATTCTATAGTCGGGTCTACACTATGACTTAACAATTCCCTTTTCTGTTTTCTCTAATCAAATTCAGTTTACTTTCTGTGCTGATAACTTGACAGTATTACTCGATTTCATTGTGAGAAATAAAAATAAAATTATAAAGAATAAATTAATAAAAACTTCAGTTTGACAGTAAAGGTATTACAAAACTATTGATGTTAAAACTGGCTTTCTACAATTGCGCTCCATAACTCCATTTTTGTGTTCGACATTTCTTTAGAATTTTTCAAATTATTTTAATTTGGCTTTATTTCTGCAATACAAGAGGCATGTCATCTAAAATGTTAGGGCAAGAATTTAAGTCATATTTTGTTTTCATATTTTCGACGTACATTTATAACACATAGCGTAGCAGGCTTCCGAGAGAGGTTGATTGATCTCCAACCACATCATAAAACTGTTCGCACAGGTGAGGAGTTGGACATGTGGTAGTGTTGAAGCGTAATGTTGCGATTGTAAGCTTCAGCTAGCTGATCTCGGTACATTATCTCCCCAATATGATTTATAATCTATCATTAACATTTAATTTTACAGTACTTTCAAAAATACCATGTTTGGTAAACAAATATGTATGACTAAGTATAAACCTACCCCTTAGTCAAGCTGGAGTAAGCATGTGTTATTATTATTTACAAATATTTCATGTAGATATTTCATATAATCTTTCCTTGGTTCTTTTACCTCTCTCCCGTCAACTCTACCTGATATTACAACCTATGACTTGCTTTTTATTTCATATAATTTTAAGTTTCATAAATATACAAAATTGTACTTATACTATCATTCATACAATGTATGACTCATAATATGTATTTTTTTTTCGTTTTTGCTTATGTACAATAACTATCCACCCAATCAAACATGACTAATATCACTCGTCTGTTTTTGGTTGGATGGAAGATATTTTCATCATAATAAGACCGCTAATGTTCTTTTATTCAGAACATAAAGTTTAATACGCGGAAAAAAGGTTCATTAATACACATAATAATTTTATTTTTATTCAATCTTTTTATATGTTCCTTGAAATAACGTTGCTGTAATTTGTTTTATTTCAGATATTTCAAGTAAATGTTTTTTCCTACTTTGAATGTATTGTTTGTGATTAAAATGAAGAATTATAAAGAAACAAGCATAAATATCAATGAAATAAATACAAATATAAATAAGATTTAAAATCAGGATAGCTAAAAATATGCAATATATTAAACGGGCCTTAAGACTTTTGTTACTTCAGTTAAATGAAAAAAAAATCTCATTGAAATGTCTATTACGACTCCCTAGTTTACATTGAAATTTCACGGTTATTTACTGTGACCATTTTACAACGGATAATCCTAAAACTAGTTTTAAAAAGACCCAACGAAACACATCACTGAATTTTATTAATTTGGTCCGATACAACCTTTTTTTAATCTGAGCCCTGGTTTTGAAAATGCCACATTTCTTGATAAGTATAATAATTCACTTTTTCACTAAATAATACCGTTCTCTACCGGACGTATAAAGTACAGAGTAACTCAGTAAAAAGTTGTCGATTTTACATGAAATAGTAAAACAAGGTAACGCTTCGTTTAAATTAGTGATTGGATTGTTTTGTAGGATAAATCATACGATAAAGATGTTATTTTTAGAACGTGCCCAAATATTTCATCTAAAGTGCCGAGAAAGAATTTATTACAATTTATTGTTTTATGCTAGTTTTTGTGTAAGTTGCTATCAATCAATGAACCATTTTATTGGTAAGATAGTGCTAAAAATTATTGAAGATTTATTGAAGTTATGAACAAGGAATGTACAATCTTGAACCAAAAATTGTTTCCTCTGAACTATGTGGATATACTCGTATATTGCAAACACTTTTTTAATGATATACAATTAAGACATGTATGTAAAATAAATATATATATATATATATATATATATATAAAATTTTGATGCGATATCCTTCATCCCTGTTATCATTGGCATTGTTGAGAACCACTTTTAAGATGTATGCACAACAATGGCTTGTTCATTGAGTGATGTATTCTACGACGTTAAGGTTAAAGCAGTCGACGACAGATGATAAAATAAGAATGTTTTATTTTATGAACGTTCAAGGGATTAAGTAGAAGTACGGATAATAGGGCATTAATGAAATCTGGTTGACAGAATGATCTTGAATTGTAGAACAAAGATATGACAAAATAAAATGGTTTTTATTTCACTTTGAAGATGTTTTTTTTTGTTATTAAACCGAATCTCTAAGAGTATACAACGCGAATCATTATCGAATAATGAAAGTATGATTTTATAACATTTCTATAATGGTGTAACTTGATTTTAGCTCAATGATAATCAGAAACGTTGAAAAGATTTTAATAACAATACAAACAACTGTATTGTTGTTTTTATGTTTATTTATTTGACTGCAAAAAATGAAAATATTCTACTATTATTGGGCCTAACTCTATCTGCAATCCTAAAAGATATAAACAATATTATGGTCTAATGTAAAAACACATAAATAGATGTTTTTGTTTATTGAATTAATACTTTATTTCACTTATTGTGAGTGGCACACTGCCGAGAAATTTGTCACAATTCTAAAAATATTTTGTTAAGATTCTCTCTTTCGTATAATTTAATTTAAATTAAATTTATAAAACAAATATTTACACTAAGGGACTGCCCATCACCTTAATTATATTTTAGGTATCTTATTTCTTATTTTTGTTTAAATTCTACAAAGCTAAGAAAAGAGGATACTCTAGAGATAAAACATATTTTATATATTATTTATATTCAAAGCATTTACTTTGTGGTCAAACATTTTAATTGATATTAGTAATGTTAGTAAATAACCACTCACCTGAGTGGTTATTTACTAACATTACTAATATCAACATATTTTATAATTTATGTAAGTCATCTTTTAAGAATAAAACATAAAAAATATAAGTCGTTTGATTTAGATTTTTTTGCGCTACTTCTGATTTGGAGTTTTATGGTAATTTATATTTTTCTCTTGGAATAAAATACTTTCTTTTTCAGATTTCAGAATTCCTTGTATTTTATAATTTTATTTCTAATTCTTCTGAAATACGAGATGAGACTAGAAAAAATAATAATGAGGAATTTATATATATATATATACATATATATATATATATATATATATATATATATATATATATATATATATATATATATATATATATATATATATATATATATATATATATTTAGATATATATATATATATATATATATATATATATATATATATATATATATATATATATATATATATATATATATATATATATATATAAATCATTTATATATATGTTGAGTTATAGATAAGTACGTTAAAATATATTTTTAATTAAATATCAACACAATAATCATTTAGACTGGCGATATTTAAAAAAAAAAGGAAAAAAGTTGAATAGATGGTTCAAGTAATGTCACGATAAGCATTTTTCGGTGTAAAGTTCAAAGGTGACATCTGTAGTTGAAATTTTTTGAAGTTGATAAGTAAAGCAGAACCTAGAGATACTTTTTAAATTATTTAAGATACTTACAAATGCCTAGAAGCATATTTAAAAATATATAATTCTTATAGGTTTATCCGATTTAATCTCGTGTCTTTAAATAATCTTTCAATTACTTTACATAATAAATATTTGAACGCGTTAAAAAAACTATTATGTATAATCATTTTTACGTTGGTAATGTTTTGTACTCGCTACGACTTAGTAGCAAAAATTTAATATTATTTAAGGTGATAAAGTGAAGAATTCCACCAGTAGAATAATTAAATGAAATAATGTTTTATATGAAACACGCATAATGTCTGTCTGCATTACACAAATATTTTTTGGTAGAAATAACTCTTTTGTAAAAAGAGCACGATATTCCTACGCTGCCCGATATGGAGATAACTTATATTTTTGTTTTTCTATCAATGTGGCTATATTGGCAGTGATTCTGGTGTTTCAGGATCATTAAAAGGAGCCGTGTACCATTCATCATTAACACAGATAAACGAAGCTGTGTATTGTAATTGGCCGCGAATCGATATATTGAACGCGGTGCATCACAAACGGTGGCTCCTAGAATATATTCTAGGATTTAAGGGATGAATTCAATGTTGAATTTAAATCACGGCTTTAAAAAAATCAATACATGTTTTAGCGTCATAAGGACAAGTGCATATTTTGAAAACTATGTAGTTGTGATATAATAGACAAAACGTTTGCAATTGATCATTTGAAGTTTTATAATAAGTAATTATCTGATAAACTACGTAGGTACACGTCATATGAAATAAAGTAAAATTTTAAGGTTTTTGTTTAAAAATTGCTTTGAACATTATCGATTTTGTTTGGTTGTAGTTCTACAAAAGAGGTAATATAGTAGTGTATAGATTGTAGATCTTCCTCTATTTTAAACTTTCCTTCACAAAATATAAAATTGAATGAACTTGGTATATAAATTGTGAGAAATTTAAATGTCTTAAATAATTTCAACCATCAATATTTTGTACAATAATTATATTGGATCCACGATGTGCGAATTTGATCATTTATTTAATGAATGATCTTAGTTCAATGCACTTTTACCATACACTGTTAAATTTGCTCAAACCACAAGTCATTTTTGCTATTTTTCTTTTCTCTTGTAATAGTCTTTTACACACTTGTTTCTTTAAAACAAAAATGTCATTTGATCTGACCTTTTTAGTTATATCATAAGTATCCTTTATATTTATTTAACTCCTAATTATAATTAGTTTAATAATAAAAATAGATTTATTTAGGTTAAAAGTATTTTTTGACACCGTATATGCAATAATATCAGCAACAAACCTTTTCTGTTGGTAATGTTTTATACCAGTTAATCCGGATCAAGTTGCAATTAATTGAGGTCTTATCCAATTTACAGTGGTGGCCAAATAAATCCTATCCAGAGATACTGAACGGAATACGAAACCATGTATTCAATAAATTTATTGTACGATTGAAAGTTTTCGGATTACTTAACGTTACTGGATATTAATTACCATCAACAATGAAGGATTGTTCTGATTAAATATTGCGTCAACATCCAAATATTATCATTCTCACTCATATATTTTATTTTAGAGAAGGGTTTGACGAAATAACGAAAAAATATAACGAAAATAAGTAAAAAAAACAACCATGTCATTTCGTTCGTCTTCGTTCTATCATCGCACTCTAATTTTGTAAATTTTTAGATTCGGTAAGCACCTCTTGTGTGTGTGTTTTTTCAACATTTTTACCCAGTAAAATTGTTAATTTTCAACAAATATATATCGAAAATTCAAAACATGTAAGAAAATATAAATTATTTAACCTACTAATAAAACCAACGGTAAAAGTGACGAACTAACGAAAGCATTTAGAGAGTAGAAAAAATATACAGTTTTACTTATTGTTGTTTTGATCGATGGTAATTAACTGCATTATTAAAAGCTACAACAATAAAAATTAGGATACAGGAAGTTGGATTGGCCCAAACTTTGTTTTTTATCGAATTTTCGTTAAAAGGTCAATTACGAGTACAGTTTTCATTGTGTTTTTAAATACGCGTAAATTAATGTTTTGTAAAATCATTTTGAAAAAGATTAAAAAAGAACACATGTCTAAATATCATTCAAAAACTTTTCTCAATATTTTTATGTACCCCTAACTCATTTGCCTTTTCTAAAATTTAAATTTTTTCTTAAATTGATTTTTATTTAATTCATATAACTTTCACCCTGTTTTCATTCTTCTTTTACCAATTTCATTTTTCTCTTCTCAACATCAGTGTTGGCACTAGCATTCCTTTGTTAACTGGCAGTTTGGCTTCCATAAACATAATTTCATGCCTAAATTGGTGATACTAATTATATTTGGCAAATGATAAGAAATCATATACAAACAAAATAATAACCTGCAAAGCTTATAGAGTATCGATGGATATGGAACGTAAATATAAGAAAAATAATTCATTACGTATACCCAGACATATTTAAAATAAATCATTCTTGAATTTATTTTGCAACTGGCTGGAATCGAACCTGCAACCCCAGTTTTGCGGTCTAGTGTCTACCTAACTACGCCACGTCGTTTGTCCTTTAAGCCTTAATAAGCCCGAATCCACCACTTTGTCGACGATTGTTGAAATTATTATATAAACAGGTGTGCCCGAAGGCAATTTTTTGGCTGTCCTAGATGGAGGGCCAATTTATTCAATTCTTTTCGTATGTTCTCTATTGACAGATTGTCTATTAAAAATTCTGTCATGTGTGCCGAGGATTGAAATGGATCCGTCACTTGCAGTTCGACAAAATGGAAAAAGACAAATGACAACTTTTAAAGGAAAACGGACGAGTCACGTGTGTGTGATGGATGTTAGTGTCATGTAGCTTTATATGGAAAATCAGATTGGAAAGTGAGTCACCAATCCATTCAATTGTCAGCTCTGTAGTATAGTGGAAAGCACAAAAAACCCTGAGGGTGTATTTTTTATTTCCTCAGTGTAATGGTTAGATAGTTTGGGTAATGAACATCGCGTCCTTGGTCTGATTAGCTAAATACATAAAAAATAAAAATAATGAAAAATTCCTTACTGACTAATCCGCCTCCATAGTAGTTCGACTCCCAGGAAGGTAAAAATAAACAAAATAGGTTTTTTATTTTAAAATTTATTTGATATTACTCTATGCAGGTACTTGAAGCGTAGGGCTTATCACTTTTTCTTAGTGTAATTTATTATCAAAATAACAATGCTTATATACGATGCAGTGGTCTGTGAACTATTGGGTATAAATAAATTAGTAAAATATGCATATATCAATTTTTTTATTATGTTATATAATGTTTTTATTATGTTTTTATAATTAAGTCATGTCTAAAAAAATTAAACAGATAAAATTATGCTCAAAAATAAAAAAATGCATTTATAAATACTGGAATTCTTGATTAGTCTCTCCATAAAAGCTGTCACTCACTTAGAGCTCCTATCAACTTATATATAGAACTAACCAATGTCAAAGATCTAGCAATCTTTTAATGACATTCTTTAATACACTTCTTAATAAGTTTGTAAAAAAAAACAATTGCGACAAACATTAATTTTTTTACCTGCTTTGACTGGAAGATTCTATGAGATCAAAGCACCATTAAATGAATCATTACCGTTTTCATGAAAACAAAATATTGAAAATATTACATAAAAACATTTTTCGATACTTTTCCTTGCACAATGATAAAGCCCATCAAAACAAAACGTTTCTGTTATTCTTATAAACCCTTATTATTTATTACTGGGTTCGTGGCGCATCAAAGACACCCCCACTCCTCCCATTCCCAACCACTTAAAATGTAAATTCTGTACGACAATACATGAGATATAGGGATGTGGTACATTTAATATGAGCAGAGTGGGGGGCGTCCTTGTAGCCTGAAATGATCGGTTTCCTATTCGATTTCCTTACACCAATTTCCACTTTGCTAAGAACTCACCCTTGCGATTGTCGTGACGAGAACCTTCCATATCTGATACGTATTCAAATAAGTTTTTCATCTTTAATAAACGAACTTAAATTGGATCGTCGTTCATTTTCCGTTATATCTACCATCCACTTGTGGAAAACCACTCTAACTGTCTCACTAGATAAGTATTACCCGTCAAAATATTTTATATCTTGCATATAAATTGGAGAAATTTTAGTAAGAACTGATATAAAATAATAAAAAACAGTATTACATTAAAACTTACGTATCATTTTTTCCTATAGTTTAAATTACAGGAACAAAATTACTATAATCAATTTTAAATAAATATATATAAATATATATATATATATATATATATATATATATATATATATAAATATATATATATATATATATATATATATATATATATATATATATATATATATATATATATATATATATATATATATATATATATATATATATATATATATATATATATATATATATATATATATATATATATATATATATATATATATATATATATATATATATATATATATATATATATGTGAGGGATCGTTTTAAAAAATATGGATAATATGAAAAACAGTATGTTCTGTTATATGTAACATTTATTTTTATAATCGCTACAAATTTTATGAAACAATGGAACGTAATAAAGAACTTTTAAGAAAATTAATCTTAACGAGGCTTCGTCTACTCACTATCTGTGGAGTGGATAATTAACGAATAATATAATATCTCTTTTCTCCCTTGCTGTGAGTTATTACCGAAATTGGAGCCCGCGCCCCACAGTTTGAGCAAAAAAGAGGAGGAGCCTAACCGAGGAGAAAGATAATATTTTTGTAACGGGATACGCTTTTTGGTCATATTAATTTGTTAGTCTTTTGGTTAAAAATCACAAAGAAAAATTCTCTGACGAGGCTTTAAAGCGATTTATTACGGAAAAAGCGGAAAGCGCGGTGTAAAATGGTGCTTGTG
This sequence comes from Brachycentrus maculatus, assembly GCF_059751285.1. NCBI lineage: Eukaryota > Metazoa > Arthropoda > Insecta > Trichoptera > Brachycentridae > Brachycentrus > Brachycentrus maculatus. Next base: position 1,069,315 of record NW_028280756.1, on the reverse strand, counting down.
ATTTTTTCAGGCCTGTTTTAAAACAAGTGTAAACATTGACGCGGTAAAAATGAAACCACATTTTTAACATCGATCGAACAGGGTAACGATTTAGTAATTTAGACGCCATAAATTTGATAAAGAATATTTACGATGATATCTACCTCATCCATTAAATGGAAAATTCTCAATTTTGTCTACATCAAATAGGTACACATGTAGGTATTTAATAATTTTTTTTTTCAATGTGCGGTAATTGTTATCAAGCTTCATAGCGTATGTAGATTTGATAACAATTACCACTTAGTTAGTTTCTATGTTTGTATAAATTTACTACGTAAAAAGGATATTAAAAAAAGGGTTTTTAATTTACACTTACTAGTTTTAGTTTCAATTATTTCAAATACGGAATTAATTAAGAGTGATGCAATTAACAGCATATTTTTTCATTTCTTGAAAAAAAATAAAAATCCTGATGTACGACCAGTATTGTAATTTTGATATTTTGAAGCATATTGACGTTAGCCTCTCCAGGTGATCTGCATCTATTTGAATTATTTCTCATACAGCAATGATGTCCTTTACCCTTAAATCCTTCCATATCGTCATTTGTATCTCATCAAATATATAATTTCTTCATTTAAATATCTGTATCGCAGGATTGATCACCTTGCTTTCATATATTTAATTGATTGTAAAATTATTTTTTCCCAATTTATGTAGCCCCCTTTTCGTAAAATTCTACCTCAAGGGCACTGCACTGTGATCTTATTGGTGAAAAACAGATTGTGAAAATGATTACGATGATTGTTTTGCTTCGAAAAATCATCTTATCTTCACTGTTTTTTTTATTTAAGTGGAAAAGCATTCCATGACATCGGTCCCACAACAGCCAAAGCACGCGTGTCAAATTTAGTACGCTGGTTGCAAAATGGTAAAATCACTTTACCCTCAGCAGTTTTTATACCCCATCGAACGGTGAATGCTTTTGGAATGCACACTGCATAGCTATTTTAGATACTGTGGAGCCATAAGTATTATGTTTTGATTTATACATGAGTAAACAGAGTTTTAATATTTTTAATTAATGTTTTACTTAGTAAATTCCATTATTACTTAAAATCTACTGTGATTGTACATTTCGCATCATTTTCAAAATGAAAATGATGCGGAATGCATCGAAACACTGGTCACAGTAGATTTTAAGAAATAATGGTATTTATTAAGTAAAACACTAATTAAAAACGGGTAGATTTTACCAAAAAGTGACTGCCGAATCAGTTAAAGAGTTTTTATACTCTACCATGATTACGTCTACATTGCGTCTGTCAATCGTAAACGGAAAATCTTAAAAAAAAGCATCAATCCAATACCTTTTATATTAAGAAAGTCCTAAACTTCAAAACGTAATATTGTTTCCGTATTCACGTAAAAAACAGCACCTTGACACATTTCGTGACGTTCCAGCTCCCACCTCTCTATAAACGTATGGTGACATTTGTCGGGGTGGCGGGGCTGCAAGGAGCTAGCGAGGAGGAGTGTGGTGGTGATTTGTGAGATCAGATGAAAGCGAATTGTAGAACAAAGAATGTGAAGAAATGTGAAAAGGTTGCAGCCACGAGTGGTCCTTCATCTAAGTGCAGTTGAGGAACATGGTACTAATTGAGGTGACCTCTTTCAAGGACTCTCTTAGAAATGCAGAGTAATAATGCATGTGACAATGTTATGATTCCGAGTGTTCCTGCAGTTCTATTTCTATCATCGTGTTTTTTTAAACATTGTTTTGTATTATCACAGAGAAAATAATGATAAAAGGTGTGTTGAGATGGAATGGACATTTGGAACGTATGAGTGAGGAAAGAATGGTTACAGAAATCCATGAGGCAAATGTATTTGGAAAAATAAGCAGAGGAAGACCAAGGAAGACTTGGCACAATCAGGTATGTCAAATATAAAAAGTAATAATCCTCGAGTATGTATTAGGAGATACATTAATGTAGAAGAGGCGAAGAATGTTTGCAAAGACAGAGTGGTGTGGCGTTCAATTTTCTCTGCCTACCCCTGCGGGGTAGCGGCGTGATGGTTACTTAGTTACAATAAATTATTTGAAAAGATTCATTTTGTATAAAATGAACCTTTAAATAGATAATGATTTCCTTATTAAATGAGTCATTAAATCAATAAAAACATCAAATGGCAATTGATATTTCTTATTGAATCAAATAAACATAGTTATTTGCATATAAAATTAAAGGCTACTTTTGGATTTATTAAAGTAAACACGACTAGCTCGCGAACTAGAGATGTTCTTAACATTAGTCGTTTTACATTGATAAACTCGAAAGTGGTTTAAAACAAGTGGAATATTTATTGTATTTAAATCATCATATTTTTCCACAAAGTTTAAAATTAAGATTCAAAATTAATAATACAATTATCATCCGCGTTTTCTATAAGTAATAAATTTAAAAAAAATATACATAAACAAACCACTAAGGATATAAAGAGTTTACTTGAGGGAGCGTGGTGGTTTTTGGTACAACGCATGTGATTGATATTTTATGAACGCGTTAGTAAGCGATTAATTCTACACAAAGAGTGGATAGTATTTTTTGCGTGCTGGGGTAATGATTTTCTCGACGAATTGACGGATACATCTTGAAATCTGTAGACATTAATCTCGATAAGTAATCATACTTATTAACATAAATTTTATTTTGTTAAACATCTGATTTCAACAGGTAAAACTAAAAATTTGCAATTTTCGTTATATTATGACGTCACCATCTTATTTGATATGCCGTGTTTGGTATTTGCATTTCAATATGTATTGTCAAAGGTATCGTATGATTTAATTATTCAAGTTTAATGATGGAACTTAATCACGCGAACATACTGTTATACGAGTATGTATATGTAATCTGTAGGTAGATATATTGTACTGAACCATGTCGAATATCGATTAGTTAGTTAGTTCATCTTGTTTAGGGAGGGCTCAGTGTGTTTACAATTATAATTGATTATGTCACTATGGCAATTAATTTAGTATTATTTGTACAGTAAATAGCCAATAGCCAATCGCTACAATATCACTAGAATCTATTATTCTACACTATGTAGGTGGCTATCGAGTTACAGCTCACGTTGCTTGTTAAATTAATCATTTATTTACTTGCGATATTAATTATTTGGGCATAGTTGAAATGTTGAAATACTTACCATATTTAAGAATATTTAAAAACAAAATAATTTCGCTGAATTATGTTGACCCTCTCGTAAATATTTTGAAAATTTAATATTTTGTAGAATTTATGTTAGTAATTAGACACAGAAGCAAAAAAGAAGAAAAAAAAATAAGGTACAATATAATTTTTTAGAAATTTCTGAATCATAATATGGTGTTGTACAATTTAAAGATTATGTTGATAAATAATATTAAATAGATTATATAGGTAACATTAAATACATTTATTTAAATATGAATAAACGGTGATGATTTATGGGAACAGGTAGATGGGAACAGGTAGATGATTTCGTGTATTTGGGTAGTATGTTTTCTAGGGATGGAAAGATTGATAAAGATATAGAAAGGAGAGTGAATGCTGGGAACAAGGTGAACGGTGCACTGAAATCAGTTATAGCAAATAAAAACCTATCAGCGGAAGCTAAACTGGCAGTGCACAACGGAGTCCTGGTTCCAACTCTAATGTATGGAAGTGAAACATGGAGTTGGCAAACGAAGGATGAAAGTAGACTGAATGCAGTCGAAATGCGATCTCTCAGAAGAATGTGCGACAAAACGATGTATGATAGATGTGCGAATAGTGAAGTAAGGAAGGAATGCAAAGCTGAGATAAGCATTGTGGATAAAATTAAGAAAAGTGTGTTGAGATGGTTTGGACATGTAGAACGAATGAGTGAGGAAAGAACGGTAAAACAAATTTATGAGGCGAATGTTAGTGGGAAAAGAAGCAGAGGAAGACCGAGAAAAACATGGCACGATCAGGTATGCCAAATACTTGAAAGTGGTCAGGTTAGGAGTCGTAACAATCGGCGGGTATGTATGAGGAGATGCATGAACGTGGAAGAGGCGAAGAATGTTTGCAAGGACAGAGTGGTGTGGCGCTCTATTCTCTCTGCCTACCCCTGCGGGGAAGCGGCGTGATGGTTAGTTAGTTAGTTAGTTAGTTTTGAATAAACGGTGCAATAATTATGAATTATATTAAAATTTATTAAAAAAATTATAGCAACATTAGAAATATACAGATTTTATATGCGGGAATGGAAATCTGTTGCCATTCTGTTGGCATGTATGTACATCATTTTTATTAAAAAAATCACAATCAATTCTAGCACGAATGAATAATAAATTATAACATTATATATATGAAATGAATTGTAAATTGATGAAAACAAGGAAGGCAAAAGAAGTTTGATCAGGTAAGGAGTTGAGAGGGGAGATAAAGGAAACCAAGATAAAATAATATGATTGTAATTCTGGGTTCTATGAAGCGATAGTAGACCATAATCTGAAAAGCACAAAGTTGGTGACAATTTGCTTGTTATGAGCAAGCATTTGTAAATAAATAGGCATCAACAAGAAGTATTGTCTTATTTGTGTCTCTGAATTATTTTTATCAAAGTTTCCTAATTAATTTAGACTTTTGCAATGCAATAACTATCAAAGTCAAATTCAACCTACAATAATTTTTCTGCATTAATATTTATTAACATTTGGCTTTTGAAATATCATATAAATTAATACATATAATGAAACATTTAACATTTAATCAAACCACAAAATCAAACTACTTGCTGCGTTTCTCTTTGCTGACAGTTACTCGCCGTCTGTTTGTCGTTTGATACTTGTTCAATCGCCCACCCCGTCTAAAGAAAACATTAATCTTAACGTATTGACAGCCTGAAATATCAAAATTAGAATATCCCATATGTATGTATAATAAGCTTCATTATTGAAAATTCTATGGTAAGAAATTCGACTCACAAATTTGTAGGCATTCAAAATTTCACCCAAAAGAAATATATCGGTAAGAATTCCGGATGGGGTTTATTCGAAAATTACGATAGAAATTTTACAAATGGTTATTTTATTTAAAAAAAATAAAAACAAAACAAATAATCATTTGAATATCACAACCAATTGATTTAATTTTTATTATTAAATTTTCTATAAAATCCTGAAATATGGTAGTCTGAAAATGAAATTTTATTTTAAGACAGGTTTTTTCGAAATAGGAGTCTAAAATAACTAATGTCTTGTTTAATAGCTATTCATGTTGATTGCAAAAAATATTTATCCTCGCTCTACTAAAATAACATAAATTTGGCGTTGTGTTGAAAGGAATAAAATCTGCATTTTTTAATAATAAAATTAAATACATATGCCAGTGGTTATTTAATTCAATGTCACGTAAGAAATATGAATCTAGACGTCATAATTCTTAATCAAGCTTGACTGGAAATACATTTATTAATGAAAATTTTTTAATAGCGTTAAATCCATCGAAGACATATCTGGGAGTAGAATAAACAAAGTAATTTTGTTTTATTAAATGTACATTTAATATGCATGAATTTGTTTATTTTGAATAATACCTAAACCAAGGCTATGCCATACGGAAGATAATGTTTTAACTGCATAGTGCAGATAATTAATCTTATTTCTGGACTTTTATTATATTATATAGTTTTGATATATTTAAACCAGTTGTCACCAGGAAATTAAAAGGAAAAATGCAATAATATGTGTTTTTTTATTGAATAAAAGGAATGTGATATTAATTCATGACGTAGTTAAAACGATAACTTTTGTATGTAATCAATACTCAGATACACAATTAATTCATTATGTATTTCTATTTCTAAGGCTGAAATTATAATAAGTGTATGCAAAGGTATCTCAAATTGATATGAAACATGTATCCTTCTATCATTTTATATAAAAGTAGATGAATGTCTGAGCACCCCATGGCTTACGACCTGACATTTGGCTGGTTTAAGCGATCACTTTATACACTTGTGTAACGGAACGTTCATCATTATTCATATTGTTGAAAATCCATATTGCATTAATAACTGAAACTTGTATATATTCAATGATCTTAGTCCGCATACGGATAAGGTTTGTTATATATTTGTGATGTATGGCTGATTGTAGCGCCATCAGTTGAAGAATTTGTGAGGTAAGTATAAAGCTTGTGTAGGGTGAATAATCCAGTTTCCAAAATAATAAATAATATTTCTAAAGCAATTAGTTTAGTTAAGTATATTTTTACAAAGATTTGGACATACTCATAATGTTTTTGGTTAATTAATTATTATTTTTGATTTTTCTATGGTATTATTTTTAAGTTTATTTGGTATTCGTTCCAATATTTTATTTACTTTTTGAGAACATTAAATTAAAATTTCTTCTAATATTACTGTAAGCATTACATTTTCACTGGTAAACTTTAAGTTCTTATTTATTAATGTACTCTATGTTTGAAGTATGTTTCAAACCGACCTTTCATTAGCAGACCTACGAGAGAAGAGAATAATTAAAACAGTTTTGTATTCATAAATTGCATCGATTCATACTAAAGTTTCGCCCCTCGTTATAACATTAATGCTTGTTCATAGAAATGTAACTATTGGTAACAAGGTTGTGCGTTGTTTTGACACGTAAGGTATTTGTGGAGATTTTGGGTTAATTGATAAAATTTCTCAAGTTTACGCGTTTAAAATTATTTACTTTACTAATATAATACACTAGTTTAATATAAATAAAATGGACTGGACTTTTTGAATTTATAATTTATGAGTCCCAAAATTTCACAAAAAAAAATTATATAATCTTTTATAGAATTAATATAGCTTATTTGTAATTCTTTCACAATATCTAACATAAGAGTGTCTGCATTAAATTTTCAAAATATGTAATTTTGCAAATGACGTGTGTGACAATAAATTGAAATTAAAATACCTTTTTTATTGAATTCTTTTTTGCTCCCACTTTTTGATTAATCGGTACTGTAATAATAAAATTTAGTTTTAGAAAAATATGTTCTTATCAACAGGTGAAAATTGAAAACTGTGTTTCTCGGAATTAGCCATGTTTACATAGATAAACTCAAAAGTGGTCTTTGATTAGTGTTTTATTTATAAAAATCATTATGTTATTCCACAAAATGAATACAAAATCGATAAAATATATATATATATATATATATATATATATATATATATATATAATATATATATATATATATATATATATATATATATATATATTTTATGCCTGCATTATAAACTTAGACTAAAATTCGTCCATTTGGTTTTTTAGACAGTTTGATAATGCTCTCGCAAGACAAAAGAGCTGCTAAGAAAATTAAATCAAAACTCAGTAGGTATATACAATACCAAATAAGTCGTATCTTGATAACTATTGAATAAAATAAATTAAGGAATTCTATATACATACAAAGTACGAGGCAGTAAATAAAGTATGGATAGTATTTGTGAAATGTTGAATAAATAGTGAACAAATGAAATTAATATCATGTGCTTTTGAACAATTTTATCAATATTTTGAGTGCTTTTATTTCTTTGGTAAATTAATATGAGAAAAAAGATGAGGAAGAGTATGAAAGTCTGGGCATTTACGGGGCTGACGACCGTCATAGGGTGGTTTAAGTGATCACTTTACACACGTGTAACATTCACCAATTCTACCCATTATTGACAACCACACTACTCAAACTCTTGGAAGTTCTAAATATATGAATCAATTTTGAAACATTATTCTTAGATCACTAGAACTTCACTTGAAACATCTATTGGTGAGACGAAAAGAAGCTTTTTATTGTGCAGTAACTCTTTTATTAGTATGTGAGGTCCGAATCCTGGATTATAATCTAACACATGAGAAACGTCAGAAATTATCTTTTTCATTTTACGGAAGTCTGGGCATTTACGGCAATATTTCCATATTTTTCCTCATCTGTGATGAGTTGTCAAAAAATAATAAGAAAATAGCTCCCGTAATTGGAGATAATCCAGATTTTGTGAACAAGTATTTGGACAGACTCAAAATGTTGTTATGTAATTTATGTTCCTTAATAATTTTTGTTTTATGTTATATTTTAAGTACTTTTATAACAATGAAGCATGGACTTGACATTTAAAAGAATGCGAACGGATTTATATTTTATGTATATATCTATGTATATGCTTGTGACTAAGATTTTATTTAAATTTGCTAATAATAATTCACCGATGACTGCTGACTGCTTCAAAAATGATGATTTATTAAATGCATTACAATTTCCCCCATGGCTACCGGTATAAGAGAGAGCTATCAACAGGAATTAAATTATTAACGGCTTTACATTTGATACTACTACTCTGTACCCGAGGCATCGGAGATGCATTATGAATGTGTCTATGTATGGAACAATACGAAATGATTTAGGATTCACTATTTAATTCATTCAAAATAATAGCAACATTAATCAAAGGTTAGCAATATATTTTTTAAATTAAGATATTGCTTTATTATATCGTATATCTCGCGAAAGTCAATGCCAATAGAAAACAACACATACAGTAAGTGTTCTGGTGAAGTTTTTTTTAACGTATAGCTACATGGGTAAAAATTACATAAATCAATTTTTTTTTTCAAATATTTTTCACCGTTGTATTCTTATTGTGTTATCATTATTATATGCATAGAACATCAAAGACTAATAAATGAAACAAAGTTATTCAATTATTATAAATATATGAGGTGTGAAATTCATATGGTATATTTAACATTTTGTATTTATTTTTAATAATATTTTTTATTAAAAAAAAAACTAAATTTCAAATACCGAAATACGTTACAAAATAGATTGCAAGAAATAATGGTAATCACTTAGTAAAACTTAAATTAAATATATATAGGTATTACTACAATGTGACTGCCGACTCATTTAATGAAATGTTTTTATTCAATTTATTCCTCTATATGTTTTCTTAAATTGTACACTTATTTTTATTTTCTATTATAATACATGCAATAATATTATTATGATAAAAATAATTCAAATGTAAACTGACCTAACTACTCTTTTCTTATCAAACTTTATTATGTTTCAACATGCATATTACCATACAAATTATAAATAATGTGATTACTAACAAGAATAATTAACAATATATACTTTGATCATTGATAAAGCGATTCAGTTAATAACTTATAAAAATAAGTTGTTTGTGGAGGATCCAAGAAGGAAAGACGAAATGAGTGTTTAAAAATTGTTGTCAATGCTAGAAACACCAAACAGAGGACATCTGCAGATATCCTTGGATGACCTTAAAATTGATCTTGGACTGAATGAATACGGGTTGCCTGAGACAAAAATTGCTGGTGGAGTTTTAGGGAAAGTTGGGTGCTATACGACTTCTGAATAAGAAGAGTAAGTTTGTTGTATTGTTATACAATATTAGAATTTGCAATTATTAACAAGTAAACATATTTAGTTTCAAATAAACGCTTAGTCAAATGCGTTTCTTTTAAATTCAAAACCTGATTAAAAATTCTTTATTTCGTATAATGCAAAATGCATTAGATGAGCATATAAAAGCATTTAACAGGAACAAGCTGACTCCGTTCCGGAAGTTACGCCAGCCTTATAATCGAGACCGGATATTGCATTCGAAATTTCACCTTGCTTGAAATTAAAATGCAGCAATAGTAAGGAAAGCCCACGGAGTAAATAAATAGATGAAATGAAACTAAAATTTACTAGACGTTTTCAAACAATACATATGGATATATTAAAACAAAAAAATTATTTAAAAAAAAAATACTTTTTGTTTTTATCCAGAATGAAAGGAGTTAGAGATTCATATTTTTGATTTTTTTAAAAAATAACATTATATATAAATAAAAATGACTAACTGACTACTACTACTACTACCATCTCGCCGTTGCTCTGAAGGATAAGAGTGAGACGCTACACCCTTCTGTCCCGACATACATTCCTGGCTTCACATCCAATCATCTTTTCATACATGCCCTCCGATTACGTAGACTTTTGACGGGACCAGATTTAAGGTTCTGAATGATCTGGTCTTTTTGGGCTGTCATCGTTTTGTTCTCCCATTCACATTTGCCAAATTTCCTCTTTTACTAATTGTATCGTTCATATATTGAGGTAGTGAGTGACAATATTATATTACAGTTCAAAATAGTCCATTGTTCATGAATCTGTAGGCATGTTATATTTTAACATTTAAAAAAAATATGTATATATATACAGTATCTACTCAATGAATTAGGGCCACCCATTATTTTTTTGAATACTCTGAAATCTTTTGGATTATTATATTTATTTTACATAAATACTTTAAGTTTTCTATTGACATCTAATATCATGTATATTACCTTCAATAATATGTAAAATATACCGGGATTATTTAAGCCTTTACAAAATTTCAAACCCTTTTTCTGAGAAAGGTCCCTAATTAGAACAGGTAAACAGATAATTGAAAGTTCAAAAAATAGTCCTATCTCATTTATTAGTGAAGTTTCTTGAGTTCTGGTTGTTGTTTTGTTCAGAGAGGTTATATAGTTATCGTGTCTTGTGAAAAAAACTTAATTTTTAATTTTAGTTCATAAAGTATAAATTTTTTTTGTAAACACAAGTGTTTTTTTTTTAAAAGGACAAAATGGGAAAAAGTAAAGACATTTCCAAGGAAAAAAAGTCTAGTGTTATAGTGCTACTGAAATTAGGAATACTATCTAATAGAGAAATTTCAAAAAAAGAAAACGTTTCTCGTCAAACAGTGGACAGAATTTCAAAATCAATAAAAAATCAGTCACCCGCCACCAGCAATCGGCGAAAGAACTGTCGTAGGATTAGAAAAACAACACCGAGGACTGATCGAAAAATCGTTCAAAGTGCCTTAGAAAACCGTAGTGCATCAGCAAAAACATTAAAAATAAAATTGGAAGAAGAGGGTATAAATATATCGGTATCAACACTGAGGCGACGTCTTTACTAAGTAAATCTGAAATGCAGGCGCCCTGTAAAAGTACCAAAATTGACACCACGAATGAAAGCGGATCGATTAAATTGGGCCAGGCTACATCGAAATTACTCGGTAGATGATCGGAAAAAGGTATTTATTTAAATTGAATTTTCAACATATCATTTTAGTAAATAAACTTATATATTTGAATTAAACTTAAATTTTCATTATTTTTCAGGTCATCTTTAGTGATGAGTGCCAGTTAGAAGCCGTGACAGAGAGCCGTCGATTCGTCAGGAGAACACCAATGGAACGTTACAATGAGGCCTGTGTGGTAAAAGTTATCAAACACCCCCCTGCAACAATGATATGGTCATGTATTATTAACAATTTACCTGGGCCGTTGTTTTTCGTGGAAGGAACAATGAACCAAAATTCCTATAAGCAGGCCCTCGAACGAATTTTATTGCCCTTCTACCATACACTCGACCCAACAGAAGGTCCATACACCTTCATGCAGGATGGGGCACCTTGCCACCGGGCTAAATCAATAATAAAATTTTTGTCTAACAAAAATCAGCCTTTGCTCCCCTGGCCTGGAAATTCTCCGGACCTTAATCCTATAGAAAACGTATGGAGCATGTTAAAAAATAAGGTATACTCATTTCCAAATCCGACAGTAGACTGTCTAAAAAAACATATTCAAAAAATTTGGTCAGAAGACGAAGAAATAAAAAACATGATAAAACAGTGCATTTTAAGTATACCAAAAAGAATTGAGGCAGTTATTTCTGCCAAAGGTGGAAATACTAAATACTAACTATATTTATATGAAAATATATGCATAATTTAAGCGTAATAAAGTGTTCATGTGTAAATAAAATTCAATGTTGTTTTATTCAAGGTTTTCTCTGAGTTATTCCTGTTTGAATTGAGAAATTGCGTGAAATTCTGCGTGGCCCTAATTCATTGAGTAGATACTGTATATCTTTGTATAATGAGTATATCTTTTAAAGTAATCTTGTATTTAATATAAATCCAGTTTGATACTAGGAAACAAGCTTTTATAGAAAACTATTATGTTTTCGTTTTGGAGTACACATAATCATAAGAGAGATGTCATCCTGGAAGAAGAGGCACCCTTACCATGCCTCAACCCCCCCCCCCCCTAATACCCCCCGCCAAGTTTTCTACTCCGCAGGGTCTGGCTTTAATATTTCCAAGTGTCAAAACTCACAAGTTTAATCATAAGTCGCCTGTCTACGCCATCTCGCAGTGGGACGGAAGTATAGATCTCATAAGATGTGCAGATTAAATATTAAAAAGGTCTTCAATACGTATATTATATTTCTGAGAATCACGGAAATATTATGCCTTTAAAAATACGAGAATCTTTCCAATAAAATTAAATTTGTACATATTTTTTTATGTAACGTATTGAATGTCCTATATTCAATTTAAATATAAATTGCCATATTAGGTGAATGATTCAGAGCGTAACGAATATATTTTTAAAAATAATTCGTGTTCAAAAATACCTTAACAACATTTTGAGCAAAAATACCTTAACAACATTTTGAGTGTGTCCAAATACTTGTTCACAAATCTGGATTATCTTAAATTAAAGCAGTTAATTTTCATGACACCTCAACAAAGATGAATGATAATATGGACGTCTGGACTGGAATGATAATCCAGGATTCGGTTCTCACATATAAATGAAAGAGTTTCTGCTCAATAAAAAGCTTATTTCATCTCACCAAAACATGTTTCTTGTGAAATTTTAGTGATTCAAGCGCAATATTTCTAATTTGAACGATATATATAGAAGTTCCAAGAATTATAGAAGTGTAGTTGTCAATCATTGGTAGAAGTGGTGAATGTTACACGTGTGTAAAGTGATCACTTAAACTAGACTTCCATTCCCATTCTTCTTCATCTATGTTGAGATGTCTAAAAATGATACATTTACTAATGTGATCATTTATTATTTTAGTCCACTAATGTTAAGTTCTATTTACTCAATTCGCAAATAATGAAAAATAAACAAAATCATGAATATATTTTTAAACTCACCTACTCTAAAATTCGGTATAAATATAGTTTTTTCTAAATCAATAAGAAAGGAAAAAATCTTATGTAAAATAAAATATTTTAATAACTACTTATGCACGTTACAAAAATATCTAAAAAATGTTACTTTGTCATGCCTGAAATGGTGTTTATTTTTAAAAAAGACATCTTTTACTTTGAGGCAGTTTCTATATCCGTAGAATTTTTAATCTACCCTATGTCTTACGTTAGGATACTATTTTCTCTCTTTTGTTTACTAAACTTCTGTTAATAAACTTTAGCAGAATTTTTAACTCTGGATGAGCGGAAGTAAAACACGGTATTGCAGGATGTTTAATGTTTATGATTAAGACGAAAAGGAAATAATAAAAATATACTCTAATTACTAGTTGGCTGTTTTATTCTTAGTTAAAATTATGAAAGCTTCGGATGAGAACATTAACTGGGTAAAAGAATTAAAAAAAAATATTCAACGCTCAAATCAATATTTTCAACAGGTACAAAAATTTTATTTAAATTTAAATGTTTAATATATTTATATAACAACTTATTTAACGTAAATATGTTAATAATAACGTAAATAACATATATGTCTAGGAGTATTTTATTACATCTTGTTTATTTTCTTAACCTTATTTGCGCCCAATGGTGCATAGGGCACTACATAGTATTGACTTAATGTTATCTTGTCCGTTACTTACGTGAAGGCAATGTGATCACTCCTGCGCTTCGGGGACCTGCAAAGAGAGTAATATAAAATACATATTGGAGTGTAAAATCAATTATATATTTTTTCACAATCCCCCCTAGGGATCGAACCTGGGACCTCCATCACGATAGCTAAACACGTCAACCATTACACCACGAAAGTGGAAAAAAGCTTTATACGAGTATATATGTATAAGGGATATACTTATTTATATTTCTTTATAAAAATTATTTTTCTTAATTTAAATTATTGATTTTTCAACATATAAGTATGTTAACAACCTTTCATATCTTTTTTTACTTTTACATGGATTTTTATAGTAAAAATAAACTTTTTTTATTACATAAAATATATCGGATGTAACAAAAATAAAGGGTTACGAAGTACGTAATTTAATCGAAGACTTTTTTCACAATAAACGTTTTCCCTGGGAAATTGGTCGTGTCTCGTACATTTTTCAATTGTACTGCTGCCTACGTACCATTTTTAATAAATGGCACCACTTGTAAAACGTAGCATAACGCGTATAGACGTCAAGATGATTGATAGCATGTATTACTATTTGTGCTTTCCATACAGGGACTCGCAGTCATTTATCATGTTAACGAAATTTTTGCATTACCTTCATTATCATATTGAATCCAACAATATGGACCACATGCTTCGGTTAGGATTGTATAAAATATATAATATAACGATTTGTGGTTAAAACTGATGTCTAATAAATTAATTTGCCTCGAGCTATTGTACGATTTATTTAAAAAAATATGATTTCCAATTAGTGATTCGGTAGCTACGTCACTGTCACCTGTGCATAATATTATTTTATAATGTCTATTGTTTATATATTTTTAAAACAGCGACTTTATTTTATTTTAACAGTGACTGGGTTTCAAATCTCGGTAGGTAACTAATCAGATAAAATAAAAGTGGTAAAAACTATTTTGTTATTGTATTCTATAGAATGCAGTTTCGCCAAGAAATGTCAGTTCAAAACTTAAATCTATGTCGTTTTTCAGTCATTTATTTATTTAATATTACCTTGGACTGGGACCTGGAGGGCAGGATTTATCCCTTCAAGATACCTTTATGAAAGTAACGATCAAGATAATACTACAACTTTACGTTAAGGGTTAAAAGAAGAAGAAAACTTATCCAGTGAATCCCTTTATTTAATTAATGGATTTGGCAGTCACTCCGTAGTAATATCTATTAATTTTAATTTTACTTTTACTTAATAAATACCAGTTTTATGATAGTGGTATTAAAAATGAAATTTAAGTTTTAAATACTAAAACATCTACATTTATTATTTATTTGTTCGAATAATAACTTTTAAATTTTTAACAGTTAAAAATATTCCTAAAATTTAAGAAGACTTACTACACGGCCATCAATCTATAAGGCCTTTATTATTACAATTTCTGGATAATACAGATGAGACCAAATGATTTTTTTCTTTCAAATGAATTCACGTAAACTAAAAGTAGGGATTTTTTTAAAGATTATAATGAAAGCCTTTATTTTATGCATTAAATTCTCTAATGTTTTCAGAGAAACAAAAGTGCTTAAAATGCAAGTGCTTAGAAGAGTGAATATTTTATATTCGAATGAACAGATTACATTTGAATTAACAAGTACCTGCCTTAATACTTGAAGCAACTTCTCAGACTGCATCGGTTCATAATATAAAAACAGGCCGGCGATGTTTATTTAATAAGGGGATGAAAAATTTCCAAATGGATTCAAACTTTTGCATTTACAGGAGCGCAGATGTTGCCAACTTCCGTCGGGGCTCGGGACTCGGGTACTGGAGAGTCGCTGAGTGCAGAAAAGTAACGGGGAAAGTTGATTATTGATTAATTTCTTCTAGTATCGGGAATGTTTTCCGGCAATGTTGCATTTACCATACACGTTTTTCTTTCATCTTTGCTGAAATTGATAAATAAGAAAAACTGGAGGACATTTTTTTAAAACGAAAACTGAATTGCAATTTCATTGAGGAATTGAATGAAGTATTTGTGATAGTGCTTCTCTGTGATCATCGTGTTTTGAATTTTTTTGTAAATAAAATCGTTTAAAAATTACAATATAATTTAAAAAGTTAACATATTTGCATCGTTACGTATTATTACTTATTTGTCTTAAATACGTGTGTATTGAATAGGTGTTTCATTTTAATAAACGTTATATTTCAGTTTCTTAACATGTCACCAAAGTTCATAAATAAGTATATGTATTTGTTTTGAATTTTATACTGTTTTTAAGAGCACAAGAGGTTTATTATTAATATAAGATATAAAATTGTTGCAGAATTGGTTTGGCCCTTGAAATTCTGACTCAGAGTTCGTGACATTATCTTTGGGACAACAACCCAACACTTTGTCTTTTTAAATTAAAACATCGAATCAAATTTAATACATTAAAATTACAAATAAAATATAAAACAATAAAAAAATGATCAATGTTTCAAAAAATTAACAAACAGAAAATATTTTTTTAAATCAGAATAATTCAACTCGTTGATTACACATTTCAATATATATTTTACACAAAATTCATAAAAAATGTATAAATGGAAAACGATAATAACATTTATTTATTTATTTGGGTTAACAACAGCAACATACATATCGCTCACTTCTTTCAAGAACGTCATAAATCAAAAAACTTGATTTTTCAGGAGAACGTTTTTAAAGTTTTAAAATATAATACAGTGTATTAAAAATAAATATCAAGCCACTTATTGAACTTTTTACTGAGTAACAGATCTTTTTAGGTAAAACCTGAAGGTTTCCTCTCCATTTGAAAAATATTAAGTATATTTAAAAAAAAAAAACAAAACTTTTTCTTCAAAATGTAAAAACAATACTTTCTGCCCTGTAGCGGGTAAATATTAAGTTAAAATATGCCGCTTTTGCTGGGATATAGTACATTTTCTGGGCATTCCGAAAACATGCACAACTGAATATTGACGATTTTTGATTTATGACGTTCTTGAAAGGAGTGAGCGATATGTAAAATAAAACATTAAAATAAATACATTATACAAGCCAATTATAGTTAACCACAGAAACATAATGATTAAAACAAAATATTTAGTAAACATTTAGCAAATTAACACGTTTTTATGAGAGAAAATGTGCACGTGTGAAGTGTGTAAGAGGGTGTGTTAGTATTTGTGTTTGTGAGTGTGATGTTCATTCTGGTTGGGACATACATACAATGCAGAGAAGCATAGTTTTTAATGATCTTGAGAGGACAATATGCTCATCATTCGACTTTTCAACACAGATTTTCCGCAATTGAAAATGTCAACTTAGCTAATACATGAGTTGTACTCACTAGCCATTCAAAACAAAGGTGAACTCCGCGCATAATTAGTTCGAAGGACAGGTACTCTGAATAATGATTGAGACGTGTGACGGGGACGGTAGCCAGGTACATTATACGTTTATTTAAATGGAAAAAAAATATTGTATTTATATTTGCATTGGTAAATGTCATATTCTCTAGAATCTTCACATTAACAGGTATCCAAAACAAAAGTTTTACAAAATTAGAGTTCAAGACAATTTTTAATATAAGATAGGTACTAAGCAATGATTAATGTATGATAGTCAGCAAATCTTACACAACTAATATTTTGTACAAAATTGAATATCATTCAATATTTACATATTTGGAATTTATGACATAATGGTTTTCTATCACGCATACCACATACTGGCTACTACTTTAGTATTGCCCATTAGATATAAATTCAATCCGAAGCCTAATATATACATTATCAAATCAATAACTCTTAAGAATTTATTAAAATAATTCAAAGATAGAGGATAATAAACAATATTCGAGAGGCGTTTTCCTGATTTATAAGTAAAACCTTACCTTGGCTTTACGATAAAGACGTTTTAATATATTATTTTGATCAAATAAAATATCGTCTTTTTTCTCATTTTTCTTTTTCTTTTGTACAACCTGCTTCCATTATGTCATTGAAAATATAAACTAAATATAAAAGAACTATTCATAAATGGATAATGGAAGTGGGTAGATTTGAAATGGATCGCATCATTCGGCTATGTCATATCGGATTACATATCATAAACAATTTTCTTTCTTTATAATTTAATATATAAATTTTAAAATTTGCCCTCGGCATGGGAAAACTCGGTGAAGGCAATTTACTGTAATTATGTCTTTGATGAAGTTAAATAAATAAATAAAAAGTAAATAAAAATGTCATACGGTTAATTTAATCAAATTTCAATGCATACACAATTCAGAAGGAATTATTAAATTAAAATTATGAATTATGGATATTTTATTAAGTTACTACAACCAAGCTATATTATGTCACACCAACATATGTTTTCAGTTACATTAACAAATTTTTGGTTCCAATAACCAAGTTTTTAGTTGAAACATCCAATTTTTAGTTAAATCAACCAAGTTCTTTTAGTTACGCTAACCATGTCTTTTTAGATACAGTTACACCATCTAAATATTTTTCTTAAATTTTTATTTTGGCTGTAAAATAAACAACCAATTTTTTACAACATTTTGAGTGTGTCCAAATACTTGTTCACAAAATCTGGATTATCTCCAATTACAGGAGTTATATTCATATTATTTTTTGACATCTCATCAAAGATGAAGAAGAATATGGAAGTCTGGGCATTTACGGGGCTTACGACCGTCATAGGCTGGTTTGAGTGATCACTTTACACACGTGTAACATTCACCAATTCTACCCATTATTGACAACCACACTACTCAAATTCTTGGAAGTTCTATATATATGAACCAATTTAGAAACCTTGTTCATGAATCACTAGAACTTCACTAGAGACATCTATTGGTGAGATGTAAAGAAGCTTTTTATTAAGCAGAAACTCTTATATTAGTATGTGAGATCCGAATCCTGGATTATAATCACACACATGAGAAACGCCAGAAAATACCATTTTCATTTTTATTATTAAGCTTATAATTTGACCAGATAATTTATTTACAACATTTTCAGTGTGTCCAAATACTTGTTCACAAAATCTGGATTATCTCCAATTACAGGAGTTATATTCATATTATTATTATTATTATTATTAATTTTTTTTTTTAATAATGGGTAGAATTGGTGAATGTTACACGTGTGTAAAGTGATCACTCAAACCAGCCTATGACGGTCGTAAGCCCCGTAAATGCCCAGACTTCCATATTCTTCTTCATCTTTGATGAGATGTCAAAAAATAACCAATTTTTTATTGCAAATATTATAACTTTGATGATAAGTGGTGATAACAACAGTATATCGATTATATTTGTAATATTCTAATTGTTTTTCGTCACTAATGACCCAAAACTCCCTTTGTAGGTAAATGTTTTCTCCCGTGAAGAAATCCAAATTATTCCAGAATATAAAAGTCTTTCTCTGTTCCAATTATCGGTCGGCTGATAAAACAATCGACCGGTATTCCGTGCATTCGACTTTGTTCGGCTTGCTTGTATACTAATTTACAAAATGTCCGGAATTCAAAGGTGCACGATGAAAACAAGATGGAAAAGGGTTTCAGCTCCAAACGAAGGTCTAAATAACAATTAATTATTTTATTATTAAAACTGATCAAAGAATGTTACCAAAACGGTTTAAGAAGCGCGCCAAACAAATGAAATTGATATAAACGTAGGTATTTAATTTAAATTCCTATTTTTTTTATTAAAATCTACAGGAATCTGAAGGGTTTTCTATAAAACGTTAGTTTTTAAAGCGATATTTGTTTAGTCCTTGGAAGATATCAAAGCATTTCATGTTAACATCAAAAATATTTTAAATCTCTATTAAAAAATGTATCAAAGATGAGAATGTTTTCGCAAGTCAAAGCTTTTGGAAAACATCCACAAAAAGAATTAACTTGAATAAAATAAAGTTATACCAAATACCTTTTAACAAAAAAGAGCTTTATTTAAAATCAAAATTAATTTACGCAAATTGATACTACCATTAATATAATAGGGTAAGAAGTGGGAAAAGTATGAATAATTAAACTGTATATTATAACACAACCCTATATACAATACTTGTGTAGCATTCGTTGTTCTGCCTATATATTGAATATCCATGACACTTTTATATAAATAAAATGTACTGATTTTTAAAACTTGTATAAAAATAATATCCTCAGGAGAGTAGAAGCGACATCTAGCGAGTCATGTAAAGTAAATAGCTGAAATCCCTTTAAGTTGTATATTAGATTCCTTTCAAATTATTCACACATACTCGTACAAGGAGACGCCAGAAATATTTTTTAAAATTAATTTTAGTACTTTTTGTCGAAAACAGTTGAATTATTTTAACGATTTTATAAGAAAAAATACTGCATTAACATATGACTCGATACATTGGTATCATAAAACATCAGAGATATCTTACAGAAAAAATATACAGGAAGTAAATATGAAAGTATTATTAGTTCTTAAAACTTTATAGTGATAATTTATCGTTAGAGAAAAATAAAGAATAAAAACTAATAATTTAATTTTAATTATAAAAAAATAACAAGCGTCAATAACGATTTGTATTGAATTTATAATATTTATTTTATTAAATATGCACAGTAATATAAATTCTCCCTATAGTCCTGTCAAAATATTTAGTAGCGGTTATAAAATAGTGAGTAGGTATGTGTGGCTAGTGCCTATAGAACAGATACCATCTCCTACTCGTATAGTCCTGCAGACTGTTTTATTTTGTGACTTGCAATGCAACCTCTCGGCTGAAATGCGCTGGAATGCCCGGCTCCTAAGGAATCTTCCCATTGTATGTGCATACACAACTTTGGCCTAATCGGCTCCTTTGTTTGGAACGGAAATGCAACTGAAATAAAGTATATCGGTCCCCGATGGAAAAAATTGCGATCTCACCTGCTGTCCAAATATTTAGAGGACATGTGAGAACCCATTTTCAATATTGAAAAATCACGAGAGAACGAGAGATAAGTACCCGTCTTTGTGATATTTTTTATGCCTAGATACGTTTTTTGCTATAAATTTATAAATATGTTGAATCAGAAAAATGAATTTTCGAGAGTTAACTATCGATATTATTGCATGTAGGAGATCCATTTTAATATAAATAAATACACATATTTTTTATGATGAAGTTATACAATTTGTGAAAAATTCTTTTTTTTGACAAATACTGTTTTAAAAGTACTTTTTGTTTATTATTATCAATAATTTCACATAAATGTCGATATGTATGATATATTTCAAAGGGTTAACACTAGCTGCGTATTAAAATGCCATGTCTAAATTTGTTTATCTTTTTATTGTATGGAATAATTCGATGAATTAACGGACCATCAATACAACATGTACTTATTGACAAGAAAATGTTATTTTCGGGCGTTTACTTAGAAATTTATAAATAATTTATAATAAATGTGATGGCTTTTATATTGACAAAATATCGAATTCAATCATTTCGAACGTAGTCTGAAATAAACCATTTAAAACTAATTATTTATTTTTCAATTGATCGGTCTTAAATGTTATACTGTACCAAAAATGTAAGAACATTTTTTCACCCAGCTAAGATTAGCAAAATGTTTAAACTCTACCCAAACTAGTTCATTCCAAGTAAAAAAATTAGTAGAAAATAAAAAGAAACAAATAATTCTTGGCCTGTATGATTTATTACTGAAACGAAAGTATTAATTGCGTTAAAAGCCAGCATGTTGTCCTCACCGGAAGAATAAATCCATCAAGATAAATAATTAGATAGGTCTAACAAACAAAACGCATCTTTTTATTATGGAACAACGAACATGATACAAAATACTAATTTTAATCTATGACAAGATTTTTATGCAAAAAAAACAGCCTTTTTATTATTTTAATAAAAAACCTCTTTAAAATTAAAAAAAAAATATTTAAAATTCCTGAAAATATCCTAAAGTGAAGTGCTTATTGCAAAAAAACGGGTGAGAGGTAAAATATAGCATCAACCTAAATATGTATAAATTTCAGTCGCATTATTTGAATCATCAAAGAAATTGACAAACGGTTCCTTTTTTCTCAATATTACATCACATTCTCTCACGTTGGAGTTTTTTTTTATGGACAAGTAGTATTTTCTTCTAGAATTGTCTTTCACTCAGAACATCCAGTTCATTCAATATCAACGTCATATTACATCAAATTTTGACAGATAAACTAGACTAATTTTCAATGTTTATGATGTCAAATTATCATAAATCATGATAAGTTGAAAAAATATTAATTCTAGATACAATAAAGCCATATCATTAAGATTTGTTTGAATTAAACTTTTATCCTTTATTCGCTCTTAAACTGTGAAACCCTTAAACTAGACAGAATAATAAGACATTTGCATTTATGCTATTAATTGTTTTAAAGTACGTGTTTCGTATATTACATACTGTGTTTCAATGTCTGCTTTCAATTTTAAAATGAATGTATGGAAAAGAGATATGTATTTCAAATATGAAAAAAGAATATGTTATTTCTCAACAGGCTGTAGATACAAAATTTAGTGATTGTCGCTTCTGTGTGCTTATAATATTTAAACCATCAAAATATTTATGAATAAAAAATGTTTCTAAAGTAATCGATCACTCGAGGCTCCAGATGGTTTTTGATCCTTGCATTTAAATCAGGCATTAAAAATACCATCCCTTGTTTTATTATTTATGCGTGGCGGCCATAAAGGGTTATGTTTCAGGTATATGAAACCTTTTTACCCCTTTTTGCGTTTAAAACAAATGATTTCAATTTTAAATTGTTCAATTAATATTATATAAGCCTCTGATGTCCATTTTTGCGTGGATTTTTAAAAATAACAAAGGGTATAAAACGTTTTACTACACTGAATTGTAAACTTTGCTTTTAAAAAGTTGAAAATGAGTCAAATTACCTCTAAAATGTATCTCAGAGAAATACTAAAATATTTCATTTTATTAAATATTCACATTCATGAAATATTTTAAAATAGCAACATTAAAAGTTTTCATGCTATTAAACACAAAAATAAAACACCTCTATTATACCATTTTTGGGTTTGTTCATTTAAACACGACTAGTTTCAAGAACTACATTTGTTCTCATCAACGAATGAAAATATAACACATTGTATAATAAAAAAAAACTGTAAGTTTTAATAGATTTATATTATCCACTGACACTTCGTGATGGAATTGCATTTTTAATTTATTATTAGATTAAAACCAATATTTTTAGCTTTTCCACTTTTTTTATTTGACCAGCGACCGGGTTTCGTCGTTACCGACATCATCAGACTGGATGTCGATGATGTCCAGTCTGATGATATCGGTAACGACGAAACCCGGTCGCTGGTCAAATAAAAAAAAGTGGAAAAGCTAAAAATATTGGTTTTAATCTAATAATAAATTAACTGTAAGTTTTTTCCACTAATTTTTATTTGACTACTGACTGGGTTTCATCGTTACCGATATCATCAAACTGGTCAGCAAAGTAAAGGTGAAAAAACTATGAAGTAATTGATTTATTATATAAAATGTAGGTCCACCAAGAAACGTCCGTATGAAACGTAAAAAAAACAACTGATTGCATTCTTTACATTTAGATGAGAACATCTGTAGTCCTCAAATCTTTTCGTGTTCACATTTATGCTGTGCTTTATTTTTATATGAAAATCTAATCTTTTTTTTTTATTAAAAAATTTAATAAAAAAAATCTTCAAATTGTTTTGAAAATCTTACTTAAACAGTATTGACGTATTTTTTTAATGCAGAATTAATTTCCTTTGAATATTTTTTACAAAATTGTTAGTGATATTAGTTTATAACCCCTCACTTTAGGTATGATGGTGACGGGTAGTATTGTTTGCATGCTGTTGTAGTGATTGTCCTGAGGAAGATACGGATACGTCTCGAAACCTGTAGATATAAATATCTCGGTGAGTGGTTACATAATAATATTGCTATCATTTTTGTAAAAAAATATAAAAGTAAAAATGACTAACCATAAAGAAAATGCTTTAAATATTAATAAAATTGAGAATACAATATTTTTTTGTAAAATTATTTTCTGTATTAATATAATGCGTGAATTGAAAAAAAAACTTATTGTGTTGTTAAAAAAAACTAAAGTTATTATAATTTATGACAAGTAATTATAAATTTGTTTATTGATCAATTGTGAAAAAGCTCGAAAACCAACGATTTTATATCTTCGTTCGTTTATAGAAACAACGTCAATACATACAAACATAATAAAATGTAGGTGTTTCTCCTGTGACTTGGGGCACTTCTGTGTGAGTGGCACCTGCACGGGTTATCTGTCCAAAACAAAAACAGTAAAATGTCGCTTATCTTTTTTCATGCAGGGGTAAAATATTTCCATAAACAAGTTTTAACTCTTTCGTCTATCTATGGTAGAGTAATTCTAAATGGGCTGCCCACTAATTTGGGTCATGCTGTTTACATTTCTCAATTATTAAATATGTGAGGATTCAATTAAATTAAAATTGGTCTTAAGCATCTGTTGAATGTTTGACCGAAAGATCTATTATTTAAATTGGCTTTTTAAAATTAATATTATTTACATTTGAATATGGTAATTTTATTGATTTGGAAGTCTTTCGAATTAACATATAAAATACAAAGCAACAATTGGACGTAATAGTGTTATTGTACTGTGCACTCCTTTTTTCGTTTTATTATGTATTCAAGTATAATTATAGCACTTCAATATTTGTTTAAAGGTTTTTTTTATTATTATATAGATTAATTTATGGGGGTGCTTTTATAATTAAAGGTATTTGCAGGCTCAGTTCACATCGAAAATATATAAAAACTGATAAAAAAATGTTTTATGTTGAATGTAATTTAAATGGCGATAAATTATTTTGAATTAATTACACATAAATGGCATATAAAACCTACCAACTTTTTGAGATTTAAATAAATTTGGTTTGTCATTAATTTTGTGGAATAAAATAAAGATTTTTATATTTAAAAAAAATACTAGTATAAGAAGACCATTTTTGAGTTTATTAATGTAAACACCACTTGTTTCGAGAACTTTAAATGTTCTCATCAATAGGTAAAAATACAAACATTTTGAAGACAGTTTGTATTTTTACGTGTTGAAGAGAACATCTGTAGATCTCGAAGTTAGTCGTGTTTACATTTATAAACTCAAAAGTGATCTTCGTCTTCTTTCTTCTTCTTCAACCTTCTGTCCTCCACTGCTGAATATAGGCTTCTTCTATTTCTATCATTTGCTGCACGCAGTCAATTTTTATCTCCCACAGCGGATATATCGTCTGACCATCTTTTTTGAGGTCTTTTGATGCTCTTATTTTCTCAAGGTCATTGGGGGGTTGGAACCAGGACTCCATTGTGAACTTTCAGTTAAGCTTTCATCGATGTAATATAAAATTTCAATAAATTTATATAATTACCTGACCCTTTTATGGCGACCGCCAGATATTCATATTGATTTGATTTCAATGAATGTTTCAGTGTATTCTTTTAACAATAAACCAATATATCTAATCTGGCATTCCTTAGAACGAGCAATTATGTCGGGGCTTTTACGAGTTGTGTCTTTTGATTCCGGCGGAGCGCGGGGAAGGGGGTCCGCTACCGCCCGCAATACGTCACCCAGCGGGGTTCGCTCCCGTAACACGATACTGTACCATATTATTTTATTTTATTTTTATTTATTTGTTTATTATTTAGATCTCTATCGTGTTGATGCGATAGAAATGGAATGGAAAATAATATTGGCTGATTTATTTTGATGTCATAATGTTTTTTTAAGAAATCAGATTAGTAAATTAAAGCTTTGTTTTGCAAATTTGATTAATTGGTTAAGTGCTTAATTTGAATTTTGCCTTTTTATTAAAAGTAAAATAAGTTTTAATAATATATCTATGAAAAAAAAACAAATCTGTTTACAAAATCTCCGAAAAAGATTACATTGCATTTTGATTCAATGGTTTTTATCATTTTTATTTAATAAAAACATGAATCTTCGTTTGCTTAAAATCTCAAATCACCTCAAAACAGATAAAAAATTATAGTTTTTGAAATACAGTTTTTTCTAATATAATTAAAGCAACATATGTAAAACTTAACACTGCTCATGGCAGACTGTGTGCTTCTTGACAATTTGGGTTTCCAATGTTTTCGATAGCATTGTTGTTTATAGAGTTGTGGAATGAAACATATCATAAATGTTTGCTTTCTGTTGTCTTTATTTTTCATTTAACTAGACTGAGACACAGCTACGCGTGGCCGGATAGAAACAGCTAGTTATACATGCACATTCTTATATTCCATTTTAGTAAAATTCTCTTCTGTTCTTATAGTAAAAATAATGAAAACACCATTAATACGCATATAATCTTTATGTCAATACACCCACATATCCTACAAATACAATGGGTATAAATTAAATAAAAATATACTACTAGCCTATGTTGGGAACAGACAAAGTAATGCCGAGACGCATTCTTTTGTGTTGTTTTTATTCGATTCGAGATTTATTGCTATTATTTAAGCGTTTCTATAAATTTACAGCTTTGCGATGCCATAGTTATATTTTTAGAAATAAAAGTTTTTATCCTTTTTTATGCAAAAATTCTATTCAAATATAACAAAAAATAAGTAGCTGCCTGTGAATATTAGTAACAAATAACAAGAATTTTTATTTGCGCATTACAAAGCTTATTATTTTTTTTCAATGTCATGTATTTTCTGATTCTGTGGTATATTTTAATATGAGATTCATTTATCGCAGTGCGTGTTTCATTTTTTAATTTTACATTTGGGAATTTCCTATTTCGATTGTTAAAAAAACGTTAGGTACCTACTGATTCTATAATACGTAAAATGACGATGTTAACGAAAAATATAATAAGTTAAACTCAGTAATTTCCTAATGGTAGTTTACTAATCATCACATTAAAAATTTAATTATTGTTGTATATTTACGAACCTAATGGTGCATAGGGCACCGGATCGTATTGAAACAGTGTTATCTTGGCCGTTAATTACCTGAAGAATATAAGAGTCCTGCGCTTCATGTACCAGTCTAGAAGGTCATCAAATCAATATTAGTGTAAAAAATTACCTATATTAATTTTTACACCCCTGGGAATCGAGCTCGAGACCTCCGGCACGGTAACAAATGCGCTAACCACTACACTGAGGAAACAGAGTTTATAACTTCCCGGATTTTTAGGCAGTTACTCGTATCCGTTCGCATTTAAAAGAATGTTTTGTTATCTTTTATTTTAATTTCGTCATAACTATTTATGAAATTCAAGTGGGTTCCATAAATATGAAATTTAATGGTTATTAATAAAATCTTTTTATTAAAAAATACTTCAAATATGTTACAAAGATGCTGCAAGGAATTTTATATTTGTGTTTTTTTAATATCTGTAGTAAACAACACAAAAAGAGAAATTTACTGTATTTTTTGTATATTTTTAATACCGTGTTTCATAAATAATTGTGTAGGTGTACGATATGTGAGTTTTGCTCTTTAAAAATAGAAAAGTCATAGAAACAATGCAACGTAAAAAATTGTATCGTATATCTTATTAAACAAGGCAGTTTAAATAAGCCTCAATTGAATATAAGGAATCTCAGAGAAAGAAAATAATATAACGTTTATTTTTTTTAAATAAATTAATTTTATATGAATTATTAGTCGACGAATGTGGACATATCCTAAGGTATGGTTTGGATATAACGCTCACTCGTTTCAACAACGTCATATATCAAAACTCGACAATTTTCAGTTGTGCATGTTTTCGGAAGGCCCAGAAAATGTACTTTATCCCAGCAAAAGCGGCATATTTTTAACTTAATATTTACCCGCTACAGGGCAGAAAGTGTTGTTTTAGCTTTTTGAAGAAAGGGTGTTGTAATTATTTTTTAATATGCTAAATATTTTTCAAACGGAGAAAAAACTTTCAGGTTTTCCTTAAAAAAACTGTTGAACAGTAAAAAATTGAATAAGTGGCTTGATTTTTATTTTTAATACATTTCATTATATTTTTAAACATTAAAAACGATCTCTTAAATTATCAAGTATTTTGATATATGACTTTGTTGAAAGGAGTGAGCGATATGTTTGTAGGTGTGAGTATGATACAGTGGTAAATGGTATTAAAAAAATATCAGAGAACATTGACTGAGTGGTGTGGGGCTCTATTTTTTCTGCCTACCCTTGAAGTGAAGCAACGTGATGGTTAGTTGGCTAGTATTATATTTTTTGGCTCGAGTTCACTCACACCATAATTAATTACACAATTTCGAGAATAGGAGCCAAACTTTGATAGATAAATCTTAAGCTTTTATTTATGCTAAGTCTTACTTGTTTTCTAAAAACGAGTACGTGGATATAATAAATTGTGCCGACCCACAATAAGCAACATGTATAATAGATATTTTAATACTTCGAGATAGAATATTTTCCTCGCCGTTCCTGCACCGTTTGATTATACCCCCGAGCTAAATTACTCAAAATTACCGGACATCGAATATTGAAAAAAACAGTTTTTTCATTTGTTCGAACAATAAATAACATGGCTACCACAAAATGCTAATTCAATGTATTTGAATAGTAATTATTATGATTAGTTATGTACTAGAATATCAGGCGTAGGTTATGTAATGTGGTTACGGCTGATTTGTGTCAACCGGACATGTATCTTGGACATATAATTCATTTCAATAGCTGTCATTTTTATTGTAGCCACCGACATTTTATTTGTAACCCGTTAACACCGATTGTTTTATAAATCTAACTCAACATTTACATATATAAACCGAACTTCATCTTAATTTCATTTCGATAAAAAAAAAGGGTTAAGATAAACTTGTGTATACTCTTATATACTATTCTTAATTATTTGTCTCTCAGAAAAAAATAGTTTTACAATTTAAAAAAAAATAATTTTAATAAAATTAAATTTTCTAATTGAGGCATGTTTGATTACTCCTCCATGTAATAATTTT
Source organism: Brachycentrus maculatus (assembly GCF_059751285.1). Lineage (NCBI taxonomy): Eukaryota > Metazoa > Arthropoda > Insecta > Trichoptera > Brachycentridae > Brachycentrus > Brachycentrus maculatus. Next base: position 1,040,491 of record NW_028280756.1, on the reverse strand, counting down.
TAATGACTTTACTTTCATTTTAATATTTGTATTCATAATTTTGCCTTTATTATCAACATACTTCATCTTGGCATATAAAATCATAAAATACACACTTTTATAGCGCTTAGAGTAGACATCCGCAATCGAATTAAATAACGACTTAAAAAGAAGTCGTTACTTAATTCGGTTTTAGATTCGATCCTTTAAATTTAATTATACTAATCAGTTCACGAATTTAGTTGCATGTTGTGTCTTTCAAGCTCCTATTACGTTACGAGCATATCTAGAAAGAGATATAAACTATGAAAAAGTAACGAATACCATCCCAATCGTTTAACAAAAGAGTAAAAGTTACTTTTAGTCACACCTCTGCGTATTACCTCCATGTTATGGACATTGTGACAAATATATTTTGTAGTTTTTATGAAGTGTTACATTTTATTTATCAAAAAAGTACACTTCTTTTCTTATACTAAACCTTTTTTATATTACTAGTTATTATCTTAACTCGTATCTTAAAAATATACCAAAAATTAACCACAAATATTAAATTTTAATTTATTTTTATTGTTTTTTTTTTAAATAAAATAATGAAAATCTTCTAAAAAATGTATGTTGATACATCGAGAAACATAAATTCGGATCATGCAGGAAAACAATTATAAAAATTCAATCCAAGCTTTATATCTGGTAATAAAACATCTTGATGGTCGTCAACCTCTAATAGAGTGCAGATGTAAATAATAAGGATGTCACTAATAATGTCAATTTCCTATCTTTCCACATAATGGCATACACGTATTTTTTAATATTAGGTGATTAAACGAATGAATTTAGAAATTTAAGATTCACAATTTTTTTGTCATTACCTAAACCAATTTTGATTAAAATATTATTTTATCTAAAATATTTATCATTGTATTATAAGGCTACTATTTATAGCAATCATAAATTTCGCCAAAAACATATCACGTAATTTAATTTTTGTTTCTTTCCCCATTATCTTTTTTTTTCATATTTTACAGAATTATTTTTAGTTACAAGTATCATGTTTTAACGTGATAAACATAAAGTTTTATGTGGATCCATTTGTTGAACTATTTGACAAACCTTTGTCAGGGAAATTCAATTTCCCACAAAATGGGAATCATCATAAAAATATTAGAAAACATAGTAATATTTAAATAGAAATACAGGTGCCCTTCTAGACAAAACATCGTAACTTAGAATTTGACTAAAATTAATTTGAAAACTAATTTATATATTTTGCAATTCACGAAGGAAATTGAATTTTTAATGTTTGCTTCATGAGAGACAAAAAAAGACCAAACTTAAACCATTTGCTTCTATTTTGCAAGGAAAAGTTAGAGAGATGTATACTATAAATTTCTAGTAGGTCATTATCATTTATAATTAAAAAAAATATTTGAACCATATAAAATCTAATGAATGCTTTTATGGTTTACTAAAAAACTAAGCAAGACAAGACAAGGTTCTTGTCGAAACCAGTAGGTTGAAGTTTAGGTACTAATAATAAAAAAGTGGTTAAAACAAAGTTGTTTAATATTATAAACCTTTTATTTTTAAATAAGCATTTACTCGTTTGATATGTATTTTTATTTTTAAATTATTAAGAAACTAACCTTCCTTTTACGAAAAATTGTCGTAAAAAACGCCATAAATTATAGGTCACTAAATTAAAAGACATTTAAATAAATAGAAAATTGTAAAAAAATAAAGGCGTTTGTTTATGGATATTTAATGTTAAATGCATTACTGTTTTTATAATATTTTTAACGCCATCGTAAAACACAATTAAGTATTTTTAAAATTCATTTTCATCCATAAATTAAAACATTACCTATGGGTAACTCGGCAACTTTTATAACAAATGTAATATTAAACACAAGACATAAATCTTATTTGAGAATTTGTATTGAAAATATTTTGTTATTGAATTTATTGACATCTACCCACTGACATCTTTTAAGGATATAATAGGCTTAAATACCATGTTTTAAGATGGGAGTTTACATTTAAGGACTACTTTATAAATCATATTGTCGACAACTGAATCAACAAAGTATTTTTTTTAATTTGAAGCGTTAATGCAATACAGTGCCTTAAGATTTTTTTGGGAAATCGAAGGAAAAATATAACTTTATATATTTTTTTGATACTATCAATGCACTGTCATCCTATACTAGTAGTAGGGAATGTTTGATAAAGGAACTGAGTAAACTTGCTGTCATTGATTTCGATTGCAAATCACATCTAAATTCTTTAATATTAAATTTAGAGAAACATATTATCAATTAATAAGTTGAAACCATACATTTTTTGTTATTCTGTTGAGAATCGATCCCGAGACCTTGTTATTTAAACGATTTAATTAACTAACTAACCATCACCCCGCAAGGGTAGGCAGAGAGAATAACCCCACACCACTCTGTCTTGCAATTATTATTGGCCTCTTCGAGATTCCTGACTCCTGACCCGACCACTTTCAAGTATTTGACATACTTGATCATGCCAAGTTTTTTTTTGGCTTTTTCTGCTCCTTTTTTTAACTATATTCGTCGTATAATTATGTTTACCGTTCTTTCACCAACTGGAGTAATTTACATAGGAAATTATTTTTTAAAAGTATCCAATAAAATTTTTAGAATGTTGTTTTTATATCTGTTTTTTTTTTGTTGAGTTAACATGAGTTTATGAGATCGCATACGTACACTCTCCCCTTAATATATTTACAACTATTCGATAGGCCCCCTGTTGTATTACTTAGTGAAAACGTTGTTATTTATATCTTTGCGTGGCGGGTCCGATTCTTTTGATGAAAAAAAGGGTTCAAAGAAGGTAGCTTACTAACCTGTTACTATCGATATTATTAGTTTATTGAAAATATATATTGATCAGAAGTTCGTAAAAAAATTCAAACTAAAATCTTAATTCAGTCGATAAACCAATATGTTCATAATTGGTTTATCTAAAAAAGGCGAATGTGTATGAGGATTTTCATAAATATGAAAGAGTCGAAAAATGTTTGAAATAGTAATGTGGAATGATATTCTCTCTGCCTGCTCTTGCGCGTAGCTACGTGCAAGGAAAAATATACGCCTTTATCCACACTTAAAGACCAAAAGTATGATTCTTATAATTTAGGGATCAATTGCTTTAGATTTTAATTAAATTATAAATCATATACTTGTTCACAAATCTGGGTTTGTCCATGAAGGATTTACATTTTTGATATCTCAAAATAAATGACAAAGAATATGGATGTCTGTTATATTTACAGCGCTTACGACCTGTCATAAGCAGGTCATGACAGGTCGTACGCCGTGTAAATACCCAGACTCTTGTATTTTTCTTCATTTATGTAGAGATGTCAAAAATATAATTTTAAATCAACTTCAGATTATGAAAAACAAATTATTTATGTCGCGATCAATACAACGAAACTTTTTTTTTACAGCCACAACTACTAAAATATCACAGATTTTTACTATTGTTTTAGACCACTATTTTTTTAAAGTTTGCATAGCGCAATCATTAAATGATATAGAGGTTACTAAAAATCTCAGCTTTTAAGCATATCACTAAAAGTCTATTTCAATAAAGGTAATTATAAATTTATAAGATGTGATCCGGAATTTTTATTACTCTTAGGAAATCGTGCGCTACATTGATATTGAAATATACTCTATCTGAGTATAAAATTACTGAACACTTTAATATGTATAGAGACATTAGAGATTGCCGCATAAAGCACGTGTTTAATAGGTGTTTCTTGCAGGTTTACTGATTTAGGGTATCAGGTGTGAGTGAAGTATCGTCACGACATATGTTCGAGCGTCGCAAGCCACTAAATGTCGATATCGGAAGCTGTTAAATGTACAACGAACCTTAATGAAGCCGTTAAAATACATTACGAATGGGGAATCTAGACATGAAAACATTCATATGCATATAAAGGAATTATTAAGTAAAAAAAAAAACTTTTGAACTACTATGTTAAGTGAAATTTTATTTATTGTTTCGGCATTAACTTTGTGGTAAGACATGTTACAATGATTAAAGAAAACACTTCGTTTTTTACCACTTGAGTTTTATTATAGACTACATGTTTCAGAAGTTAAACTTCCATCATTCTGTAGAATAACTAAAATATAAAATATAAAATTGTTCTATAAATAAGGAGAGGGGAAAGTTTTTATTTTTATTTAATTCTTTCCCCTCTCCTTATTTATAGAAAAATTTTATATTTTATATTTTAGTTATCATACAGACCTGAATGATGGAAGTTTTACTTCTGAAACATGCAGTCTATAATAAAACTCAAGTGGTAAAAAACGAAGTGTTTTCTTTAATCATGTAACATGTCTTACCACAAAGTTAATGCCGAAACAATAAATAAATAGAATATATGGTATTTATAAGCCCAAAACGTTTCCTCCTTTTTTGAGGTATGTTAAGGTGCAAAAAGAAATTTACATATTTTAAATTGACCGATAATCAAAATTAACATAACTCTTCCCTTAAAAAAAAAACGATATTAGTACTCTATACTTATCCTTTTTGTATTCCGTGTCACCCAAAGAAGTGTTCCCCATATTTTTTTTACGCCCAAAGCTCTAAAATTCAAAAATGTATAAAGTATATTATAAAGATGAAATCACGAAACGTTCACAATAACTGGAGATGACTCAATAAAATGGAACAATTTGGATGATGTTATTAATGGTCCGTGAGATGTTGACTTTCTCTCTTGTGTAAACTGAACGTTTATCTTTCGAGTCAATTATCTTAATTGATACATTTTTTAATGAAATATGGTTTCAGTTAAAATAATTGCCTTGCAATCACTAATTTAAAAAGATTATTTTTCATTCGTGTATTTGAATGTGTCAAATATATCACCTGGTGAAAGAGAAATTCAAATAATTTAATAGCTTTTCAGTAGTAGATACGTCAGATCGGTGAATCATTTGAAGAAGGTGGTATAATAATATGAACTCTCTTAATCCAAATACTTTTCATAAATTACATTTCAAGTTTTTAATAAAATATTCACAAATAAACATTATGATTATTCAGTTATATTTCTTGTACCTATTTAAAATTAACATTTTTATTAAAAATAATAGTGGATGCAACAAATTATAATTGAATAATGTGTAAGCATTTTGAGATATGTAACAATAATAGTATAAATTATAAACACATAAAATTAGGATAGATTTTATAATATAGAAGTATTGATTTTCAATTAAGTATATTACTTTATCTGTTAAATTATCAATTATTTGTTGAGATAATCTTATGATATGGTTCTTTATTACAACAGTTAATAAAATTTTATTTCAGATAAATATTATGAATGAATTTGAAATGAACAATAACATAAAATTCCTTTGTTATGACGTAACCTGCTTTACTAGGAAACTTATTTGGAAATTTCTTTCATATTTGCTCCATCGCTGACATACAACGCGAATCACTAACAAGTCAGAAAATAATAACTGTAAAGATGAAAGTCGTAATACTTCAAAAGAAGTCACAACAGAAAAATATCAACATCACAATAAATAAAATATTTCTTTGAAACTGTTATGGAATTTCTCGAGAGCGTCTCACTTCCGAGGATTGAGAATGATATAATGAAGAGTGGGTCGAAAAGTTCACGTTATCTGGAACGAATGTAATTCCTATTTGCTTTTAGGACCGATTGCTGGTACTTCCGCGATGCATTATATTGGTAGAGGAATTGCAGTACATGCATACAGTTGTCTATTGATACGAACGTTTCCCACGTACGCTCAATTTTCACACGATATCAGTGTAAAAAGGAATCTACCATCTTCCATTTAGTTTGAATTTCGACATTTTAAGTAAGTAATTAAATGCGCAGTTATCGTGGGATGTCTTCGTCGAACCACTTTTATTTTATTTACGTTTCCTAAGAATATATTGATTGGTACGAGTTTAGTAACTATTAAAATCGATTTACCGGAATTAAATAATTTCGTATAATTTAAAAATTACAATAACAACATCTTATAAGTTTTTTTTTGTGTTATTTTATCTATCCTTCAAATTGAATTTCCAAAAATCATAGAACGCGTATTAACCAAAACATATGTCATATTTATGTATTTAATAAATTATCTTCATTATTTTAATATGATATGTTGAATGATTTTGGTTACGTTTTATTGAGAACGTATTGACGTTAGATCAACTCAAAATAATTTCGAATATTACAGATTATACATCCTATTAATTAACAAGAAACATAAAATAACAAAGAAACGACGAATGTATGAAAATCAAATCTATAATTACATTAAAAAACAGATACATGAAATTAATTTAACACAATATAATTTATGGTGTACAAGATTTTTTTTTATTGAGACTCGTTCCAATTAGAAATGTTTAATTTACACATGTTACTACGAGTACGAACATGCTACTTTGAGCATTCTAGCTAATGCTGCTATTTTTCTTTTCTTTATTTTAATGCTTTCAAATTTTTGTTTTACTAAAGCAGTAAAATTCTACACTCTGAGATCATTTACTAGCGTCATATGTATCCTTTTAAATATATTCGACGCCTATATTTAATAACCGTAGGACTGATAACCATGCTTTCATTTTTCATGTATTTACATATTTGTTTAACCAATAATTAAACCGGAAATATCCTACTTTACTGTTCAAAGCAAATCTCTACAATAATAAAAACAAAAAATTCAACCTATGTCATTACGTTTTCTTAATTTATTTTTGTTTTGATTAAAATTCATTTCATTCTTTACAGTAAAAGGCTCAATTGACAAAGATTTGAGAAAAATATTTAGAGTCACGTTTTGTTTTAGAGTGCACATAATATCGATGTTTGAGAGCCTGCTTATACAACCTTATTCCAGTCTGTAATTCAAGAGTGCCATCTAGTGCTCATTTTTATAAAATAAACGCACGTAGATCCTTTGTCATCCCTTTCCTGAAAGCCCGTTACGTGAGGGATGTTCCAGAAACGATTTCTCTAGTATTGTTTTGCAACATCAAAGGGAATTTCCGCCCGGAAATGAAATATTGAAATATGCATCGCTCCGCAGGGGCGGCGGTTCTTACTTCCGACGGAAATGCAACAAGGCAGTTTTGAGGAATATGCATTTCCGGGGCCGAGACATGAGATGTAGGAAGATGCGAAGTTAACAAGGATTGGAAAATTCCTCCGGAAAATGTCTGAATATCTATTTTTACTTTTTTCAAAGCACATAATGATGGAATATATTTCCCGTTAGTAATGTTATGTCAACGAGATTATTCAGGACTAAGCAAATATACATATTTTTTTTAATTAAATGCATGGTAGAATAATTGACTTGTTTATAACGTAGGGAAATTCAAAAAATTAGTTAAAAATTAAGTAAAAATATGCAAATTTTAAACGTGTAACGTCACATGTGTTACATTTGCAATGTTTTTTATTTGAGATTTGTGGATATATGAGATGACTAACTATATAAGAAACAACTGTTTATGTGACGGTCGTATGAATACGTTTTGCAAGGTTGGGTTTATATAAATGTATCGATTGCTCAATGTAAAATAACTGCGTCTACATTTTCGTCAATCAGAGATGTTCCATTGCAATTACTCTCCAATGATTGTTTGAAATAATAGTTTTTTATACAAATAATGCATCTCGTTTTGTGTATTTCATGTTTTATTCATAATAATAGGAGTGTAAATGCCCAAAAGGTGGTTTGTTAAAAGTTTAATGTAGTAATGGAATACTTGAGACAGCCGTCGTCTGGCTATAGTCTTATTGAGTATTCCTAAAGCGAGGCAATTGAATTGATAGAGCGTCCTAGATACGACTTAGTAATTACAAGGTTTTTGAAATTAAGCTATCAGTGTATAATTTACAGAGAGTCTGTCAAAATATACTTAGTATACTAAGACACGTGGAGGACGATTTTTTTGAGGGTGTGTAAATGGATTAGTCTGATGCTTTGATGCTTCAATATGGTATATGTTGGAAACAGTAATACGACCTGAATCTTTAATAAAGTTTCATCATAAGAACATGAAAAACGCTTTAAGCAGCAAAATCAAAGAAACAAATTTTATTCATAAATTTTATGTTATATTGCTCATATTCGCACAGTATGTTTAAATAATGGGGTGATATAAAATAGCAAATATAAGTCAAGAAAAATAACAACTTAATATAAATACGTATTTTCTAGGAAGTATTTTTTAAGGATTCCATTATATAATTTAACGTACAACAGAAGATTTTAATGTTTGGAAAATATTTTTTGTTTTCAAGAAAATTACTTTTCTGATTATTTTGCGGTCGCTGTTCATGAAGACTGATTAATGACATTTTAAATATTTGGCAAGCTAACCACAAAAGTAATCAAAAGTCATTTTTTTAATAAACAAATATAATTTCTCAGCATATTATTTTCCCATTATTTTGTTTCCAAATAAATAAAGATACTCTCATTAATAGAAAATTAAAATCCGAAAAAATGGATACTGGAAATATTAAGAAATAATAAGAAAATGCCATCGGTTGCCTTTGGAAGTGAGATGAAACTGAAAGGGATTTTTTACATTCGGAAAATAGATTGTATCCTATGTATTCATCTTTCATATTTTCCTTCTATTTTCTGTTCTATGTAAGAAGAATATGCTTTTTCTGAGATTCGCTTGGAATTCGGATTACGAATAAGTATTAAAAATAATAATATAGGAAAATCATATAGAGCCATTTCCATAAATTCCAACCTTTTTTGTTTGTTTTGAAAAAATCATCTCATTTTCGAAATTTCTAAATGCTGGTGAAAAACATTCAATACCAGATCTATCAAAAATACTTTTCTTAAAAGTAATGTGACTCGTTGCGAGCTGAAACATTTTACACGTGGTAGTTTTTATAGCTAATATATAATATAGCTTAAGACGTCTATCAGCTAATTCGTCTCAAATGCACATCTTCATTTTATGCTCAGGAGCTGTATTATGAATTGATATATACGTTGACATACAGTTATTGATTAAAATATTTGTTATCCATGAAAAACGCGAAAAAGCTTAAGCAATATTAAATTATGTTTGTTTCTGATATATCGTTAAATTTTCTTTTACATACAAATAAAACAACGACGAAATATTTTTTCACGTTAATTTTTATTAAACCAACTCCCAGTGAAATAAAATAATAGTGGAATATGATATTTATTTTTTATTCTCAAATAAAATATTCAAGTCTGTTCAAATGATTCCAGATATGAAATATCTTTGAATATCATAACGTGTTGGAATTTTATCGTTGTTGTTATTTTAACATTATCTTTATTGTGTTGGTATGTAACAGTTGTCATATATCAAAATAATTCATTTATTAGCACGAATAAAAGTAGTGATATTTTAAAATAATATATTAAAAAAAAACTTTCGAATTTTTCATTGTGTTTGACGTTAGTAATAATTGTTATTCAGAAGGTCATATGCTAATGAAGATTTAAGAAAAGAGTGTTGAAAAACAAAGGATTTTCTAATTTTCCTTTAATTTACACGCAATGATAAAGGTTAATTGTTTCTTTCACTTTCCTTTTAGAGTCGCTGTAAACAAAAGCATCCTGTTGAATAAAGAGAAAGTTGGATGTAGAGTTAAGGAGAGACGAGATGAAGAAAAAGTAAAATGAGAGTAAATCTTATGTCTCCTTTTGTCACTCTCCCAACAGATGTGTCCGCCCGGGGCGTGAGTATCTCAGATATGTTGCTTTATTATTTTGTAAACACTGCGCCGATATAAAAACGTCCCGAGAAAATTAAATTTTTCTGAAAAAAATAATGTATTTCTTTTTCATATTTTTACGTTCTTGTTTGTAATTAATTGTTTAATGCTGTGCTGTGTTTCTTCTTCATCTTCTTGCTCAACGCTGAGCGTCGTGGTCTTCTGGAATGTCAGGCACTTGGTGCACAAGTCCTCTCCATTCTTCCCGGTCCTGGGCCAACTTGATGGCAGCGTTTAGCGAGGATCCGGTTAATTCCTTTATTTGGTCTGTCCATCTTGTTGGAGACCGTCCTCTTGCCCGCTTGCCTTCAACTGTACCTGTTACTACCAGTTTTTCAAGACTCTTCTCGTTCTTTCTGGCGATATGCCCAAAGTAGGACAGAATCCTTTTCCTGCAAGTCGTGGAGAGTCTTTCTGTCACTGACAGTTCGCGGAGAATGGAGACGTTTGTGCGTCTTGCAGTCCAAGGAATGCGCAGCATCCTCCTCCAGCACCACATTTTAAACACATCCAGCATATGTCTTTCCTTTTTCCTCAGTGTCCATGTTTCCACTCCATACAGCGCAATGGAGAATACAAGAGATTTCACTAGACGGGTTTTCGTTCTCCTCAGTATGGACTGATTTTTCCATATCTTCGCCAGACTAGACTTTGCTGATTTTGCCATTCCAATTCTTCTCCGGATTTCTGCTTCACAGCCTCCGTCTTTAGAAATGAGTGCACCTAAATAGATAAAGTCGTCGACTTCTTCATAATCCCTTAAAGAATTGTTCCTTATCAGGGTGCCGAATCGGTCGATGACAAGAACCTTGGTTTTACTTTTGTTTATTTGAAGTCCTAAATGCTGGCTTTCTATTTCGACTCTATGGAGGAGTTCAGCCATTTCGTCCTCATTGTTGGCTATTAGCGTTGTGTCGTCTGCAAACCTTATATTGGAGATCTTTTTGCCCCCTACTGATACGCCACCTTCCCACCCGTCTAGTACTTTCCTCATTATATATTCTCCATATATATGGAAGATGTCCCTCACCTGTTGATGCTTTGCCCCCTTTTCAGCTTTCAAAGACAACAGCTGGAGGCGCGTTGCAGGAGCCTGGGCGAGGATCTATCCAACATCGAATCCGTGATAGTTCATAAGGAACTGTCACGAGAGGTAGTATCATACATGATAAAAATAGTGAAGGACATTGGTAACATAAACCAAAGTAGGACACAAAATGCCGAACCCTCTTCTAGTGGAACGGAAGGTCTGCTGATGACAGTCAACAGTCCGCCTTCTCCTGAGGAGTTTTACGTGGTTTCCTCCCAGCAATGAGCAAATGCAGAGAAGTTCCTATTTGACCCACACTAGATGATCCCTCCTGTTCCCAACACTGATTCAAACAAAAACATTTTTAATTAGCTAGAAGAAACAAAAATCCACTAAATGATCTATAAACCTTGTACATAATAAGCAAGGTAAATAATAAATGCAATTCTCATTAAAAAAAAAAAATATATATATTGAAGAGATCAGGAGACAGTATACACCCTTGTCTCACGCCTTTTTGTACTTGAAATGACTCTGAGAGGAAATTATCAACTCTTACCGATGCCAAATTTTGTACGTATAAGTTGTGAATAAGAACTATCAACTGTCTCGGTACACCCATTGCTTCCAAAACCTTCCACAGGCAATTCCAATTCACGCAGTCAAAAGCCTTTGTATAATCAATAAAGCAAAGTACGACCGGAACCTTGAACTCCCGACTTTTCTCGATTATTTGTCTTATGTTCAAGATTTGCTCACGTGTACCCTTGCCTTTGACGAATCCAGCTTGCTCAATTGAAATTTGCCAGTCGAGGTAGTGTTTTAGCCTTGCTTTTAATATGTGTAGCAATATTTTGCTGGCACGAGAGATGAGTGAGACAGTTCGATAGTTTTCACACTTTAGCGTAGAACCCTTCTTGTGTATTGGAATAAATACAGATTCCACCCAGTCCGTTGGCCATATTCCTGATTCCCATACCGAATTACATATATCGTGCATCCTCTTAATGCCGTCATCGGTCATATTCTTTAGGAACTCAGCTTGGCTCAAGCTGTGCTGTGTAGGATAACGGAATAAAAAAACTCTAGTTATCTAAAACGGTAGTTAAAATATTTTTATACAAACTTCTCTGAAAATATTATCTCTAAAATTATTGCATATTCATATTTTTAAATGGAACATCAATATTATTTTAAAAGATATAATCCTTGAAATATTTGATATGAAAAATTGAGATGTCTATAGAAAGACGAATTTTAAGCATAAACCTGAGAAATAAAATTAGAAATTAAGAAATCAGTCGCCGGACAAGGGTTGTGGATGTGATAGATCGCGTTGTTAAACCATAATGGATATGGGTGGGTCATATTACGAGACAGGAAATGGACAGATGGGCATCCAGAGTTCTGCAGTGAATACCTTGGAATATTATGAGAGGAATAGGCTGGCCCCAGAAAAGAACGGCCGATGACATTGCTCCCATCGCAGGTAGTAAGTAGATTGAAAAAGCCCAAACGGTTGAAAACCTCGAAGGAATTAGAAAAAGCCTTGATACAGCCGTAGAGGGACGACTAACAAAGAATAATGAATCGATATAAATAAGAAATGCTGAATGAATAATCAAAATTCGAAATGAATAAAATTTACCAAGTAAAACATAAATAAAAAATTGTATACATGTTACCACAAAGTGACTGCCGATTATATTGATGAAAAAAATAATAAAATAAATAAGAAACAATGTGTATGATTGAATCGCCGCAGTGGTCTACATTCCCATAATAGCGGGTCTCATTAAATAGGAGAATGCACCAAAAGAAACCATTTCACACACATCAAAGCGGGCACGCCCTTGGAGACAAAATAGTCATAAAGGAAAACATCAGACTCGTGTCAACACGGCAGTTAAGCATCGCTCCCACTTTCCCATCATACAGACACACACGGGAGGTATAAACATCCACATGGAAGAAGACATAATAATATATGGAACGTATATACACATTACGTGTCGGCGTGTATCATGCTCTCATAATATGTGCGTTATGACTGTTTGTCGTAAAAACAAACAGGGAGCAAATGCCGAGATATGAGTGGATCAATTTTTTCTTCCTTTTTTCAAGTTTTTTATTATTAAAAATAAAACAAACATTGTTTTGAATTTGCTGGTTTTGCTTAAAGCAGAGCATCATAATTTTTGATGATGTCTTATGTGTGTGTATGTGATTAAAGATTTTTTTATTGATATCTCAACATAGATGAAGAAGTTTTTGAGGTAATATGAAGGAAGTATGGGTATTTTTAAGGTTCTCGACCTATCATTGGTTTATTTAAGTAAAATAAATGTGTATTTATACAATGTTATTTGCAACATTCAACTAATATTTTTTATCCATTTTACTGTACAAAACATAAATGTTGCAAACATGTCGCAAGTTTACACTTAGCATTTTTTTAGGATAAATTTTATGAGCGACACAATTGTACATATATTTTAAGTATGTAAACTGAGACTTAAATGGATTAATGTATTCATGAACCATTTTGAAGAATTATTTCACCTGAAAATGTCTGAAAATATCGTTTTTAATTTAATTCAATTCAATTTTACCATTATTTTTATTAAAACTGTGTAGTTAGTTTTGTTAAAAAATATATGGATTTAATCTACCAAGGAGATAATTTTGCATGTATTGTTATTGATATATTAATATTGGTGAAGAAGACTGTTGAGGTAAAAATGTGTTAGTCTAAATATGAAACAGAAATAGAAATGAAATGTAATATTTCACTTGAAATTTTTACTATCGGCTTCCAAAGATTATTCAATCTTATTATTTTTTGACATCTCATCAAAGATGAAGAAGAATCTGGAAGTCTGGGCATTTACGGGGCTGACAACCGTCATGGGCTGTTTTAAGTTATCACTTTACACACGTGTAAGATTCACCAATTCTACCCATTATTGACAACCACACTTAAATTCATAAAAAGATAATTTGAAAATAACTCCTGTAATTGGAGATAATCCAGATTTTGTGAACAAGTATTTGGACACACTCAAAATGTTATTCAATCTTCATTGAGTTTTCACACAAAATAGCATAAAAATTAATATAAAACAAAGTTTAATACATTCTTTATGTTCCTTAATATTAAAATTGTCAGAGATGTTGCCTAGCAAAAATGGTGATTAATAATTTTATTTTCGGTGGGAAGACAATAAACATTTATTATTTTTCCACTCGAATATTATAGAATGATAAATCGTAGTCTAGTATCACGTAGCGTTTATGTAGTTAATGGTTAAAATCAAAACTGCATGAAACCAATTCAATGGCCTGAATCAAAATGTATGAAGCTTTTGATAAATAAAATTGGATCGGATGAAACTATTTTCTAGCTTTCCATAGTCTGAAATCATGATAATAACAAAGTGCTTCCAGTGGTTATTCAACAAATTGATAGTATGAGTTAAATGTGTATAACAGCTGTTTTGACAAATCTTAAGAAAGTAATTCTATCAAATGTTATTCGTTAAAAATCCCTGTGATCATTATTTGTCTTGGAAAATGTATATGAGTATGCGGGGTGATTAAAAATTAAGAATAAAATGTTTTAGTTACTATGTTGTATTCCGCATTTGGAGATTATTTAACTTAAATTAAATTAAATTAGAGTAAATCTACTCATGAGTAGATACAAGCTACAAAACATATAAAGTTGAAGCCTAAGTAGAGCCATAATAAGCGGTGTTGTATTAACCGCTTAAAGCTAAATTTCAGAGTCAATTTCAGGCAATTAAAAAATAATAATAAAAATTTCATAACAAAATTGGCCTACAGATAAACATATCTTTTTGTTTCACGTTTTTTTTTTATTAAAACACTATTTTTTTAAAGTTTTAATGCGGTATTGCGGTACAATTGGAACATTATATGAGGTTTCTGATTTTAATTTTGGTTAGTTTATCAATTTTTTTTAGACGAATAAAAAAAGGTTTAATGAAGTATTCAATTTTAAAAAATCTAATTGTTATAAAAAGAAGTATGGTATACTATTATAATGCGCATTAAATTTTAAATAAAGCTTCGGTAAAATACCTTGTTGCATGACTGTTGCTGATACATTTGAGTAATTAATATTTTTTACTGTTATTTTAAGGCTTGAAAAATAGGCGTTCGGTAACACCCCATAATTATATGAATGCTGTTAAGTCAGCTAACTCATCATCGGAAGTATGTGATGACAAATGTAAGCATCATTGGAGTTTCTAACGGCCGGAAGTGTAGAAAGCTGTTGTCAAGCGTCGATTTTAAATGTCGTCGAGACGCCCCCATCGGCGTCGCGTAGTCGACTAATAGCTACTATTCATTTTTCATATCATCTTTATTGCTGAAAAAACAAGCCGAGTATTTCTGTTATGTGCGTGGGGGTATTTTTTGTTTGCGCAGTTGGTAAAATTAAAAATGCGCTTTGTCCCCGCCGTAAAAATGTTCATAAATGTTGATGACGTTTATTGTTGTAATAAGCCGGAATCACTTTGCTGACTGTTAAAATTATACACCGTACCCTGTCGTTTAACTTCTGAAGAGACGAATGATTTACGAGCACTTAAATTTTATACAGACCTGGGCAGAAATTAATCTTGCATGTTTTATTACTATTTGTGTATGTTTTACATTTTATTTAAATTCAAAAAATGTGGCAGTAACTACATATTATTAAGAAACATGAGGTCGAAAATACCATTTCGTTGAGTGAATTGAATATCGATAAATTGGAGTTGTGACTTATTACAGATGTGTTTCTAAACATATAAGATTGTTGTCATTAAACAATCAAGGAAATTATCTGTATGTATGTGTGTGTGTGTGTGTGTGTGTGTGACACAATCAAATAAGCGCCGTTTTCAGACAACACTTACCCATTAAGTGTAGTTTAATTTTTGCAAAGGGTTGATTCGAAAATTGCTGAAATTAAGATCATTTAATTTTAGTGCTATCGAAAGATAACAATGGACGAGCTAACACACGGTCCAAATCCTTATAACAATCAGCACAAGAGGCAAACATTGATATTGAATACTTTAGTAATTTTAACTAATTAGACCTAAAAATATCACCCTGGTGAGTGAATGATCAAAAATTGTAATTCTGATATTTTAGGTTTTTTGTGTCGACATGTAAAAAAAATCGTCGTGTCAAAATATTTATAAGGTTGTGCACAATTCCGGTTGATTGTGCAGAGTTGCAGAGAATGGTGAAATATTTGATCATGTCCTTTGGTGTGTTTCGCGTTTCGTGCTCCAGATAGCACTCTGGGACGCTCTGGACTGGAACGGACTGTATCATGCACCACGTTACTTCCAGATCATCGCTTCTCCCGGCCACGCCGCAGCCCGATTCGTTTGCGAGACCATCGATGAGACCTGCAATTCGGACGGCAATGATTATTTATAGCTCGAACAGTGCACGGGTACAGGGTACTGGGTACTGGATGCTGGGCAGTGCAGCCATTGTATTTAAATGTAGATGAATGCGCTTTGTTCATAGGGCTCAAATGCAAGGTTGCATTATTTAAACCGAGACAATCTTAATCATAAATTCATTTAATGAAATGCCAAGAACATGAGACTAATATCCAATTCAAACTGTTACTTAATTTCTTCTTCATGTTTTATTTATCCTTCTACAACTTCTACTACTACAACCATCATGCTGTTTTCCTCGAAGGGGTAGGCAGAGAAGATGGAACGCCACACTTTTCTGTTCTGACATTGCTTACTTCACATCCATACATCTTACGCTAATGTGTAAAGGAAACTAGCCGTAACTCAAGTTGCGACTGTTTGGCATAACACGGTTTTAAGCATTTTTATAACTGACCTCTATCATATACAATCACAGATTTTGCTCTATCTCTTTCCTTTACTGAGATATTCATTATCCAAATAGCCGCAAAATTGTATTGATTTGATACATGTTTTGGCAAAAAGCATCATTTAATAAAATTTAAAATTTGCCTTTGCACATAAGTACCCAGACTTCTAACACCACCAAATTTTAGATTTTGATTGATCTGATCATATCAAGTCTTTTTAAGCCTCTTCGTTCTGTTCTCACATATACATATTCGCACATGTACATTCCTAGTCATTCTTTCGTTATCCATTCGCTCCACATTTATCTTTATTGAACTAAATGGTGCAAAAGACACCAAATCGACTCAATATTACATTTGATCAATTATATCAACTATCTCATGAAGAGATGATGACCAGTCATGTAGATGCCAAGTCTGAGGTTTTATTTAAATTGAAATATTAAAGTGGATAAAAACTTTTAACTACAAATTGATTCCACTTAGTATCGAATCTGCGACCATCTAAACGGCTGCCAAACTAATAAAAATTTATACACCAAAACATGCATTTTATTAATTCAAATGCATTTTTTTTTAAATGATTTTCACAAAAAATGCTTTGTCTTTGATTTTTCTACTTGTCTTATTTTTATGTTTATGATAAATATTTAAGGATTGCAACGTTTAATTTTATTTAGTTTTTTATTATTATTTGTGTCGCATTGCAAGAACCCGATCGCTATCCGCTTACTCTGCAGTTTGCCGGGACTTTTAATTTCATAATTTGAAAATAAAAAATGCGAAAGCCGAATACTTCCGCATAAAAAATGCTAAAACGTCAACATAATTCGAAATATGCAAGGGTTGCAATGATTTATCTGATGTTTCAAGAACCAGGGTCATTCGGTGCTTCTATAATTAAATCGATATATTTTACCTTCATAATTTCACCTCCAAATGAAATTTGATATTCAGTGAACCAAAGTGTAAGGTGTCAGTATTATGTAGATTCCGATCAAAACAACTTCATTATGGTAATACGGTAACCTAAATTAATGATTTATCGGTTACCAGAAATTCGATTGCAAAAGCACACTGACTTGTCACCGGGACAGTAATAATTAATAAAGTTCGCCTTGATTTACTAACTGGTACATAAAATCACACATTGTACCAACACTCACATAAATACCGCGCTCCCGACAGAAATATTTAATCATTACTTATTCTATAAGCTACATTTATTTTTGTCAATCTGATATACCTGACTTTTAGTAATCAGATCGAAATAAATTATATACATTGGTATCTGTTCGTTATATCTCGATATTTTTCACTGAGCCTACGCTTTGAGTTTTGTAGAAATTAAGTGATAATTGCATGGCACGCTATATGTATTCATATATAATATATATTTTGTATACACACGTATATTATTAAATAATTGCCAGTTGACTTCGTATTTTTAATTGGTTAGCAATTCGGTAAATATGTGTGTAATTATCTAGCTAACGATTGGTAAATATTTGATGTAATATGTTTTATCGAAATATTGGATATGAAAAATGATCACAACCTTGATGACATTCCTAAGGTAAATTGATAATTGAAAGTCTGTGTCATATATTGTTGGTATGTGGCACAAATAATTAACATCCCACGTAAGAGTACCAGGGTAATATTAAGAGAAATTTTCAATCAACCTTTGTGTATATTTTAAAATATTAACTTATATACTGTTTACATAAAAACTATCAAACAGATATAAATATTTTTAATCATTCCATCCTCGCTTTAAGTTAAGAAAAAACAATTAAGAATTTAATAGTCCTAGACTGCAAAGGACGGTCAAATAATAAAAATATATATCTTCCTATTATTTCTCAAATTCGTTTCACTGTTTTTTTTATCCCACACTTTATAATGTATTTTTCTTATTACTTCATGCATAGTGAATACACAAGAGATCACGTTATGGTGGTATCATGCAGTAAGGGAGTCGTTATCCGGATCGTTTACACCCCTTTTACAACCTCACTACCCCTTACAGCCGTATCGCTGCTGCATGTCAATACACACAACTGGAACGAATTCATTGCGAATAACGGTATAAAAATATAACCCACTTTACTTTATTCGCTCCTTGCATGGGCTATGAACGAAATAAAATAAAACATTACATTTGCTAATATTAGAACTTCTACTTTCATTACAATTTCCTATTTTATAAATTGGTGTTTGCTTATTATGTAAAATATAGAAATGTTTATGGATATATAACCATACTTAGGTTTGTTATTTTACTCCATACTTAGTAATAATTTTCTATATACAAAAACAAAATGCCCATGTTAAAATTTGCATGAGTTTTAGAAAATTTTGTATTTCAATGATAATAATGTATCATTGTTTAAATAAACAAGCTTTATATTACAAATAATCAAGTATTTTAAATTATGGTTATATGTGACATCTAGTCTGGGATCCCATAAGGAAGATAACGCTTAAACTAATTTACTTAACGTAGCGCAGATAATTTTAAAATAATTTCTGGACTTTTATTTTTGTTTTTTTATTTTTTTATTTTCATGTCGGTTTTGATCCGTAACGTAAAGAAATTATAGTTTTAAAATTTTGCTTGAGTGATATTTCTTACCAAAAAGCAATGTTAACTTCATACTTAAAACCTGCACTTCAGTATGGATTTCCAGCACGTATACTGATTACAGGGATAGTTACTCTTACAACAATATATAATAAAACATTGTTTTTGCTGACTAACTAAAAGGCAAAATAAAAAATAAAGTGTTTGCGCGGGGTAAGCCAAAAAGCATTCCAAGTGCTTGAGTATTTATTTGCATGCAATTGTTTCAATTCGAAGAGTTTGATTAAGTAACTGTCAGAATTTTAATGAACTTATTCCAGGAAGGACAATCCCGATTTAAAATCTCTATAATTAACAGGCTGACTATTTATTCGTTCAAAACGAAAATTTGTTTTTAATTGAAAATGAAAGTGTAATTAACATTTCGGCCTCGCCACGAACAGGCTCGTATTTATGAAGTAACCTCGAATATTTCGTTCAGTTATATAGGATTTTGCATATGCGTGCTGTGAGAAGTGAATCCAGCACCCAAGAAGGGCTGTGCATTAAAAAAAATTAGTAAACTCAAATTTATATTTTTTGTCAGCCTCCATAGTGTAGCGGTACCATGCTGGAGGTACCGGGTTCGATTCCAGGGGGGTAAAAATAAATAGTGTTTATTTACTCTAATATTTTTTCTGGTAGGTACCTGAATTGCAGGATTGACCTTGCCTTCATGTAACTTTTTAAAACGATAAAGTGAGCATTAAATCAATTTGATGCAGTGCATATACGGGAATCGTTTTGAATTCATTACCAATTGAATACATTTTTAACAAATCATAATTTTTTTATGTTTTTTGTTTTTACAAAATGAATATTGTAAAATAACTTGCATCGCTCCTTTTCTGTTACATGGTTGTAAGAAATGACACCTTACAAGTGCCCAAAGCTGTTTACTTAGTTTTGAGAATACACAGATGGTAAAGTATATTATTTTTTGACATATCATCAAAGATGAAGGAGAATGTGGAAGTCTGGGCATTTACGGGGCTGACGACCGTCAAAGGTTGGTTTAAGTGATCACTTTACACACGCGTAACATTCACCAATTCTACCCATTATTGACAACCAAACTACTCAAAGTCTTGGAAGTTCTATGTATGAAAAGACAATTTAGTTGACTACGCCTTGTACTTAGCATGCCTCCCGAGGGCCTTAATATTTTATTCTTATTTTTTCCCAACTATTTATCTAATTTGTTTTAAAAAGTCTAAAATATAACAATATCGTTACTTTTCCAAATAAATGACTGTTTTTTTTTTATTTTACTGTAGAAAAAAATATATATTTAATGATCCCCCAGAAAGTTAGAAACAAATTAGTAGATAGGTACTTTGTTATAACTCTGTCATTATTAATTTAGCTGTGGGAGATTTTAATTAATGTTTAGTATTCGTAGATACGTCATAATAAGTAAGTTTGGTTGGAGAGTTCAGAATGCAGTGATGTGTATAATATTAAATAATACAATGCCAATGGTCTGATCACGACACAGGCAAAGTTTAATTGAGTTGTGGCTGCAAAATTGTAATCACATTTCATCTTTGGAGCGAACCACGAAGTTAAACATTCTTCCATTCAATACTAGACTTGGTAATATGTATTCGCTTCTGATTCAGATTGTGCATTTTGAACTCTTATAATGATGGAAATTGCAATCGTCATAGTTACAAAAGGTGTTTCAATGAAAGTTTTGAAATGTTATATTGAAAAAAGTAAAACACATTCAATCATAGGACATTTTTTTATCATTTACTTTTCTGTGGAACTGTCAAAGTTTTATGTAAATAACGCCAACGTCTCTCAATAAAAGGCGCATTTTAGATGAAAATTTCCGTTCCTATTATTTAACTATTTTTTTTACCTCTTCCCTCATGATTCCTTTCATCGTCTTGTTTCTTTACTATTCTCTCCATAATAATTATAAAATGGATGCTAGAACGATTTGTTAAAATAAACATTAATGATTTACTGTCTTCAATAAATTAAAGAACTGTTAATTTTAAAAATAAGGTAATATGCATAAAGCGCTTTCTGTTGATCTTATAACAAAAACAAAAACAAATATCCTTTACTTTTTATTCAAATCCTTTAATTTTCGTATTCACACAGCTTTAAATTTTTATTTATTCGTAATTAATCGTTTATTACTCAAGTGGAAATTGTGTTGCGGTAAGTAAGTTAGTAAGAAAGATATTTGATTTTTGATATCTCCTCAAAAAAAAGGAAAAATATCTGTATGTCACAAACTTATAATTGAAAAGAATATTTTAGGGCGTGGGTGAAAATTATCTACTACATGTTAGTGCTGAGCGAACTGTTGAGGCGCGGAGGTGCCGAGGCTGGGGTTCTCATTGCCTTATCTTATGCATTCGTTATTAGTTGCAATTATTCATAGGCAGAAAATAGCATATGTTTTATTGATTATCCAATGCATCTAACGTTTTACTTCAACGTTACTTATTTAAGTATAATGGGCCTTTACTTGGAAGGCGTAACGTCAATAAAAATTGCCAACTCTTACGAAAATTTGTTTGTTTTTTTTTGCAGCACAAGCTCGAACAACTTTATAGAATACACAATTGGTATAAACAGGGTTAAGTTATTGCTTGCATAGTTTGAAGTTTGCTACAAAGTATATCCAAAATAGTAGCAGTGGATGATTCCTAGACCTTTAAATACGAGGATTTGGGTTTACCTACGTTTTTATACGTTTACACTCCCTGTTACGTTCTTAGTTGTGTAAACATAAAATTTTGATTACATAATATCGACTTAGAACTCTGTCTCTCTGTCTTAATAAATACCATTTAACAACAACTCGATGCATAAGCTTCGGAAAATATACGATTTCAAACACCTTTTATTTTCTGAAGGTAAAGCATTACGATGTATAGAAGTTTTGTGAAGAAGTTTTTAATTTCAAAATTATAACAAATATTTATTCATATATTTAGAAAAAACATGTATAAGTATTTAATTTGTGATGATTTAACGTTTGCTTTGATTTGTGAAACTATAAACTAATACCGTATGTGGGATATTAATTTCTGTTTGTGTTAATAACTTCACCAAACGGGCAGGTTAGAAGTTACAATAGCAAATTTAACAGAAGCTCACTAAAAGTTATCCGAGCAATAAACGGTGTTGGCGAATAGCGGATTAATATCACGCTATTCCTAGTTTCATATGAATTGGCGGAAAATGTTGCTTTTCTGCTTACTGATATTAATGTGGATTCATAGCTATATGATAATATATATGTGGCTCGTACAGGGAAAATGGTAGGAGTCATTTCCATATTACAATTCAATAATTTACTCAAATCTATCATTTATTTAGAGACTTAGTAAATCGTAGTAATTCACGTATTATTATATTAATTTTAAAGAAATATAGCTTAACATAGATAATAATTTATCTTATTATTTTTTTGACATCTCATCAAACATGAAGAAGAATATGGAAGTTTGGGCATTTACGGGGCTTACGACCGTCATAGGCTATGAAAATAACTCCTGTAATTGGAGATAATCCAGATTTTGTGAACAAGTATTTGGACACACTCAAAATGTTGTAAATAATTTATCTAACTATGGGAATAGGAACATGTATTGTATTTAAATCTAGTATCAGTGAATAGTTAAGGTTTTTTTTGTTTTCTGAATAATCAAAAGCTTTATCAGAGATTTTTTATGTAAATGTATGAATAAAAAGTGTATCCCATAAATTAAATAGCTATAACTATTTCAATATGTCTTTGTCATTTAATATTTTGTTATTAAAACTTTTACATTTTTTTATGGAAAATAACTCTTTCATTAAAAGAATTCTTAAATTGAAAATTTATATTTCTGAAACATTAAGACAAAACTAAATGGTTATTATTTATAACTTGATAGAAACTTATTTTTATTTACAAAACGTTTTATGGTGTTCATGTTAAATTTTACAAATTTCATCGGGTCTGCAAAATTGCAACAATGTCTCGTGTATACAATTATTGTGGAAGTTCATATGGGATAATACCGCATACGTACCGCAATTCCAAGTAGCTTAGCATATTATTATGTTAGCAAACCATGTTTCGTATGTACAAACCTTGTTTACTGTCCTGTTATTATACATCATCCACACGAATACCCCCATTCGAGTCATATATATGGAAATAATAAAACATTCGGATTAAGCAGTTACTCCTATTCTTATAATTTTCTTCTATATTTCCTGCATTTTTCGTTAAGAAATGCATATTTTGCATTAATAAATCAAAGTTATACAGCATTTAAGAACGTTAGATAAGTATCATTTGAAAGATAATCAAGACTGAAGGAAATTAATGTATTGCAGATAAAGAAACAGATTTTTACACTTGTAGAAAATGAAATTTTAGTGCCTACTTATTTCATAATGTATGAAAAAAAACACACACTAAAATTTTAATATTATTTCTCATAAATTTTTTTAAAAAAACTGTTGATTTAACTGTCAATTTTATTTTTCACTAAAATATATAAATATGTAATAAGTAAAACGAGTCCTCTTCCAATATTTATTAAGAAGTTTGCTAAATCGTGAGTTAGCGCGTTACAATTGAATAAACGTGATTGAATTTGAAGTAAATTTCAATGTTTTGTTAACTTTAAACAAATAATTTCTTTACATGTTATCCATACATGTCATCTTTTTAGTTTGCATTAAAATAAAATTATATTATTCACTGACACTTCGTGATGGAATTTCATTTTAATAAATTATTAGATTAAAACCAATATTTTTAGCTTTTCCACTTTATTTTTTTTTAATTTATTTTTTTATTTTATTTAAAAATAAAGTGGAAAAGTGAAAATAAGTGAAAAATAAAGTGGAAAAGCTAAATAAAATTGTTTATTCCAATTTCAATAACTTTATAAACCAATCTCAATCCAAAGATTTCAATTAAAATGCTGGTACATAACTCTTCAATGCAACAAATTATTTATTTAATAAAATGAAACCTATTGTAGTTATAGTATTATTCTTTCACTTAAGGTGCCAATCTAATACTAGTTTACATAAATTATGTAAATATTTTATTGAAATGATAATTCCGTACAAAAAAGAGATAAGGCTGAAAAAAATAATGGGAAGCATGTTTTGTACTTCAGTAATGTTGCGTTTTAATAAGATTATCTTATTTTGCATATTAATAAAAGAATAAATTATATTAAATCGTTGTTTCATTTCTCGAAATTACAAGGTAGTCGGTAATGTCTTACAAAAATTATAATTATAAAACAAATTATCATTACGGTTTTTTACCTACCTTCTCTATGTAACTTGTTAATTTATTTGTTCTCTCAATGCTATTTGCATTTAATTTGATAACATATTTTAGAATAATAAGTTTTTTTAACTTCAAGTAAATTGTGGGAGCGGTTGTTAAAATCCATTCGTTTATTACGAAAAACGATTGCATCTTGAGCGGTCGTCTAATGTCTCTATTATGTTTTTTGTTCGAGCAAGTAATGGAATTCATGTAAGAATTTTTTTAAGCAATACTCCCAAACACGTTGGAAAACGAATTACATTTATGCGTATGTCAAGTCACATTAATTTCTTCCTACGCCTGTTTCTGATGAATGGCTCTATCCATGTGTGGCATGATCTAATTATTACCAAATTATAAAGCAAAGCTCAGCTATTTCCGAGACTTGTAGTATCAATCAAGTGGATTATGAAAAGCAATTAATAAAACGCTTCCTCGTAATAATGGGTTCGATAATTTAATATACTGTAATATGAAACTCTGTTCCTTTATCCGCAATAGAGGGCGTTTGAGCTGAATCTCACAAATAATTACCGACGCGCTTTCTATCAATATGAGTAGGTAATGAGGATAACACACGTTAATAATTATCACAAAAATGTTCATTACAAAACACTTTTGTATACTATATACAACCCAAATTATTAAACTCAAGGGTGCTTCAATCGATTGTAAAAAAATGGTAAAAAGCAGTTATTTTATTTATTCACATTTCTTGTTGTTTATGCCGTTAGACCCGCAATTACCTAACGCACATTCGTAAAATTTAGTTTGCTGATTGTGAGCTGGTAAGGTACTCATAACGTTACCAATGACATTAGGTGATCGAAACGAAGATCTACATATTATGTATATTAGCTGATTCGTCTAGAATATACAGGTTTTAAATGGCGGCATGAAAAATATTCATAATACTTTGAGGAGAAAATTTATAAAAAACAAGTAGAACTTTTTATTTGTTTTAGAATGTCATCAGAAAATTATCAAGTATTTAGAAACAATATTTAAAATATAATAAATCATTATTATTTTGAATTTTTCTAAGCTTGTAGAATCATAGAACGTACGTCAAGTGCATACCCACTGCCGTAATAACATATCATTTTATGAAATCACAATTTTTAGGATCTATTTAATAAAATACATATGTGAAAAAAGTCCTCGCTTTATAATTATGTTGTTCGATATTTCATGCAAAATTTTATAACTATTTTCTTGTATGTACTATGATTCTTTGTGCCTTATAAAATATTTTAATATATTTTTCATATATTTCAATTGTATATGGTTAATCAGCTCTCAATATCTATTTAGTTAGGAGGTTTGAATAATAAATATTCAAAATAATATATGACTTTTAGTCCACGTACCTTCTTTCGCAGGTGTTATCCATATTTAAGTGTTGCGCATTCGAGTGAAAGTTGACTCGACAAAAAATGGAGTATCGTTGTCCATTCGTGATATTGTCATACAACATAATAGGCGTCTTGCCATAGAATACGTAACTGTTGAGTCACATTCGGACATGTCGCTTTGTGCTTTACTTTTCCAAATCAGGCCTACGCGGCTACATACAATCAACGGGGCTGATTGACGCCAGATATTAAAACAAATTTCATTCCATTCTCCACGCCCAATTACTCCGAACGGTCCACAATGAGGTGTGGCAATTTACAAGATGTTATCGATTTATCGAGAGACGTGCCCGAGATTTAGTACTGGTGTTACGGCCCGTACGACAACCTGCAGCCTCGATACATTTTGATTACGCTAAATGAATTAAGATATAACGTATTTCTTTCGTTATTAATTGTACGAGTTTACGTTCAAATTCCCAATTCGTTGAGATGAAGGATAAATTAAATAGTTTTCAAAATCCCACGCTCAATTCCTATCCAATTGGAATCGATTTAGCGCGGAGCGTTTGGTCAGCGTTTGATCCTAACTCTAGATTACTTTACTATGAGCATAGGTAGCATATGTACAAACTGTACAGAGTTATTCGAACACCTGAATATTTTATGTAAAAATTATGTAAGATAATTATGAAATATTTAAATATTCATTATATGATAGATGTTCGAATAGTGATAGAATGCAAGGGTGACATAAGCGTTATCGATAAAATTATGAAAGGAGTATTGAGTTGGTTTGGACATGTAAATCGAACGAGTGAAGAAAGGATAGTAATACAAATTTATGAGGCGAATGTGGTTGATAATAGAAGCAGAGGAAAACCGAGGAAAACTTGGCATGTCCAAGTATTTTAATTACTTGAAAGTAGTCTGCTCAGGAGTATGAATACGATAGTTTACACTTGTTTACTTCTAGAAACTGAATATTGTATACTAATATTCAATGAGCAGTTACTTTACGTACCCTAAATTTGAAACACTTTCAGATAATTAATAACAATAAGTTTAGACTCAATTACTAACTGCCATCATTTTCACATCCGTAACGGAAAGCAGTCTCTCATTTTACAAAGGTACTTGTTTTTTTTTAAGATTGACAGAATTGCCAAAGGCTATTAGAGCGGATATGAGACAAAGAGAAAAATGCTTATTTTGTCCAACGGATACAGATCTGTATTAATGAGTGTTCAGTTCATTATAAACAAGGTATTTAGTTCTAAAGAGTATTTGTCATAACTTTACTAATGTAACACGGTGAAATCCATTTTACTAATACATATTTTGTTCCAGAATACTCTTCGAATAGTTATAAATAATTTAAGTAGAATTATAAAACAGTTTTTTGCTTTAAATATCTTTTAAATTAAAATAAAATAATCCCTTATTAAGATGAGATTAGTCCAAAAAATTTATTCGCTACTTATTTTTAAAAATTATTGTGCGATATTGCAGTTTTATTTGATTTCGATTATTTTTTATCTCATCTTTGCTTTTGCCAAAAAAATGGCGTAGTATTGATTTCATTGATCAATCATCTATTTCGTTAGTAGTTATTTTACTGAAAAAAATTACCGTTATATTTATAATGTTATTCAAATTTAAAAAAAAAATAAGTAAAATAAAGTTTAAATATAATTAATGAAATCCAAAATAATGTATGATAACCACGCACTGATTTGAATTCGTTTCATTGGGATGTCAAAAATTAACACTGTACAATTCGATTAGAATTCGATGGCGTCATTTAGCCAAAAATAAAATATACATATAGTGGTTTATCATAATTCAAATTCTGAAAAGAACTTATTTTGTGGACCCTAAAATACACTTTTTTACTTACATTTCATCAAAAACATCACACATTTGATAAAATAAATAACGGTTAAGATTTTTTAAACGAATTAAATGACTTTTAATTAAAATGGTTAGATAATTTAATATAATTAAATTAAATTTAACTTTAATAAATAAATATTGAAATCGGTGATTTATCTAATAGTTCGTTATCAAAAATGTTTCTTCTTGACTATTTCTGATTCTGTCGTCCGTATGAAACTGTCTACACAAAAAAATATACACTTGAAAATTCTACTCTAACCCTGGTAGCTGCCAAATATTTTGTTTGTTCTTATATAGTTTTTAGAATTGACTAGTCATGAAGAGAATCTACGTAAAAAATATATTAAAATAAGATTTGTTGAGATTTAAAACCAAGTTATTTTCATATTATTTTTTTAATATCTCATCAAAGATGAAGAAGAATATGGAAGTCTGGGCATTTACGGGGCTGACGACCGTCATAGGCTGGTTAAAGTGATCACTTTACACACGTGTAACATTCACCAATTCTACCCATCATTGACAACCACACTACTCAAATTCTTGGAAGTTCTATATATATGAACCAATTTAGAAACCTTGTTCATGAATCACTAGAACTTCACTAGAGACATCTATTGGTGAGATGTAAAGAAGCTTTTTATTAAGCAGAAACTCTTATATTAGTATGTGAGATCCGAATCCTGGATTATAATCACACACATGAGAAACGCCAGAAAATACAATTTTCATTTTTATTATTAAGCTTATAATTTGACCAGATAATTTATTTACAACATTTTGAGTGTGTCCAAATACTTGTTCACAAAATCTGGATTATCTCCAATTACAGGAGTTAGTTATTTTATTGGTTACACACATTTACCAAGTTATTTTATTGGTTACACACATTTACTAACACCATTCATCGAATAAATAAGTAATATAGCTTTCTTCCGCACAAGAAGTAGAATTTTCTCGGTTTCGCCAATTACAGCGATAGGATCTACATATAATTTGCAGACCGTTATAAGAACCGAGCCGAGTAGGGAAATTGATATGTCAATAATGGTGATCATACATGTGGCATGTTGCTGATCGCTGTACCACTATCCTACTCATACGTAGGTACATGTTGCTGATTGCCGTAACACTGTCCACTCGCTAATCCACCCTGCTTCTAAAATTGGCGACGAGCATTTAGTTTTCTACAACACAAATTTTGCATCTTGAAAAGAGTTACACTTAAAAGGAAACACTTGTTTTTTTCGACTTGAATTATATTTATTTTATTTTGACGACTAGTATTACTATAGCAACATTATTTTTCTTACTCTTATCGACACGTTAAATACGAGATGTCAGACTGTCTTTTAAACTATTCTTAATTCATTGTTTTATTTTAATTAAATTAAACACTTGAATAATCCACTGAATTGAGTTTTATTTTTATTTACGACTAGTTTCGAAAACGACAATTGTTTTCATCTTCTGGTACAAATTAAAACAATTAATTGTTTTTATTTGTACCAGAAGATGAAAACAATTGTCGTTTTCGAAACTAGTCGTAAATAAAAATAAAACTCAATTCAGTGGATTATTCAAGTGTTTAATTTAATAAAAATAATCATGTCATTCCACAAAGTTAATACCGAATCAATAAATAATATTCTTAATTCGATTGTACTGTTAAATAGATAGGACGCAATGTGGATTTGCGACGATGATGAATCTTAGACGATGTGTAAAGTAATCACTTAAGCCAGACAAAGTTGAGTCTTAGCACTATCAATGTTCAGTCTTCCATATACCCTCCGATTTATGGATACCTAGTCTTTGTTGAGATAACTGATATGTCATAAAATATTCAGATTGGTTCCATTAACTGAAAAATGAACCAAAATGTTTTTTGCTATTTTATTTGCCTATTTTAGGCGTTAATATAAACATTCCAAAAGTACCATCCAAAATAGTGTTTCTAAATATAAAACATCTCCTAAATTTACTAAATAATGTAATCTCGACTAGTGCCATGTGGTAATTTCATAACAAGTATGAATTTTCATCACGACCAAAAAAAACAGCGTTGAAAATACGAATAATCGGTAGAATATGGAGAAAAGCGATCGAAATTGTTCGCAAAATACGAGTAGGTGCGAGTAAAATCTCATCACAGTTTTATTGAACAGGTGTATGTGACGCTTTTAATTTACTTTGGATATTTAAATTGAAAGTCTCTCCAATTGAGGCAATTCCATGAAAATGTCAGACTTTCACACTTTCATTACATTTGTGCTAGCACAAAAGTAAATGGTGCCACATGAACCAGCACAAAGGTGCTGACAATTTTCAGTCCGCACTAACACTGGTTTTTCGTTAAAAGCTTTTAAAGTCCAGCCGTTAAGTAAAGTGGATTGTGAAACAAGTCTAAAGTATAAACGATAGAGAAACATTTGGATGGAACCTTTTACGATAAGTGTAAATTAAATATTACCTTAAATTAGATAGCTAAACGAAAAAGTTTCTTATTTTATATACTATATATTATGACGATTTTTACAAAATGTTCAATATTTCTTCTCCCCTCCAACGGTAAAAGTGACAACCATCTTCATTTACTGGTACAGCTGATTTAAAACTATAGCGGCGAAGTTTGAAATCCAATAAATATAAAAACAATTAACAACTTGAAAAACTAAAATAATATTGTTTGTTATAAACTAGTAGACATCAACTATTGTTGTAATATGATTTATCAACCGTCGCCATTTTAATTCCGCAATTACTTGATATCTGAATTTCACCGACATGCGAATTGGATTTAGAACAATTTTAACATAATAAAGTGAGGGTAGTTTACGAAGAAAGAAAATCCGTTTGGTGGTCTTTTTATTGGCATATGTGCACTGGCCAAAAATATAAAAAAAATTACATTGTTTGTTTGCATGTACAGTATTTTTTGGGCGTAACAACGTAAAAAAATCAATTAATTAGTATTATTTTTTGACATCTCATCAAAGATGAAGAAGAATATGGAAGTCTGGGCATTTACGGGGCTTACGACCTAAAAGCTTCTTTACATCTCACCAATAGATGTCTCTAGTGAAGTTCTAGTGATTCAAGAACAAAGTTTCTAAATTGGTTCATATATATAGAACTTCCAAGAATTTGAGTAGTGTGGTAGTCAATAATGGGTAGAATTGGTGAATGTTACACGTGTGTAAAGTGATCACTTAAACCAGCCTATGACGGTCGTAAGCCCCGTAAATGCCCAGACTTCCATATTCTTCTTCATCTTTGATGAGATGTCAAAAAATAATATGAAAATAACTCCTGTAATTGGAGATAATCCAGATTTTGTGAACAAGTATTTGGACACACTCAAAATGTTGTAAATAAATTATCTGGTCAAATTATAAGCTTAATAATAAAAATTAAAAATGGTATTTTCTGGCGTTTCTCATGTGTGTGATTATAATCCAGGATTCGGATCTCACATACTAATATAAGAGTTTCTGCTTAATAAAAAAGCTTCTTTACATCTCACCAATAGATGTCTCTAGTGAAGTTCTAGTGATTCAAGAACAAAGTTTCTAAATTGGTTCATATATATAGAACTTCCAAGAATTTGAGTAGTGTGGTTGTCAATAATGGGTAGAATTGGTGAATGTTACACGTGTGTAAAGTGATCACTTAAACCAGCCTATGACGGTCGTAAGCCCCGTAAATGCCCAGACTTCCATATTCTTCTTCATCTTTGATGAGATGTCAAAAAATAATATGAAAATAACTCCTGTAATTGGAGATAATCCAGATTTTGTGAACAAGTATTTGGACACACTCAAAATGTTGTAAATTAATTAGTATGTTACATTTTGAATAATTGTGAAAACGCAATAAATATCAATTAAACGCCGATTTAATACACAAATATAAATGAAGTTCAGCACTTTACCTCTCGTCTTAAATTAAATGTGAATGACAAATTGCGAGAAATACAGCAAAGTTTCCCATTTCTCTTTGCTCAAACTGTGGTAAAGCCAGTAATTGTTGAAGTAAGATAGCTGAACAATTAAAACAAACTATGAGTCGGCGGATGCAGTTCAGTTCACATAAGAACCGCATTCATTATTCAATACTGTGAACAAGTGAACATTGAACATTCAAAGAGAACCATTTGTGAAACCGAAAGCACACTGCATAATAAACACATTATACATTATTTATATCCAAAGATACATTGTACGTAGTGTACCTGCAATTCAATAATTAACCCGAGATTAATATACTTTTCATATGTTTTTCTTTTTAATAACAACTCGTTCGTGTATTTATCAATATCCCATTATAATTATATTATGATATTTTTTGTTTCGAAGACAACTTCAAAAATATATGTACATATGTAACATGAGAATAGCGTAAAAATATCAACCACTATCTGTTAGTATTATTGTAAGTATACCATGGGCATAAATAAAACACCCAGGAATGTCCCAAAAAATGTATTTTTGTTGTTGTTATAATAAAAGAGAAATCTTGAGTTTTTCCATTTTCCCGTTACATCTTGGAGAGCAATTCTCCCTTTCTTATCTCGGGGCCATGGGTTGAAATTGGATCCCTTCAGATGACTCATCTTTCACCTTACTTCCTGATCTCCCCTCATTACGGACCTTTGACCCACAACCGCTACGATATCTTATTCTCCACTCGGTATCTCCATCCCTCTTCATCCCTCTCCATCCCTTTCTATCCTCAAAACTGTGAATTCCCATTTCATTCCAACCTCAAAACTAACTATTTCCACCTCTAATTATCTACAAAGGTGGTCGAATTGACCTAATTACTGATTCTCTTCTATTATCCACAATACCGACCGTTATTTTACTAATTAAACTATGCAGACTTACTTGTTCCACATTTTCTTATATTTTTAACCCATCAACTGTGTTCTAGTTTCCTGAATTGAAGTTCATTCTTTTGAATAATTACCTTCATTTATTAATAAAATTACAAAGTTGTTATTTTACTCTATGAAATGCAGTTCCACCATGAAATGTCAGTTAAAAACATAAACTTTATATATTGTTTTATTTTTTCGAGTAAATAGTAATTTAATATTATTTATTAAAACATATCGCATAGACGATAAGCATAGCCAGATATGTTGGTACTTTTTTGTTATAACGGCTTTCTACTAACATACTCATTAAAACTTCTAAATATATCATAACCAAAACGCCCGTGGGAATGTAACATCTGTTATTTCTATTCAATTCTTAGTTTGGTCTTATAAACAACTGCACAATAACTGAGCATATCGTACGTTATAATATAATTTTGTCAGAAATGTAATTAAGTTTATCTATTTATAATTTGAAAAGAAAAACGTTTGATTTGACAAATGTTTATTGTATCTGATTTATCTTTTGTGATTGACCTACAAGTAAATGCATATTTCAAAACTACTAAACTCATAAAAAGATACATAAATTCAATTAATTCTATTAAAAACTATAGATAATTTAAACTGTATAACTTGCGATTTTACATAAATTGATGTTTTATAAGGGGGAATTCGCTAAATCTTTATTTCGTTTCAAAATAACTTGGTTGAGGGTAGAAAACTAACTAACTAACTAACCATCACGCCGCTTCACTGCAGGGGTAGGCAGAGAGAATAGGACGCCACACCACTCTGTCTTTGCATACATTCTTCGCCTCTTCCACGTTCACGCATCTCCCCATACATACCCGCCGATTCTTTCGACTCATAACCTGACCGCTTTCAAGTATTTGGCATACCTGATCGTGCCAAAGAATGCAGAAAGGAATGTTTAAAAAGTAATCATTATGTCAAAAACTAATTAATAAAAAAATCATGATCTTGTTTAGTAATTTCAAGAAACCAAACCTACAATACAAATACCAATTTTTAGGTCAGCAATCTCTAAATTTAGCGAGTGTGTCTTTGTTGTTAAGGACAAATAGCATGAAATGCTCCTCTACCATCAGAAACAGTGAAAGTGAGCTAATCTTTAAAAAAAAACTATTTTTACAAAATTATTTCGATGATTTTTTTTCATACAATATAATTACAACGCCCTTGAGGTAATATTTAACGAAAATGGCAATAAGAAAAATAAGAAAATGAGAAAAAAGTTGAAGATGTTGTGCGATGGGGAAGAGAATGAAGACGTTTCTGGAGAGATCATGTGAGAAGAGCGAGTTCAGATCGAGAGTGAGGGTGGCAGTGGACAGCAGCATTGGCGGGATCAGACCCCCAGGAAGACCACCTAAACGATGTAAGGATAGCTGGTCCTCCACCTCCCAGGAGCGACCCGAGAATGACAGGACCTAGTCCTAAAAGAAGAAGACGAAGAAGAAAATGGCAATTAGAAATTATATTTAAAAAAAAATCTATTTTCAAACCAGTCTAAAATGGTTGCCAATCAAACTGATTTCTGTTTTATGTATAAGAGTTTGTGATGAACGATGTGAAATATTTAATCACTGGTTATAATTAGGTAGCAGCATAATAAGCAAGAAATTCCGAATAATGATTATAACTGTAGTTCTGGCATAATCTCAATGCAGGAATGCATTCTATTTAACAGATGCAAGAGGCGTACAAATATGGCGAAGCATGCACTGGTTACTGGTAGCATAGAATCTAGATCCCTCATTAAAATGTCGACATTTAATTTACAGGATTAGTTGCATATCGAGAAGCCGCCAGACAACGCTTATCGACGTTCAATGATAAATGCACTTCTGCTGCATTTCCGTACTCTGCGGTGACATGCACTTCTTGCGAACTTGATTACTGGCTTCTAGAGTCTTACTTACTAAGAGTCCAGATTGTCGCTATATGTATTTGATCATGCGGATAAACTGACGTACTGAAGAATCTCATGAACTCCTTATACATGTTTGACCATTCAATATCAAATTCTATAGATTTTCTTTTAGTGTATCTAATAACTACATTGTAAACAGCATACATATGAATCATAAGCCCAAATATTTGAGTATTTTTATTGCAAACAACCTGTATTCGGCCACGCTCTTCTGTGGCACAATCTGTTCAAGGAAAAATTTTATTGTTAAATTTCAAAATGCATGTACATACACAATATTTTTGAAGTTATCGAGTAACGCGCTATCCGCAAGTAATTTTACTGTCGGACCATCTCTTTTGGGGTCTTCTGACACCTTTTTTAAGAAAAAAGAGAATAGCATATATTGTCCACCTCCATGGTCAGTGCGTTTGGCTACCGGGCTGGAGGTCCCGGGTTCGATTCCCAGGGGGGTCAAGATAAATACGGATGATTTTCAAACTCATATTTATTTGTTATCACCCTGGACTGGTACAAAAAGCGCAGGGCTGATCACTTTGCCTTCATGCGAATAACGATCAAGATAACACCGCGTCGCTACGATACAGTGCCCAATGCACCATCGGGTGTAGATAAGGGTTTAAAAAAAAAAGAAGTCGGGGTTGCATACCCTTAAAGTACCAGCTTCTATAAGTTGTTCATATTGTGGACTTACCCGTTTATTTTTCTAATGCCTCACATCAAGGTATCTGGCCTCTTGGGCATTGAACAAATAACACTTGGTATCACTGGCATTAAATGAGACATCGGTACTAAAAACGGGACTTTGCATTGCATTACGAGCGAAGACTCTCATCCTAAGTGCAATCATAAGTCCGTGATTATACTGCCAATCTTCACTACGGAGCGATACTTACAGATCCATGCGAGCACTAGAAACGAAGCATCAAGGAAATAGCGTTGTAACTCCGAATTACTCCTAAATTACTTCTAGATTCCCTTTGTTTAATTGTATTATATGCACTGAACAACCGTTACTCGAGTAATTCCAATTACAAAAGGGGAGTGTGTTGTACCTTTAATGTGTTACTTTGAAATAGTTAATTATTCAACCCAGTAAAATAATCCTAATAAAGACAAATAATACTTCAATATAATTATAATGTTTTGTTAATTCCATAACTCGCATTACTTGACACACATTTACCGAAATTATATGAATATATTTGTCATTAAAAAAAAAACTGTATAGTAAAAATCTGCACGAACACACATTATTAATCACGATTTTTTACTTACTTCATAATTTAGCCAACTACATTTCAATATTTCAATGTTGTAATTTATTTTTTTATTCTATTTTATTTAATATACTTATTTTATTACAAATCAATACAATTCCTAAACATTTCTACATAGGACAATATAATAATTTTTACTTGCGCTGAGCCTCTCCAAAAAAGAGACTGAGCTCTTGCGCTTGGGCAGGGACTTGTTTTTTTTTAAGTTTTTAAGTAATTATAAAAAAAATACCAGGAAACATGTATTGAAAAGACACATACTTTGCCTATTGAAATAATGATAACAATATTTGAATAACTTCATGTATTGTATAATGTAAAAAATACACTTTCATATTTAACCTGATTTTTTTGTCTCTCCTTCGATTAAAAATATTAATTAACTTAGTTGAAAAATTAATTAACAACATTTTGAGTATGTCCAAATACTTGTTCAGAAAATTTGGATTATCTCCAATTACAGGAGTGATTTAATTTTTTTTTATTATTTTTTGAGATCTCATCAAAGAATCTTCATATTTGATGAGATGTCAAAAAATAATATGAAAAATTAATTACGTAATAATAAAATGTCACTAGTTGAAATACAACGTACATATGATAAATCACCATGTTTTTATTTTAATAAGTTTATAAATGTTTTCTTAAAATAACTGCGTGTGAAAAAGCTATGTATTGAGTTTATTAACTTTGTAATTTTTATATATGTAATATAATCAACCATTATATTTCACCTTTTTTTAAAAGATAACGTGCAAGTTGACAAAATGTTTAATCTGTATCAAAGTATAACGCCTTCCTCTGCATGCTGAAAGGAGTCAAAGGTAAAACAGAATCTCTTCTCCGTGGCAAAAAGTATGCAAGATTTTTGTTAGTTAAATTGGTTTTGCTTGCGAAGCTTCCGTTGTTGTTTCATTAAGGGAATATTTACGTGGGATATGGATGATGCTGAGGAAATATTACTTCTCTTTGAAGTCAGGCGCTGTTTATTATTAGATTGAGCTAAAACTAATTATTTACAAAAAGTTTCAGAAAAATCACATTCTAGTCATTCGCGCTGGAAAATGCTCCTTCTAAGAGTATTTCTTCATTTACTCAGAGTAAGTACTTAACTTTTAAAAAAATGCTATCACTGCCGAGGAAATGTCTCTTAGCGGCTGTTTATTGATTTTTTCATACTTAACGATCTAACTAAACCATCTTGCCTTTTCACCGCAGGGGTAAGCAGAGAGAACAGAATGCTACACCAATTTGTCTTTGATAAGCATACACATACTTACATCTCCTCATACGTATACGCCAATTATTCCTTCTCCTGACCTGACCCCTTTCAATATTTTAATAAGTCATGTAATATTTTAGGACATTTGATTGATTATTCTTACAAATGTTCATACTTTCGTTTTTTTACAAATACGTTGTTTATTTCAAATACCACTTATTGAATAAGTAATAATTGCACAGAATAAAAAAAATAATTCATTTTAAAATGTTGTCAGTAAAAAAAAATGTGTCAGTGAAGACGTTGTTAAAAATAATATTCAATTGAATTTTTTTTATTACGAAAAAATAAAAAAAATAAACAACCATGATCATTGTAAGTCAAGTTCATAAAGACTTCGAAAAATAAAGAAGAAATAGTTGTATTGGAGCCATAAAACGTAACACGTTTTTTTTATATTTTGAAAGAGCTAAAAAATATTTTCCAAGGATTCAGAAATTTATATTTGCAAAGCCATATATTATAAATATGGCAGATTAGCATACACAAGACGTACTAAAGGGATATTCTTTAGGCTTTTACGTTCTGAAAAGACTTTTCATCCAACTCTTTTTAATCGAGCTTTCTGCATTAAAAGGCTCTGCATCTAAATTATGTAACTGAAAGCTCGCTCTATAGAAATTGTACGTTCCCTGCAATAGACTCATAATGAAAATGTTCCTTTCACTTGGCTACGTTTAATGGATTTAAGCCTTTTAGTCGATTTCGAGAATTTTTCTTTCAATTTTTTCATATACGGATTGAAATACAAGGAATTTTTAATGGATGTTGATAACAAGTTTTGATATGAGCATTTACATATACATATAAATATATGTTTGCGTTATGACATTTCATCTTAGATTAAGAAAAATATGGAAGTCTGGGAAATTATAGGGCTTTTGACCTATCATACGCTGGTCACTTGAATGATCACTTGACCAGCTTATGACAGGTAATAAACCCTGTTAATACCCATACTTCCATGTTCTTATTCATCCATAGTGAGATGTCATAATGTTAAAATAACTCATATGTGGTGGAAACCTAGATTTGTGAACAATGCGTGTGCGTGTGTGTGTTTTATAATATAAGGATAAATATACGTAAATAATAATAACACAATAGTTTTAATTTCTGACTATTTATAAGGCCCTATGTTTATAAAATGCAACCAAAAGGGAGCGTCGTTGTGACATTTTATGATTGTTCATTATTGGAGAAAATAATAATAAAAGTTAGGTAGAACGTTAACTCTCCTTTGCTTCGATTGCCTGGTAAAATTTGTCGCATCCGCCAAATGCAACGGTCCGTTATGGTCGCATAGCATCAAACGCGCTTTTTACAAATTTTAAAATACACTTACAAAAAAAAGGTTATATTTTACCTAACTATTAAAAAACACAGGTTTGTACTAGCAAAACTTCATATTTTTTGCTTCGGCAACAAGATATTAAAATAAACGTTTCGCATTACTAAATATCACTAACCAATCGATTGCGTTAATTGGGGGTTGGGTGTACTGCAATATACTGTTTTTTTTTTTAGCTTATGATTTTCCTTTACTTTGTAGTAAACTATACTAAATGGCCATTTAAAGATAAGCATAATGGCACCTAATGAACACTGGGAATATTCGCAGTTATTTTATTATAACAAAAAGTTATTGACAAGGTATTATTTTAAATTTTAAACAATGTAAGTAGGTACAAGCTTTAAGAGATGTTAAATTTTTTATCTTTAAAATTATAAACACAATTATATCATCTTCTTGTAATGAAGTAATTCTATATAATTATATTTCAGCTATTTAAGTAAAATAATATTTAAATAATGGTCTTGTTCCGGACGTATTGTCTTCCGTGGGTGCAAAATAAATTGAGTATTTTTGACACAATGTGCTATTAAAATAAAATTGCGACGTGTTATTTGCAAATCTAAATATAAACGACTTCTAATTCAGTTATAATAATTATCTTACAACATTGGACCGTGAGATCTTCTCGTGTAGTTTAATACGAACCGTTAACTGATCCAGAAATATTGAGAAAAATCAGATGCTGCGATCTGTACTACCATGTCTTCGGGCGAAACATTCATATAACGTGGTGAATCAATGAATAGTAATTTGTTTCCGAATACAAAATAGTTCAATTATTTCCACTATCATAACTCGCATTTTATGTAAGAAAAGCACATGAGCTACTTTTCAGATTTTTATTTTAAAAGTTTATGCTAAAATAAATATCCATTATATTATTATATCGGAAATTATATTATTATTTATGCTATTAGTTTCCTGTGTTCCACTTTGAAGCAGAAGGTAGACAAACATGTTCCTACATTATTATATGTTCTTTTGTGTGATTTAACAACTTTTTATTTTATTTCTTCAGTTAATAGATATCACATTTATTACAAACTATTATTTCCACATAGTTTACACCATAAATATTTACATCTTCTTACAGTGCACAAAACATTTATTTTTAAATT
This sequence comes from Brachycentrus maculatus, assembly GCF_059751285.1. Taxonomy (NCBI): domain Eukaryota; kingdom Metazoa; phylum Arthropoda; class Insecta; order Trichoptera; family Brachycentridae; genus Brachycentrus; species Brachycentrus maculatus. The sequence continues at coordinate 1,000,705 of NW_028280756.1, read as the reverse complement.
CTTTCACTCTTTTCTTCTATTGAAAACTACTTTATTTATAAATTAATTAGGCATTTTATCGTTAAAAATAAATAATTTGCATATTACATATTAGATTCACTTTTAAAGCAGCCAGTTGAGATATTCTCTATTTTTTTCTTTATTCTTAAATTTATTTTTCTGAAGCACTATTCTCATAGATTTATTTTGAAGTATTTATTATTTATAATTTATATTTGAAGCACTTACTTTGTGATATTCCATTTTATAATTAAAATTCAACTTTGTTTTAAAATCACTATAAATATTTTATTATAACTTAATTATAATGTCTACCGGTTTCGAAGCTAACCGCTTCTTTATCAAGACTTGATAAAGACTTGATATGGAAGCGGTTAGCTTCGAAACCGGTAGACATTAAAATTAAGTTCTAATAAAATATTTATAGTGATTTTAAAACAGAGTAACATTTCCTTCGTTGGCTAAAAATAATACTGTTTATAAATAAAGCGTGCGATGTATATCCATATAAATAATGTATCCTCTAAAATACACGTATATATATTTAGGACTGTACGGTAGTCTGCAACTATTTGAAATATATACATACGTATATAAATTTTGTCAGTATTTAAATTCAAACTAAAAAAAATAATGCATTCAGCTGTTACACGCCTCGGGAGCATTGTGAGATGGAGCGAGGTGTAATTTGTTACAATGTGAAGAAGATAATGAAAAATAATGCTGATGATATGTTTAACAATTTAATTGTTTAACGGCGAGTGCAATTTCGTTCGAATTCTAATTTATTATAAACATATATCTAATTTTTTTTGTTAAGAGAAAAAGACATTTGTTTCGATGCACTTAACATTATTATCAAATACCGTATGAGAACGTGAACGTTAAATTTAACACCGTGACTTTGAGTGCATCAATTAAAATGGTCATGGTATTTACTAGGTAAATTTTTCATTTTAATCGGAAAAATATTGCCGTAACGTAATTGATAAGTTTCTAACAGCATTAAAAATATATACATAAGTATATGTAATTTTGAAAAAAAAATCAATTATTTTGCGTTTATTGATTTGACAGTCACTTTGTGGTAATATCTTTTCATTTTTAATTGAAATTTCACTTGGTTAACATTATTTCTTAAAATCTAATGTGACACGTGTTTTGATACATTACCTCGTTAAGATTACGTTTCAGAGACATCAAGATATGGTCAAATTACATTAAAAACATAAAAATAGCAATTTAGGTCCAATCATAATTCAAAAGTCATATATTACGGGCGCAAAATAATATTTTTAGTCTAAAACTATTTTACATTGACAGTACATATTTGAACCATAATATGATATATCGAATAACCAAGAATGTGTCAATGTTTTAACCGACGATTATCAAAAACATGTATTTCCCGTTCTTTCAGTAATTATTTTGCGATTGCATTAGCTTTCCATTTTTATAAAAGAGAATCAAGATAATGATAAAAAATGTGTTTTGAATACGAATACAAGAAGTAGTACAAGTTTGTGATGTGTCCCTCGGCCGGCATGTGGCAAACACGAGGAACTCGATTTTGTGTTATGGCTATTAAATACTTGGGATCATTTAGGTAAATTATAAACCGCCCAAGGCCTCTAGTATGGAAGTCGAAACATCTTGGCAGCCTGAGTCTTTACCAACAACCTCAATTGAGTCTCAATTATTTACAAATGACTTTAGTGGGGCGGACAAATTAAAATCTACAATAATGGATATGTAGGTACATAAGCACCATCTTCAATGAGGTATATGTGTAAAGCATTACCTACCTATATAATATGACAATATATTTGTAATAAACATTTTTGGTGATTACTATAAGAGCATTTTTGAGTTTGTCGATATAAACACCACTAGTTTCGAGAACTAAAAATGTTCTCAATATGTTGTAAAAATCATCAACAAAGCAATTCATGACATAGAAATATGAACATTGAAGATAAATCCATTATTGTTGTATTATACAAAACATTAACAACATGTTAAATAAAATTTTAAATGTCTCTACAGACAAAGCAATTTGGATTAAGGGTATAAGACATAAACAATTAAAGAAGTTACGACATTGCTTTGGCTAAATTGATTAATAACATTATTAAAAAAAAAAATTCTTTCTATTACAGGTACATTCATAAACATTTTAAATTCATTCTGTTTTTGTAGGCCTGAGCAGCCCGTTATAAAAAATAAAAATCAAGCTCTGATGGTATTAATTGATTTGGAATTAACATTGTAGAATAACATGATGAGTTGAATATAAAATAAAATAGTTTGTATTTTTACCTGTTGATGAGAACATCTCTTGTTCTCGAAACTAGTCGTGTTTACATTTATAAAATAAAATGCGATCTTGTTTAAGTGTTTCATTTTTTATATTTTAATCATTATGTTGTTCCACAAAATTAATCCTCAAAAAAAGAAGGTGTTGGGCTAACGCTACGACAGGACAAATATATAAAAAAAAGGCTTGCACTCGGTCTCGAAGGAATAATGTCAGGAGAAGGCGAAGAAGAGATTAGTCTTATAAAGAAGGAAGTAAATATCGTCACGTATCAACAGGTTCGTGAGCTGGCCTAAATAAGGAAGGAAGGGAAATTGCTACACAGACCTGAGCGCAGTTCTCCATTACTCTAAGGGCCCATGTTTGAATAGGAATCCCGTTGTGGTAGAGTGGGGATCGAGCCACGAGCTTTTGAAGACTATATCTAAGTCCACATCTAAGTCCACGACAGCACTACATAATGACAAACTATGTTGAAATAAATAATATTATCAAACCAAAATAAAAATATTTAAAAAATAAATCTGCCAAATAATGAATATTTAAAAAAAATATTTTAAAAATATTTTTATTTACCAGCAAATGTTATTCCTCGATTCCGTCCATTTAAACGTTAAAAGTGTTCCATTGTAATTTTCAGCATATAATTTTTTTATTCCAGCATTTATAATGACTAAAAAATAAAAAATAATCACTTTTATTTTTGGCATAAGTTATTTAAAACAAAAAAATTAAACTAAAATTTCAGTGTTAATTCGGATTATTAATTTTAAGAGCAGTTTCATTCGGTTACCGACATCTATTGACGTCGGCGCGAAGGTACGTTGTCTAACTAGATCATTTTTATCGGCTTATTGCGTTGTATTTGAAAACATCGACGATTTCGTCTCATCAAATACTTTTTCATTATTATCATGGAGAGAGTGATAATAAAAATTGTGTACATTTTTTGAATATTTGGCATAATTTCATCGGATTAATGCATTTTTTATTGATTGCATATTAGAAACGTACAAGAATTAAAATTTATTTAAGAATATCAAATATTACAACATTTTCATGAATTTCACAAAACTTTTGTTTAATGTTTAATCCATTACCACATATTTCTTGTGAACGGTTTTAGTAAAAAAATATTATAAAATTAGAAATTCGTATTTTAATGTGTATTTTTTTCTTAGAATTCTAGATTAATTTTCTTATATCCATCTTATATAAAGAGTATATGACAAAAACTTCTTTAAAAAGCACTTTCTAAATTAATTAATAAAATATTAATAATTTTGAAAGGAGATTTGTGAATAATTAATTTTACAGAAGGTTCCAAAAATCTAAAGTTAAGTTAAGTCATAGAACATTATGGAATCTTTAATAAATAATCGCCTTTTTTCATTTATACTTGTATACACAAATAGATGGAGTTGTTTGAAAAAAAAACGTTTATAATAAAACTGACGTTATTTGAAAAGCTTTTAATAAATTTTAATATCTTCGCGAACAAACAGAAAATGGCTTATTCATATTTTGATGAATTATGTTTTCCGGCGTACTTCAATCATGCCGTTTTATTAGTAAACGGTAAATAAAATAGCTGGGAATAATGGAGGATTATAATTAAATATTCCCTTAAGAAGTGTCTCTACGTACTGCTTAGTGGGCGGGTAAATAGTGTCTATTGACTATCCGCTTCATCTCAACATCTCCAGGTTTCAAAAAGCAAACACATAATGTCGACAGCGGATTGATGTTTGTAGGATATTGTATTCATTGTCTTCGTATTGTTCTCTGGAATTAATGAAATTGCTTTGTAGTTCTGGAGGGATGGTCGTCATTTGTTAAAACGGAAATATTTTGAAGAAAGGGGTAGGTGCTCCCAATATTGAATAACTTTGTGTGGATAATTGTAAGTACCTATGTACGTACCATCGGCAAACGCTCCCTTTGATTTCATCAAACAAACAAATCCCGTTTGTACTCGTATGTACCCATATACTTTAGGGCCAAAAATCAATTATTAAATGTGAATTTGAATTTGAATTCCGCATAATTAGTGAAACTCCAAAGAGATTATACTTTTTTAATGTCAAATGATACACAGGTATCATTTCACAATTAAATATTTTATGGGAACTATTTTCCGTTCTGTAGAAATAATATTAATAATGATATTTATTTATTTATTTATTTAAACTTCATGTATAGAAAATATATAAGTATATTGGCGGGCTTGTTGCTAAAAAGCAATATCTTCCAACCAACCAAAAACAGACTAGTGATTTTGATCAAAATGTTTGATACCTGTGTAGCTGTGTACTTGATAGCTGTGTACCAGAGGGTAGATAGTACTTGAACATCAAAAAAACATAAATTACAAATAAACATATAAAAAATCATAAATTAAAAAAGATGATAATAAGGAGGGCAAAGGAAAAAGGGAGTTTAAGGAAGGAGGTAGAGGGAAAAATCAAGGGAGGAGGATTATTTACTCCCTTTGACGCGTTATATTTAAAACTCAAGAACATAATATTCAAATAACATCATAAATATACCTTCAGATACATAAGGTGAAAATTTAAGTGTGTATGTGTAAGGGTCGTAAATAAAACTTTATAATTTTTACCTTAATAATTCGCGAGTACATGATGAAATGTTCTATTGTGTAAAAAAAATGCAACGCGTCAGAAGGGGTTTAAATCATTATTAATTAAATATCTGCAGCATGGGATATAATTGCATTATTTTTTTTAATATGCATTTTCAAGTGGCATTTATTTAAAAAAAATTGTGTATTTACAGTGTTAATGGACAGGACAATAATAAATTAAAATAAAATGTAATATTTTTTATATAAATGGAACTTTCCCTGAAATATATGTGATTCTATATCTTAACATTTGTAAGTTTTCATCATATATTTATTTATAAAATTAATATAAATTTTAACATTGAAAATCGTCATTGGTAAAAATAATCTGAAACGGTTTCAGCCAACATGCTTTCAGCGTCGACTTGCCCACCAGACGTCATTGAGACGGTTGTCATTAAAATAAGGTAAAAAGAAATGGAAATATTTTCAGCATAGCCCCGAGCTAAATTCCTTTCTCCGATTACTTATCTCTTACAAAGAGTATTGTGCCTGCAATGTATCCCATACTTCCGATCCGGTAGGGCGGTTGACATAGCAAACAAATTCCAACTTTTAATCTAGTCAACCTTAATCTCGTTTAGCTGCGGGCGCCATCCCTTATTTGTACAGAGGGTTAAACGCAATATTCCCCACAATGCGATACTACTCGATTACTTTCCACGGCAAACACCAAGATACCTCTCCCGAGTCCGCCGTGAGAACATATTTCTCATATCACGATCAAATTGAGTCTACTGCAATTTAATAAAGCCACCCTTTCGTGAAACAATGTCTGGGTATAATATTATTTTATGTCGTGGCGCTGATTTCTCCCAACAATGCGTCACAAACCTTTCACAACTCAATTCTTATTTATTTTTAATCGAAGAAAAACACATTTGGTACTGTACTAGTAAAAAGTGGAAAAAGTGGATATTAAACTTATCTCATATTTATATTAAATGTGTCTGAAATTCAGTCAGCAACTTCAAGCATAGTAGCCTAATGTGCTAAATACTACACAACGAAAACGGTGACTTTTTAAAGGGTTTGAAAAGTTTTACAGAATATCTGCAAATTTTTAATATTAGAATCATCATTTTAACGATTGAATGAAAGAAAAGTCAATAAAACTAAAACAAACTGACCATCACACCGTTTTCCCGCATGGGTAGGCAAAGAGAACAGAACGCCATACCACATTCATGCATCTTCTCATACACGCCGATTATTCCAATTCTTAACCGGACCACTATAAAATATTTAAAAACTGACATGCCTTTTCCAGTTTTTCTCAGTCTTCTTCTGCGCTTATTTTCCACTATATTTGCGTCATAAATTTGTTTGACTGATTTTTTCTAACTCGTTCCTTACATATGTCCAAACCTTTATTAATTTTATCAATAATGCTTATCTCAGCCTTGCATTTGCGCTTTAATACCTCATTTGAATATCTATAATACATCATATATTTTGATGCATATTCGACTGCGAGCAATTTGACTGTATTCAGTCTACTTTTCCAAATATTTTTCTACTGCTAACTCTATGCTTTACCCACCATATGATTGGGTTGGTATGATCACACAAATGAACTATGGCATGAAATCCATAAGTGGAAAACTAATTATTTCTTAAACTTTTTTACTGACATTTGTAAGTGTTATTGCCTTATGATGATAATAATGAAATAAAACTTAATAACTTTTTCCACATAAAACTTATTTGACCAATGACTAGGATGCGTCTTTACCAATACCATCATACTAGTTTTAAACTAATTATTGTTGAATTTAAACGAAAATACTCGTAAAAACATCCCATTTAGATATTTATTAGAATGTACGTTCCATTAAATATGTATATATTGTCACTGTGACAGTGTTTCCAGCAATCCCTTGATATTTTCCTAATAATATATAAACTCCGTAAACAAGAACAGTAAATCTCACTTAACGAATCCGAATAAAATGACATACACCTTCTTTATTATGTACAAGGCGACATTTTGGAGAACGTACGAAATGGAATCTAGTTTTTGTTTGTCCCTACGTATCTATCCTTGACGTGCCACGGGGGAGTATGCACTCCACACGTTTCAAGTAAATCCAAAAATATGATATTCTTTCAAAACGCCAGACGAATACCAATATAGAGCGTTGTACCCGTACTGCGAGTGTTTGGCCAGGGAACGTTCCCGACATTGCTTTCTGTAAACGCAAAAAGTCGTGACTCGACGCTGCAAACATTCGGCGTCTAAAAATGAGAAACCTTTACTATTATATTTTCTACTGTATTGCTTAGAACTTTACCTGTCAGTCAAAAACAGATACTGTAGTAGATATGACGACAAATTTCATAGAGACGTTTCTTGTATTATATTGTAAATACCAGTGTAAATTAATACAGTATTTCATTAAAAGTGGTTAGAGCGTTTGGCCATTATGGCGGATATCCCAGGCCCAATTCGTCAAGGGAAAAAATTCATATCAATAATTATTTACGCATTTTTTTTTCAAAATATCAACCTGTACCTAAAGTGATCACTTTATCCTTATGTTATTAAAAATCACGAAAAGTCTACGTCAATACGATGCAATACCTTAAGCACTATTGGCTCACCTCAGATAAGAGTTAAAGAAGGAAAAATCATTAAGTTTTAATTTTTCTCTACTGTTATATATATTTATCGTATTATGCATGTGTTATTTATGTTAATATAATTTTTTTAAATTTGTTATTATTTAATTTCAGCCTTTTAATGTACTTCAAACAAGGTTTTGCAAGTAAAAATAGGTTAAGTAATTGGTGTGAATGTAAGAATGACTCATTTCATTTTTCATAACTTAAATTATTTTAATCACTCTCCCTTATAAATATGTAAATAATCATTTCATATAAATGTGAGTAAATTAAAAATAATCTTATTTTTAATTTTATGTATCATTCATAAAATACAAAATGTGTAAGACATTTTTTTTTAAAAACACTTGTTTTTATTTATTTTCTCTCAATAATTCTATCTAATTCAGATCTTAAATATATCCATCGAGCTAGATATAATTATAACTTCATCTCGCATACATTGCTTTAAGACAAAATCGAGTGTTTAGACTGAGCTATTTTGATACATTGTACTTTTGATTTAAATATTGGATGTGAAGCGTTCGTGTCCCGAGCAAGTCGTGTCCATAATTACGTTTCGTAAGACAGTTTAAGGCTTCGGTTACCTCATGGTCACGTTACCAAGGAGACTTCCCTAGGGGTAGGAAGCTCCCATCAATCCCCGACTCATTTCATTACTCACTAAGTACTCTAATACTTCCCGAGTTTGTTATACTTTGAACGAATAAGGGAAAACTTCGTTTAAAGCATTGTTACTATTGCTTTGTGTTTGACAGGGAGTTTCAGAATCAAATCACAGTAAACCTAAACTGGAAAATGATGGTATGTATTCTAAACCAATGCTTAAAAAATCTAAACGCAAAAATGAAATATCATTTTACTGAAGGGTTTGATATTTTAAACATTTTATTTATCCTTTTTGATGCCGGAGCGAAAATTGTTCTAAGTTCTTAGGCTTTCTTGTCTTGTCGGTGCTACAAAATCCTTCGGCGCTTGTGCCATAGAACGCTCCCCTAGTATGGCCTTAAGCGTTATTCAAATTTAGTACCATTTCAAAGGATCAACGCCATCCATGAAATATTATACAATTTTCGGAATAATTACAAAAGGAAATGCACATTTCTAAGCACGCCAGCAACTGTTGTACTCCTGGTACCCTGGGGCTCTATAAGCTCTACTTAAATTGGTACCACTTTGTGCATGTTTGTGGATAAACACTGAAATTCAACTAACAAATCTAAAAAAAAAAACCTTAAATTGATCATTCAACAATGACAGAGATGTTTACTCACATGAAAATTGAGAAGTATACGTATTACAGGAATTATTGTACGTCATAAACTGGTTTAAATGATAACTTTATTCACTTGTAACATTCATAATCATTTTCGTGATTGACGACCTAATTTCAAAAGAATTGTGTTTGCATGTTTATGATTTACAATTACTACACGTTTTAAGTGCCACAAATTTCTATCTTTATTCCACATGTTTATTTTAAAACTATATAAGTGGCATCTATAGTTTTAAAAAAATGGTTGAAATGTTTGAAATATTTATTAAAATATATATAAATTTCTTTGCTTGCAAATATTATTCTATTTTGATAATAAAGAAGAAAAATCTCCAAACAAAAATAACTTCGTGCAGGAAAAGCCAAAGAATTTTAAATTTATAGTGCTTATTTTTTTAGATCAGTTAATAATTACGGGTAACAGGGTGAGTGCTACAAATTGTTTTGTCAAATGTTGACAGCTTTAACCAGCCAGTGATAGATAGATCATAAGTATCGTTAATACCCAGACTTCCTTTTTATCAGATTTAAGTTTTGAAACTAACATTTCCATGCAGGACTGCATTTTATAAAATAAAATAACCATTTTATAGTTTTTTTCACATTAATTTTATTTGGTCAATTACTGGGTTTCATCGTTACCGACATTAACAGACTGGTGAAATTGCTAAAATACTTACCGGTCAAATAAAATAAATGTGGAAAATCTATATAGTTGTAATTTGATTAAATCCTCATTTACTATATCAAAAATGATCTTCATCGTTTTTGAGATTCCTGTAAAACCTTGAAATACTTTGTTTTAATGCTTTTTTGCACTTCTATACATCTAAACGCCGTCAGGGCGTTGCATTCAATGAAAAAAAAATGAAAAGTCTACTTGCTGAGTAAATAATAATACAGACTTTTCTTTCTTCTTTTGGGTGCTGTTAAAATCGAATCTAGGATATCACGAATTGTCAAGAACAGGGGAAAACAACAGTTAAAGTTGGTACACAACATTTGTTTTGAGAATGATTTTCTCTTGAAGTTAATTTGTTATTTAATTTATTTCCTAAAACGAGAGTCAAAATAGGCAGTCCCTTGTAATAATGCGTATCTTTTTCATGCATTGTGTTTTCATTTCAAAATAAGCAATTTCACAGCAAGGCTGCGCTAATTAATACTCGGTAGCCGTTGTTGCCACCACTGGGCATATTTCGTTACGTCTAGCCCTTAAATTAAATATAAAATACCACTATGCTGTCTAGGCCCTAAATTAAATAATAATATAAACCAGCTTCCTTAAGGGATTAATCCATCACTTTCCGTCTGCAAAGTTAGTCAGTAAACGCCATCTAGAAATGAGCTAGGGAACTGAATGTATATTATATTTTAGACTTAATTTCGTAACATTGTTATCACTGAAAGGGTGGTAAGGGGTTACGCTCTTTTGGAAATTGGTTTTCTGTTTTTGTTATGTAAATTGGCTATTTTACGTGTTTTTTAATCAGCTGATTTCTAGCACCTTGTATCGCTTCTTTTAAAGTTAATATCAAATATAATTACCGACAAATCTGATAACAAGTGTCGGAAAGAGTCATGGAAATGAGAATTTCATGAAAATAACGAGAAAAAATTTAGGAAAAAATGGAAGGTGATCAGTACTTCGCTCCAGATTCGAAGATCTGGGTGAAGAGTATATTTGATAGGATAAAGATGGTGTAAGTGAATGAGTCCAGGGTGAAAAAAATTTATGCTTTATGGGAAAGGAAAATGAAAGTGAGAAGTTAGTCCAAAAAAACACAATATCAGCAATGGCTAGATCACTCGGAATAACACACAAGTACCTACTGGTTTATGGTTATAACTATTTTAACCTCTATTTCAGTAATAATAAGCTACTACTTATACCCGGCGGTAGAAGTCCTTTCAGTCACACAAAACATTAGTAAATGTTTATCCCTGATGACAAGTTTCTTAAAAAATGTACCAATAAAAAAGTTGTTAAAATTGAAGTTTATAAAATGTACCACAAAGTATCTGCAAAAATACAAAAAAGAAATGAAAAAACTAAAAACATTCTCCAATATTCTAGAATTCGGAATGTCTGTATTACAAAAAATTATTTCATCAGTGAATGGATTACTCCTCTTAGTTTGATTTATTGTGGGAGTAATTAATAAGTCCAATTATGAATCCTGATTCCCTGGTATTGGTGTTGTAATGTCCCCTACGTGCATTAATTCGATCGCCAGATATTTGCGAGAGCAGACTGCTAGCGCCGCCTATTGTATTTGTGCAAATATTACAAGTGTTTGTCGCTACGGCATCGCGTCCTCGCTAATTGGAATTTTCGAATGAGTACCTATCTGAGTACCAACTTAGGTATATAAATATAAAAGTACGTTTTCTCCCTGTTTTTATCTTCTATTAGTAGGTATTGCCCACTACCTTAGGGGGTTTTCAAACTGGTACCTTGTTTCTTGTTCAAGTTATTTAGTCTCCGAAATTACAAATGAAATGATTTTGAAATTTAGTAAATAAAATAAAATACTTATACCAATTGATAATGAAAAAAAATATATATACCATGAAAAAAAAGTTTACAAAAATATTAGCAGTCATTAATATTGTAATTCTTTAAGATTTAATAAATTTATTTGGAAATTTTTTGATTAGTATCTTGTAGGTAGAAGACATTATCGATAAAGTTTTTTTAGGTCAATCTTATTAAAAATTCTAGGTTTAGTGTATTATGTACTAATGGCTATCTAGGTCCTTTCTATTATGTGGCCGATCAACCTTTTTTGGCTTGAAAAGCTCACCTCTCGTGTTGGCCTGAAGGACCTACCTCTGATGACCCAAAGGGTTGATTTTTGTTGGCCCGAAGTATTCACTTTTTGCAAAGGTTTTAATAAAGAAACTAAACAAACTTAAATTGTTAAAATCAGGGAGGAAATATTCCGAAATTTACTTTATTTTAAACTAGATGTCTAAACTTGATCTGCATTCATTATGTTACGATCCTATATGGACCGATGTCTATCGACCTGAAGGTTTATCTGACCTAAGTCTTGTTCTTCTATTTTACCCTATTGGGAATCGAAACCGGGACCTACAGCACGAAAATTAGTCATGTTAATTATTGCATTACAGATGTAGATAACAATTAATTATAATTTATAATTATTAATATTTAAAAATTATCTAGGTACTGCTTGTCGAGTGTCTGATTTCTAAGATCATTGGTATCGCTACGTCAATTGGCTCCCGTGTGAAAATGGTCTAAAAACACAACTAGGTGCCTTTTCTACCGTATACGAGTATTTGTAGGTACTTTATACATATTCCACGAGGTGGGTACTCTCAGGGCTACTATTATACTTTTATGTGGAGCTTTTGTCGGCGCTCCTCGGTATGACGAATCGACGACATTTAGTACCCATTCTTCCCCATTGGGACTGCTACGATTGACTGTACTCATTAAGGGATATGCAGTGACGATGGAGCGATTTCATTTAGTATGAGCACACCCTTTGGCGCAAAGGTTTGTACTCTTGAACACAAAGCACTCAAGAGGTCAGGGGTTGGTGAGCAATGATGGGGTGCGTTGTTTGCTCTTTCTTTGATATATATTTTTTTATATTCATGTCTCAATCAAAGGTGTTGTGTTAAAACATAGTCTTAAAAAATACGCAATTTAATACCAGACATGAAATTGATGTAGCAGATGTAATAAAAATACAGTATCCAATTTAACGGGTATATAATACCATATAATATAGACAACATATAAAGCTGAACTAGTGAGTTGGCAAACACATTTTATAATTTGTATATTAAAAGCTTTGTTTACTTTGGTTTGGTAATATAACACTCTCAAAAGTAAATTTAAATTCGAGTCCACTTTTAAAAATATTTCCATTGGGATTCATTTGTCTTCTTTCTCTCTTTCAAAATTTTATTTTTTTACAAATTTCAATCCGCAATAATTTTACTTTAATGACCTGATAATGTAATGATTATTCCAAAACCGGTTGTCACGAATTAGTGTTTATTAAAGTGGTATTACATTAAGTGAACGCTGAATGATAAGGAAAGTGTTATACAAAGTTATATGTTTATTATTAAATAGTAAATATAATAATTTTATTAAAATATCAATAAAATTTAGATATAAATCGCTACTCATCCAGCATTTGTGAATAAAGATTTGTAAAAAATAAAAATATTGGAAAATATCTACAATTATAGTCGTCGTTTTATTTTAAGAAAATGTCAAAATTTGTTTGTATTTAATCTTAAAAAATATACATAATTTATGCATGGAATTTGCAACATTTTCGAATTACATCATTCAAACGATACACCATTTAATTTGGGCTGCCATACCGTTCATCCGACTGCGATAAAACTTTGTCTTAGTCATAGAGTTAGTACAATAAACTTACAGTAGGTGGCGTATGTATACCGTGGACCAAGAGTGGCCCACCCGCGGCCCGCGGAGCATTTCACATAAGTTTACATAAAACCGCCAAAAGAACAATCTACCGTGCGTAGTTCGTATCATATCCTATATATGGTATTTCACTATCGTGATAATTTCAAGAAGCATATAATGGCGTAAAGAAGTAAAGACGTTGGACCAAAGAAGAGAAGAGTAACAGAAGAACTGAGAAGTTTTTTCATTATTTTTCATATTGCCCAACTCTAATTTAATTTGATTCTCATTTTCATTGTATCTTTAAAAAAGAAGAAAAAAAAACTTATATATATTTTTATATATCTTCTTTGATTTGAATAATAGAAGAAATTTCATTTTACGGCCCGGTGTAAAATGTCATTTCTAAAATCTGGCCCGGCTGCTGAAAAGGTTGGCCACCCATGCCGTGGACGATCATCAAAAGACAAACGTCAAACGTCAAATGGCACACGTCATTCGCAGTTTATGGTATATTTTTATCACCGATGCCGATCAATGTGACTGAAGCACCCTTGAGGTAGTATTTTACAAAAATGCCGCTTCATACACTCTTATATTATGCTCTTACACACTGCACACTAAATATTTTGTTCTAATCTTTATGTTTCTGTGATCTAAATCTACACTAAATATTTTGTTCTAATCTTTATGTTTCTGTGATCAACTATGATTGGCTTGTTTATTGTATATCTTTTAATGTTTTTTTTACACATGTTGCTGCTGTTAACCCAAATAAAAAAAAAAATATAATGTGGCATATTATGTGGCGAATTTAAGCAGGAGAATAGAACGAGGACAGCCGAAAAAGACTTAGCTCAATCAGATCAATCAGAACCTAAAATCTGGTGGTGTCAAAGTTCTACGTAATCGGAGGGCATGTGTGACTAGGTGCATGGATGTGAAGGAAGCGAGGAGCGTATGTCAGAAGTATGGCAAGAAAGTATGGCATTCCATCCTCTCTCCCTACCCCTGCCGTGAAACGGCGTGATGCTAGTAGTAGTAGTAAATTAATTAAAATTGTTTTTTTTAAAATTATTATTACTATGTGGTACTTTTGAGGTTACATCTGGTTTACTTCTGAGAGTTCAAATATTGACTCCAAGTACGGTTTGACTAATTTAGTCTACATGACCCATTTTGAAGAATTGGCTTTAGACACGCGTCAAGTTGTGCTCCCCGCCTCGCACGACCTCGCGCCTCGTCGCTCTTCTCCCATTCTCTCCTAAATACCATGAAATGAGAATTCCGAGTATCAGCGCAAACCGAATTTATAGGACGATTACTTGCATTAACTTAACGCCCGAAGAAGTGATTAAGGCTATGATGTATCACGTATTTTCAAGTGAAAATATCACTTTTTCATTAGCTGCTGTGAGAAGAGATAGAAACTTATTAACCGTTTCAACACTTTGCTCTAGGGAAAAAAATATAATGTATTCACCATATTTCGAAAGTGTTTTAAATGAATACTTAGATTTACTTTCAGGTTATTTATCTGAGAGCGAAGATGCCTAGGCTAAGCATAACACATACGATACGATACGATATGTTTTTGGAAATTAAAAGCAAAGTTAACTTTGTGGTATGGTAATGTAATACACTCTCCATATCATTTTACACTAATTCGCGACTACCGTTTTTGGAATAATCATTCCATCATCAGGTCATTAAAATAAAATTATTACGGTTTGACATATGTACAATTTTTTTTGTAAATATTTCATTTTAATTGATTTGGGATTGACTCTGTGGAGCAATATGATTTATATATATATATAAAAATAATAATAAAAAATTATAAAATACTAATTTCTTACAATATTATGTTTCTTTATTTCTACTTAACGTGTGTAATTTTTGAGATTTTTCATTAACACATCATTATTTTTTTTGGTTTGACAAAGAAATTTAATTTATAGTAAATAAATATGGGTTCAGATCTGAAATGGTTTTAAATACTGGAAAAGGTAAAACGTCATCAATTTGAAGAATGACATTGAAATTTGTCTATTTTAAATGTAAAGAACGATGATAACATCTAATATCGAAATGAATGAAATGAAAATAATAAATATACGGCATTGGAAAAAATATTACTTACCCGAAAATTATTAAAGTCCATTGTTTCATTTTCTCCCGTTAATAATGAATATTTTATGAAGTTATTTGCTTTTCAAACATCGTGTTCAACGAAAACTTTGAATAGGTACGTCTTTTAGAAATTTGATAGGTATAATGAATCGATATTATTTTTAGTACATCGTTTTATAACAAACTTCATAAAGTTGAAGTGCTATTTGATTTCATAACTTCTTTCAAAATGTACATTAAACAGCAGATGCTATAAATTTTAATTCACAAAGCACCCTGAACTATGGCTAAAAACTTTTAAACTCCATTGAATATTATTGTTATCGCTTTAAAACAGTCAAATATTTTTGTTAGCCGGAGCGCAGTAATTGTAAATCTCTATAAGCGTTCCATAAAGCCTTATTTTATTGGTTTATATCATGCAAAGAGATTTCCCATCAGATAAACTTTGATATTTATTGAATCCCCGTTATAACTAACACAAAATAAATATCATGAAAAATTAAGCCACAGAAGGGTAGGTTTAAAATAATAAGTACGAAATATTATTTTTTACGGTAAATTTAAACAAAATTGTTTGTTTTTGAAATTATTCATAGTAGTAAAACAATATGACATATCCATAGTTCACAACATTTTGAGAGGCTAAAATTTTGCTTACGAATCATGGATTTATGACATTTAAGAACTTCTGTTAATATAAATCAAGATTAAATTTTATTAAAATCTCAAACGTTGATGAGGTCTAAATAATGTATTACATTTAAGCCCGTTTAAAGAAAATAATTTTAGAAAAAAAAATATTTTCAGGCCTATGAGTAGCCTGGAAAATATTTCTGAAAAGATCTTAAATACATTTCAGGAGGGTTATTTACATTTTTGTTATCCGATTGGTTAAATAAGAAGGTAGGATAATGAACTTACAATACAAAATAATTTATCCAACTTTTCATAAGCAGCTTAGTAGCAAAAGTATTAAAAGCCACAAAAATATTTAAGTCTTGTGAAAATGAATGATTTTCGATGTTCATAAGTCACCAAAATTCGTTTTAAGGTTTGCTAAAATCTGACAGTATCGATTAAGGATCAAATTTTATAAAATACGCCTTACTCTTGAGGTTTTGCGGGTGGATTTAATTAAAAAAATATCAAAACGTCTAAATTTTCAACATACAATTTTCGTTTAGCCAAAAAACAAAAGATTATATGATAAATTAATATATTTTTTGAAAAACAAACAATCCCCATTCTTACCATCTTAACTCCAGGCAAGTCTCCATGATAAAGATTTTGCGAGTTTATGTTGAGTTCTTATAAATTAATATAATATATAATAAAATCTGAAACATGGTTTTTTATAATATGCAGATGCTTTTTTTGATTAGGTACATAATTTCATGTGATTTTTAGGACAAAACGAAACATATTCATTAAAAAAAGGAGAATATTTTGAAAGTTATCCAAGACTATTTTACGGCACATTTTCATATAAAGCTCAAGTGTTTTCTTGTACAGAACTTACGATTTCGTTAAAAGCCTTATTTATATTTAAGGAGGTCATTGAAGATACGCTTTAATACTTATGGTGATAGTTCACGAAAAGTTTTAGTATTCTTCCTATGGTGGTGTTTACTTAGGATAATTGACCCAAGCAATCCACCCCGAATGGTTATTATCCGGCCATTTCACGGGGCGAGTTTGATCCTTGCGCTAAGTGGTGTCGGTTCTCTTTACAAATTATGTTCCCAGCTTCTAATCTCGGCTCGAGTTCTGGCTATAGTATCCACTCGTCGTTGCATAATTTAGTCATCTCCATCATAAAAACGGGACTATTGCTTGCTCTTAAGAGCTTAGTATTTGCAGTGCGCGCTAATTTTCATACTTAATCTATTTCACCCTTTGTTCATTTTTGGAAGAGGTTTCCATAATATTATTACAAAGCGGGAGTTATAATGTACCCGTTATAATCATCCAATCTATGAATCACACACACAAACATACATATATATATATATATATATATATATATATATATATATATATATATATATATATATATATATATATATATATATATATATATATATATATATATATATATATAAATATATTTATGTATATATATATATATATATATATATATATATATATATATATATATATATATATATATATATATATATATATATATATATATATATATATATATATATATATATATATATATATATATATATATATATATATATATATATATATATATATATATATATATATATATATATATATATATATATATATATATATATATATATAATTATAGTTACACGGTATTCACAGGCAATCCACAGTACTGTAAATGAGAGTGATAAGTTAATCCAGCCATAAACAGGTCTGAATAACACTATTTAAATCAAAGATGTATCCAAGTTGACCCATGAAACAATCGACGTTAGGATCTTAAACACGGTGTCAAAAAAATAAATAATTCATTACGGAGACAAAAAATATCAACACAAGTTTTAAATTAGCATGAGTAACGAATAATATGCAACAAGCCATGTAACCCATTACTAACTAAATGTGTAGTTTGAGGATTTCACACATGAAGTGGACTCAAAATTTGCGGAACCAACCTTTCACCCCTCCCTCTTCCCTCGTGAACTGTCCTGCCCTCAACCTTTGTGAAGGATTTTCTCTAATTTCTACACAAATACGAGCGTGTAGAGAGAAATGTATAATATACCTCAACGTTGTACATGTAGTGCGCTCGCGAGAATAGTGCTTTAATGCAAGGGATGTTAGAGTAAGGTTTTTGGAAATGTTCTAAAGCCTCAATAAGTAGGTACTCGTATAAGCAATTAATGTACATCAACGTATAATTATCAAGACCTCGTTCCATTGAAATCATTCTAAAAATGCATTGTCACATTACTATTTTATAAAATTAAAGCGCTTCTATTCTAAAAAGTGATGAATTTTTAATTATGGCGTTATTCCCTTGAATTACCAGTTTATAAATCTAAGTACGAGTGTAGCATTTTACATAAAATATTATTTTTCGTAATTTATCAGTGGGTCAACTCTTCCATATTCATGCATGAGGAAATGCATGAATGTGGAAGAGTTGATTTTTTTTAACATACTGTTACGTGGCGTACCTACTATTCTCTCTGCCTGCCCCTGTGAAAAGCGGTGTGATGTTTTGTTAAATTGTTATCTTATCAATAACAACTACTAATATTGGTTTAAATAAATTGTTTAAAAATGCAATTTTTTATATTCATATGGCTTATTTAGTTTTTATACGATACTTATACGAGTATATGGGATATCTTATTTTTTATTAGTCTTATTTTTAGAGCATATTTCATTGTTTGTTGCCAATGTTGTTAACTTATTTAAATAGCAATTCATGCTTATTTACGGGGTGTTTGTATAATAACCACACAATCAATATTTGAAGCCACGTGTTAGGTTGGTACAAGGCTTAACTACAAATAATTTATAAGGTTATCATAACGGAAACATAATTAATGAAATAATTAAATTTAGATTTCTCGGAAGACGTACCAGGAGCGCATGACATGACAAGAGGTGGGTATGGAGCGTATGACATTCTCCCACTGAAAGAGCCGCGTGTATGGGACTCGGGACTTTGTAATTAAGAGAGGATATCGCAAAGCTCTTGTGCCCGCTTGAAGCATTCTGGTAGAGAAGGCAGATTAGAGTACACGACCAACTTCCGCAGGCGTGCGCCCAACTAAATATATGCTAATGGCACTTTATGCTACCCCGTTACCTACTCCGTTGAGTAAACCTTTCTCTGAAGTGTCTGGCTGGAAAAATAAACGGAATGATTTCGAGTGTTAGTTACGTATGTACATTACACATTACACGTTCATGATGTATGCTCTAGACGCGTGCAGAGTGTGGAGAAGATTAAGAAGCGATAATATTTTGATGAAGGGATTTCTAATCCAATTGTGCCTGATGAAATGCTCTCAGCGAATGGATTACATTTTATGCAAATTTCAAAGTGTTCGAAATGTAAGCCTCGCCAGAGAAGTATTTTAAATATGAAACTTATCTTTATTTGTTAAGAACAATGAAATGTGTGCTCTTGAATAAATGCGAATGTTTCCTCTGAAAATAATTAATATTGTACTATAATACAATACCAATAAGAAACTTCTGGGTTTTGATAAAAAGCTGTAAATGTAATCCAAAAGAACACGAGTAGACTGTAGCAATAAGTGGCAATGCTCGGTTAACAACCATTTTATGTTGTCCCATCGAAATTGAATATTGAAAAAGTGTGGCAAAAGGCATTATCGAGAAACTCGCAATATGCCTTACATGGATAATGTATGTTTACACTATGAAAAGAACGTTCGGTTAATCTGTTTCCATTCCCTTTATTACTAAAGACGTTATTTTTACGATTCTACCAATGCCTTTCGTAATAAGGGATATAAAAAGTTGATCATTTCCAAACAGTGTTAAGTTCGTGTTGCTCAGAATTAACAACCAGGCTTTTCTGGCACCCTGGTCATAAATACTTAATTGAAAACAGTATAACAATAACACCATGTTCATATAATAATGCAAACATATTTTATCTTTCAATTATTCACCTTTCACATTTCTTATCGCAGTTACGATAAATGAGGAAAAATCCAATGTCCTAGAAAAAAAAAAATTTGGTGAATGTTTTTTAGTAATTGGTTTTCTTTTTTTGAGGCAACAAATAAAAAACACATTGCTTGAATGAATTTTACAAACTACATAAAAAATCAATTAGATTATTTATATGACCAAAAAATTGCAGTGTAGATGCTGCTACACAATCTATTTTGTATACGGATAGACATCTCCAAGTACTATAGCCATTAATTTATTTTAAAAAAATATTTCTACCATTATTTCTCCATCATCTATCCTATTCTTTCCCCGAATACCCTGATCGATCCGTTGAAATAACTCTTATAATCACCCAAATAAGATAAAATTTAGATATTTTTTTTAAATTGTCGACTTTCGTCGGTCTCTGTGGTGTCTAATTTGCAAGAGGTCACGGGCTCAATTTAAAACTATTAAATTTTAATCCTTAGACCTGAAGCGCTAGATGCCTTCATGTATGATTTTACGTACACACACATTAAAATATGTTAAAATTATGAAGCAAATGTGTTATAATATATTTCATTTAATATTTAATATAATTCCATTAGTGCTAGAATAAATTAGGACTAATATTCGAACTATAACTCCAGGCGCCTACCTTATAATATTGTTAATTTACCAAACATGGCATTCGATTGCATTCTGTCCGTCGCATTAGTCTCCCATAGGGCAGGACTATTGGTAATTCCGTAGTCCATTACTTTAAATTATACACTATTACTGTATACGATCGTATTTCACACTTCCATTAACAGAACGTCGAAACATTCACAATGCACCATGTTTCCTACATTTTGGGTGCACAGGTGGTTAAATGCATCAAACACGGTCATAACATGATTTATTACGTTTCCTATTTATTTATACTTTTAAACGTAATTTAACGTTAACAGTTAACTTTATTCAATTTTCACACAATGAAACCTCGAAAGTATAGTGAATATATTTGAAGGTATTACGTATGATGCATTAAGTTTATTAGTTTGTATCTGCAGAAATGTTTCAATAAGTTTTGATTGTAAAATAAATAAATACATAAAAGTATTCTTTAAGCTTAGTCAGAAACATATGTTAAAAAATGTTTATATTATTGTTTCATTCTTGTTTGAAATCAACCATAATCGTCCAATAAAGACGATGTTCTATGTCATCAAAGTAATTTTCTACGAGATTTTCAAACTTATACTAAAATGGACAAATAATTTTTTAAACGTTACCTTTTTATTTTAAAATAAAATAATTACAATCATGTTGTTACTGATCAATTAATTCATTTAATATTAACGGTAACAAATTACTTGTTCAACTTGTGTGATACTAACGGGAAAACTTTTAAACTAATTATTATCATAATATACTCGGAAAAAAATTTGTTTGTCGCGTTCTTATTCCGAACCAGCAAAAAGCTTAGTATTATATTTGTAACCGATAAACGAGAAATGAGAAAATCAATATGGATTTATTCGAGATATTCATCCATATACCGGACTGCTCATCGGATAAATGTCAATGAATTGTGGAGTGATAAATAGAGAAACAAATATTTTCTTACCATTTGAAAGTACATTTGCGAGTTTATGGCTAAGAACCAATAACTAACAAACAATAATGTAGTTTTTTTATTGTGTGCGTCTTAGGTATGATTTGTATTATGAGTCTTATATAACAGCGTGTTTATAGTACATTCGAAATAAAGAAATAAGTGATTGAGGACTTTAAATGGAATGTTACAGAATGTGCTAGTATTTAACCCCAAAAATATACTAAGACACAACGAAAAATGTATCAGCAAAGTTGAACATCTTATTTCACTGAGTTTCAAAGTTAATCATGATTTGCCTGAACTTGTATTATATGTTCTCCATTTTAATATTAACGAAAAAAATGTCTGTTTTGTAATCAAACTCGTTGTTAATAATCATGTATGTACTTGTAGCTCTATATGGGAACGGGACCCGGGAATGAGAATGGTGCAGGGGGTATCATCTTGATACAGAGCAGATAATCTTTAACCTCGCTTGATAACTGCACCATCACGCACGAAGAATGATCAAAGCACTTTTAGTATCTGATAAAGAATAACAGTTACCTGCCAAAAATATTGTACGAGCTTAAACAATGACAAAAGGTCATTAATCTTAGATAAATGATTTGATCACTGACAGCAACAGCGTAAAGGAATTTTAATTCTTTGTATATATTCTGATTGTTTAATATATTTAACTTTGGGTACGACTGCCTATGTGGGAAGAGAGAATCACACTGGCGAATCTATGAATAACTGTTTATAATAATATCTAACTTATACTTATTTATTCATTGAACTTTTGGTTTTATATTGCAACTTTTTAAACAGAAAAATAATATGAAAATTAGCAGGTTTTATGACACAGATCAACATAACGTAACCAATGAAATACTTCCACAAACATTTTTCTAAAATACAAGGATAAAATTATTTTATAGATCTTATTTTCTCCTTTCTTATAATTCTTATCTTCTTCTTAAGTAAAACCTTCAGCTTCATATCCAGTTCCTCCACTAGCATTGCTTTCTTCATTCTAAGATCCTTCACTTACGTCATACGTATCAATTATTTTCTACTCCTAGATCACGCAATCTGGAGCGCAGGATTGATCACATTGCCTTCATACAATGATCAACATAACGTGGATTCGATCCTATATGGTACCGTATTTGGCTATTGGAAGCGGATTGGACCCAGAATAAAAGGGTTTTTTTAAACATAGAAAAAAGAATTTAGGATTCAAATCCCTTTTAATACGATTTCTATTTCTATCTATTCAACATTCTGTAGCATATATTTTTGACGTAAAATTATTATATTCTTATCGCTTTTGAAGAATTTTATACTTACGACTTTTGCACTAATTCATCTTAACAAAGTTAAAAATATATTATTTTATTATTCTTATGATTAGTTTCTTTAGTAAAACAATTTTCATTTTGAGCGAGATATTTGCGAAATCTTTGTCACAAATATCAAAAATCTGAAAAAAAAGTTTGAAAAATCACTTATTTTTTTGCTTCAACAACTTATAAGATCATTTCTGTAAATTAAATGTGTATGTTTATAAACATATACATTTAATATTAAACTCACATCTTTTTTTTATTTTGAATGCCAAAAATGTTTTTAAAGTCCATAATCTAAAACGTATTTTCCAAAAATCTCATATATTTATATAAAAATGACAACGAATTTATATTTTTGTCTATACCCTTTGAAGATTAAATGGAGAGAATATTTATGACATTTTGCTTGACAAAACTTCGAGAATATAAATTCATAAGTTCGATTAGTTTCAGGTGTTAAGGGGACCGTGAAAACGGAGCTGAAATTGAAATCAGTCAGCCTTGAATTTATTGTTAAATTTAATAATTGTTTTTGTAATGTACCATGTACGGATGTTGTTGAGATCAATAACCTATCAATAGAAGGTTCAAGATGAAAAAACTTGTCAAAGATCTGACTGTTCGACAGAATGAAAATTGAAATTATTTAATATTTTAAATCTGTCTAGATGTTTTTTAAAGTTTTTTTATTGATACCTTAACATAGATGTAGAAACATCTAATTTATTGAGATTGAAATATGAAAGACTGGGAATGCTCTTACCTATCGACCTATTATTGGCTGATATAACTACTCAATTTACATATTATTTTTTGACTTCTCATCAAAGATGAAGAAGAATATGGAAGTCTGGGCATTTACGGGGCAGACGACCGTCATAGGCTGGTTTCGAAACGTTGTTCTTGAATCATTAGAACATCACTAGAGACATCTATTGGTGAGATGAAAAGAAGGTTTTTTATTGAGCAGAAACTCTTTTATTAGCATATGAGATCCGAATCCTGGAAATTGGTTCATATATATAGAACTTCCAAGAATTTGAGTATTGTGGTTGTCAATAATGGGTAGAATTGGTGAACGTTACAGTGTGTAAAGTGATCACTTAAACCAGCCTATGATAGTTGTCAGCCCCGTAAATGCCCAGACTTCTATATTCTTCTTCATCTTTGATGAGATGTCAAAAAATAATATGAAAATAACTAATGTAATTGGAGATAATCCAGATTTTGGGAACAAGTATTTGGACACACTCGAAATGTTGGAAATCAATTTACACACTGAATGAAATTTACCTCGATTGGTAACCTCATTTCTCCAATTTCGAACATCTACTGTATTTTTTGTACATTTCGTCTGGAACATAATTTGTAAGCTACCTGTTAGAAATCTTAAAGATTATTTCCAAGTATATATTATATATACAAGTCAGCAATTTGAGTTCGAAACGACCTTAAGGTGTTAAGATGTTGTATCCAGACTTTTTTGCATCTCGGTAGTTCGTCAACCTAACCGAGAAAATTCTCACAATAGAATTTGCTTAGTTCAAAGCCTCAAAACGTATAATATTACAATACTAGCAATGCCAAAACAACTTGTCATTTATATAAAACCTTTCCATACAGAATACATTTAACGTCATTTACTGATATTCAACATTTTTTTGGACTTCATGATGCATCAAATATGATTTAAAATAAACTTAGAAGCTATTTAAAAAAAATCTAAATAAAAATCCACAGCGGCAAGTGTATACGCTGGTGCCTAAAAAAAAGCGAGTTTACAGGATGAATACTCGTATGTTCATAGTTACAATTAATTGACATTGAGGAATTTAATAAAAATCTTCTAAGAACTACGACTATCCATTTTTTTACGATGCAAAGAAAAACTTGATTAATTTTTATTACATAATTTTAATAACAAGTTATTTACTTTATTTTTTGCCTGCATGATTGCCCGGATGACTGCGATTAAAGAAGAAAAAAAAGAAGGATGGTCCTGTATTTGTCAAAGTAAATTTATATAATCCATAGAAAAATGATATTTTCATAAAAATGCAGTACATTCTACAATTTTTTTTTTTAATATGTACTCTTACATATGTCATAACACAATACATCCAATGAGTTTCTTATAATAAATAGAGTACAGGAATTTTTAATATCTTTTTCAGATTTTTGCTTTTTAATTATTGTTTTTTTTTATCGTTGTATAAATTTACTGTCCGCTTGCTGTCTCCGTTCGTAGTGTGGTGATAGGCGTATTTAACTGTCGTTCTGGAGGTTCTGGGTTTAATTCCCCGGGCGGGTCGAAATAAATTAAAGTAATATTTCACTCTTATATTTATAAAACAATAACCCAGTGCTAATAGTACCTGAAGCGCAGCACTGATGACCTTACTTTCTTATAATTAACGATTAAATTTGCATTATTATTAAGAGCGTATTAGGGTGAGCAATGAAATTATTTCCAATATTTAAATGAAAAACTGTCAACTAAATATATTTCATACAATTCTAAGACAAGATTACTGTTTCAGAATCACCCTATACCTATTAAAAGCGTTATTGAAATAGCCATAACATTTTTACTTTACACAAATAAATATTTTTGCATCAATATTCCTACAACAATAAACCTTTTAATAAAATATACGATGATTCAGTGTCAGGTTTTATTTGATGCTAATATTCGTCAACATGCTTCCCGGATACAATTTGTACAATGGGTGAAACGTTCAATAAATTTACAATGCAATCCCTCTCCTGTCACTACGTCTTCCGTACTGGATAGTCATTGAAATTTAGCAATAAAACTGCATCGCATAGATGAAAATATTGTATTATTATCATTTGATTCGTTTGCACTGACAATATAAAATTGATTTATGGCGTTTAAGGTCAAGTGTGACGGTTTCAATTCAAGAATTTTATTACTAATAAAAGGTGATTTCATCAAAGCATATTGAAAAGAAATAATGTAAGATGTTATATTGGAAAATTTTCAGTTCTTATTGTGGATAGCGTGTACCTACTGGCAAAAAACGTTAACTCGAAAATATGCAATTTTGACTTAATGATGCATATTATAAAGTTTTCAACGTTCAGTAGTTTGAAATGTCATAAAACACTCTCCTTACCATCCATTGTTTACTTTGTGTAATACCACTTTTTTTAATTTTGTGACTACCGCTTTCGGAAAATCATTCCATCATCAGGTCATTAAAATTAAAATAAAAATATAACGATTTAATATTTGTTTAAAAATTAAACTTTTTGAAAGAGAGTAAGACGACAAATGAATCACAAAAGGAATATTTTGAAATGTCATACATATGTGGTTTTGATAGTAAATTCAACTTTAAGTTAAACAGTGGATATATTTTATATGGGCTAAAAGCTTTAAAAAGCAGGGATTATTCAAGCGGTGATTTTAGTGTTAAAGTTTTTTGCCAGTATACCCACAATACAATAGATTATTTTTAAAAGATAACGTTTTTCTACTTTTTTGTGTCGAGATTACAGGACTCCAATCTAACATAGAACCACGGCAGGGCTACAGGTGCCATAAGTGAGTTCGGAGTAAAGGGCATTTCAACATACGGTTCAGAAATTGGATAAATATAAGTGGACTTTATTAATTGAAAAGCAGGGTCCGATGTTTTGCAGGAAACTCGCATTAAGCTTCGAGTAACATGTTCTCTGCGTTATCTTTAATTTTATGATATGCATTTAAAAAAGGAAAACATGAAAAATGTCATCTACGTTTGGGGTTTTATAACAGTACTCATACAAGCTGAAGTGCATAAATTTCTTAAAGAAAAAAGATTGTGATTGAAAAATCAATTATTCGATACAAAAATTATTCCCTTATAAAAATTTATACCAATACTTTTGAATATCCAAACGGAGACAATAGATTGACGCAAAATTACACCCGCTTCGGTGACAAAAGAAATATTGCTCCATTTTGTGCGTTACAAAGGCAGTCGCATTCATCCATAGATTTCCATACATTTCGCATAAATGAAACAGTTACACGGCAACGAAACAATTGCGAATTGAAAATCAATTAACTGTGGGACGCTTAGCAGCTGGGACTGACAGGGGTAGGTATTACGCTGTTTTTATAATAATTGATAAAAATGCAGCGTTTCTATGCAATATATTATCTTGATATCAATTTCCAGGGTCAAATGTAATTATGGATACATTTCTTTTGGATTAAATATAAATATTATAAAATATCCTTCCAACATTTGGTACATTTTTTTAAGGTCTTCTTCAGAGTACTAAATTACAAAGTACAAAAGGGTGTTCGATTCCAAAATTTTTATATAAATCTATGTTTTGTGGTAAAAAATAGTACCTACTGCACAAATATACTAAGCGTTGGTTTGACGATATATGATGTAATACAACTTAAATAATTAAAAACATTTATTTTAAATGTATTATTCTAGATATTGATATAAAAAAATTAGAAGAATAGATTATAAGTGGAGTGATTGCGCCATTTGTATAACAAAGATGTGTTGCACATACATACCTGATATATTATGAATGTATCAATTAATTTATCATTATAAATTAACAGAAAAGCGCGAGAGGCTAGCAAGGGGTGAGCAAAAGCGCCTTGCCTTGCCCTTTAATTATTAAATATATATGTTATGTTTTGAATATTGAAAGCATTAACTTTGTGCATCATATTGATATATTATTTCGAGAAATAATACTTTGTGTTTTGATCCACTCACATTTTTATTAACCAACTAGTTTCGGCAACAACCTGTTGCCCTCTTCAGGGTTTAATTTATAAATTAAATATAATAAATTAAACCATGAAGAGGGCAACAAGTTGTTGCCGAAACTAGTTGGTTAATAAAAATGTGAGTGGATCAAAACACAAAGTATTTTTATTTCTCGAAATAATACATATGTTATAATTCCCAGTTTATTTCGAATTAGTTTTCGTTAAAAACATTTTTGTTCTTCTACTCCTTCTTATTATATCACTCTACGTTAAGGGTTGGCATTGTATATTTTTTCCACAGCATCACTAAACAGCGACTTAGAACAACAGTGAAACCAATCTCAAGTCTTAAGCTAAGATATACGTCTTTCTCCTAAGCTCCGTTTTCTTTTAACTTTAACTATCCTTTGCAATATAAAACACATTCTTGGTGACTATGCTTTAGGTTTATTTTTGTTTTATTGTTAATTTAATTCTCTAATTTAATTCTTAATTGGATATGGCAAAATGAGACAGATTTTGTAGATTAAAACAGATTATTGATTATTAAAATTTAGTAAAATTGTTTTTCTTACTCATTATATTTTTTAATTTTTTTTTATCCTTAACTCTAATGTCTGAATCTTTATTAATATCTTTATATACCTTGAAAGTTTTAACAAAAGAAAAGAAATTCTATAGATCAAATGTATTCCACGTTTTACGTACATTTTGATAAATTTTATTTATTTTGAATCAAATAATTATAGTAACTTTATGAGCCTCAACATTTATTTTATTTTCTGTGATGTTATGTACGGACCACCATAATGTGTTTCGTAGGGTTGTTATAAAGAAAACATCTTCAAAATACGATTTTGACTTTGGAATAGCTGGATGAATTCTTGTAGATTATTTTGTCAAGCGGAAATCATTATGATTTGAGGGTAGAATGTTTGCTTCTTCAGAGAAATTACATGGGCCTGACCGACCTTTAAACTATTGAATTGTTACCAGTTCGAATACTAACCGGTAGATGGTTACTAACTAAAATCTTATTTGCAAAATCATATTGTATGAAAACCTTTGACCAAACATTACCTGTGAGAGTTCCTGAGAAACCAATACGCAAAATATACATATACATACCTTTATTCACTTATCAGGTTTCTTGTAGTTATACAGCGGTCCAAAACGTTTAAAGTAAATAATTGGCCTTACGATATTCATTCAACCGTACATTAACTCGATTATAAATTCACGATGTGTAAAAGTTATTAAAGCGTATTTTTTAAAAGTAAATATTTGAAGCACTAACTTTGCGATTTTCCCTTTTATAATTTACAGATCTGTTTCTGCAAGATTTGTTTATGCTTGTTTGTAGTTTGCTTCAAACCACTATTTAAACGTAATTTTGACTATAATAAGTTTTGATGAAGAAGCTGTTTGCTTTGAAAAGTTTCACATAACAAGTTACCATATAACACGACATATACAGTTAAGTATATGTTAATAAGACTCATACAAATTAGTTTACTTGCGATTAGGGGTACGTAACTTCGAAAGTCCCTAGATATTGCTGTTATTTAAGGAGGTGTTAATAAAAAATGCATATTCATAACATTTCGAGTGTGTCCAAATACTAAAAACTGGGTTTTTCCACTTAGGAGTAATTTTTAATTTTTTGACATCTTAATATAGATGATCTAGGTTAGTTAAGTGATCACTTTACATACGTGCAACATTTACCACTCTACCAATGATTGACAACTACACTGTTCAAATGTGTGGTTGTCAATCATGTGCAGAACGGTGGATGTTGCACGTATGTAAAGTTATTTAAATATACAGACTCTCTAAACTTTTTTCATCTTTGTTGAAATGTCAAAAACATGTTCCACATATTATTTCCGTAAAAAATCCCTGATTATTAAAAAAAAGTTATACACTTGTATAATACAACTTAATGAGTTTTGTTTCATTACACACGACTTGTTTCGAAAACTACAGTTATTATTTAAACTAGTCGTGTGTAATGAAATAAAACTCAATAAGCGATATTGTACAAGCGTTTAATTAAAAAAAAACAATTGGTCATTTTTTTTTATTTATTGGCAAAGCACCCAATTTTGGGTGATACCTGATCTGTGGTGATACCTGATACTACTACGAAGTTAATGCCGAATCAATAAATAATAGTGAAAAAATCCAATTTACAAGACGATATCGTAGTCATACAGGAGAAAGTGACCAAGTGCATTTTTTTACAAAAATGTGATCATTGACTAATTGATATCTTACGGCTTAATATTGCCCTGAAAAAATCCTAAAGGATTTTAAACTTCGAAGTATAATATATTGTTAAAAATGACTAGCTGCGTTGATCTTTATTTTCTTGCTAAAGCAAAAGTGACTCAAATGGCCCTCCTGAACATTTTACGTTTTGTTAGTTGGTCACTTTCTCCTGTACGACTACGAAATGTATATTGAGACAAATTTTATTTTTATTTTCAATAACTTTTTTTTATCAAATATTGTATGTATTTTCTAGAAACCGTATTATTGTAAAATATAAGTACGTACTTGCATAGACGCAGTACCCATTTTCTCCGCTATGGCATTTAGTGCCAATTTATTAAAACCTAATTGAATCCACCGGCAAATCCGAAAATGAGTATTCCGGACTCATTGTGCTCGCCCCTCCGTGGGGGATATAAATTAAATTGTACAATGATGTCTGCCGAATGGCGAACTACAAACCTACCTACAATTGTATTATACATTGTACTACAAGGCACGGAGAAAGATTCCTACACAAAACTTCGTGGACCACTTGTCAGTGGGGACACCAGTCCTCAAAGCATAATCCGAGGGTTCTAAACACGACGTGCGTATGCACTTATATCTCTATTCTCCTACATTTATAATTTCAAAATTTTAGACACACTAGGTCCTGAATTATTTTATTTTATTTTGTCAAAATAGTATTTTTTTTCCTTTTTTACTGCCCGCCTCCATAGTGTAGTGGTTAGCGCGCTAAGAAATTATGCTAGAGGTCCCGGATTCGATTTCCAAGAGGATCAAAATAAATAATAGTGATGTTTATGTATTAAAAAAAAAACATGGCACGATCAGGTATGCCAAATACTTGAAAGTGGTCAGGTTAGGAGTCGTAACAATCGGCGGGTATGTATGAGGAGATGCATGAACGTGGAAGAGGCGAAGAATGTTTGCAAGGACAGAGTGGTGTGGCGCTCTATTCTCTCTGCCTACCCCTACGGGGAAGCGACGTTATGGTTAGTTAGTTAGTTTTTTTATGTATTAATTTTAAATCAAATACAGATTTTTTGAGTCTACTAAGTTGAATTTAATTAACAAAAAAACGTAAAAAATTATTATGTCGACAATTTTTTCTCCTAGTTATGGCATTTTCAAACGAATACTAAGTCGAAACAATTGTTACTATATAAATTTTTTATGTTTTTTTTGTTAATAAAATACAACTTAGTAGTTCAAGAAATCTGTGTATGATTTAAAAATTAATACATAAAGTAAAATGGAGTTCTACAAATTAAGCGCCAAAACAATAAAAACTTTTTGCTTACTTTTTCCTTTTTTACTATCCGCCTCCATAGTGTAGTGGTTAGCGCGCTGAGATACCACGCTAGAGGTCCCGAATTCGATTTACAAGAGGATCAAAATAAAAATAGAGATTTTTCTAGTATTTCAATCTAATATTTATTTATTATAACCCTGTACTGGTACCTGAAGCGCAAGGCGGATTTCCTTTCCTTCGTGTATATAACGATCAAGATAACACTGCTTCTAAATGATGCAATGCCCTATGCACCATTAGGTGCGGATAAGGCTTCGGAGATTTTTTTAAATTAAGATTTTACTTTATCTTCTTCTTCTTCTTCCAGTACTGCAACGTATTGATGCAGTATTATCTTGACCATTATTAAATCAAGGTTATCAAGCCTGCGATTTATGTACTAGTCCAAGATGAAATTAAACAAATATGAGAGTGAAAATCACTTACATTATTTACTTTGAACCTGAGACCTCCAAAACTGTAGCCAAACGCGCCAACCCATCCACTACAGAGGTGAAATATAGATATATTTAGGTGATGGTCAAAATTTCCCAGACAAATCGGTAGACAGTAGTAAAGTAGACGATCAGAGAAAATTTCAAAATTAACAGTACGAATTTCAAATTTTGACAGAAAAGGTTGAAAATAAAATCCTTTTTAGATTGCCCTAAAACAATAAAAAAATTATGAATTTGTTTTTTTTTTAAACGTCGTTTTTGTTACACGTCTTTGTATAATACTTAAAGCATGTTAGATCACGTGGCTGGTGTTTAAAAGGTTCAGAAGGACTGACTAATTCAATTCCTTACTCGTTGGATGTCGCTTTGCCGCAAATTAAAATCGAATTAGAATGAGAAAAACGAAAATACCCGGCCTCTCTGTCTCAAGTGCCTGAGACGTTGTCAACAATTCGAGACAACGGCTAAATTGGTAATTTTCTCATCCAAATCTCCCTTGCAACAAAATAAATTATTTATTAAATTTATATCTTTCGAGAATATTGAATCAGCATAAAAGTGTTTTCGAGTAAGGCATCTATTTAATAAATAGGACTTCAGCTTAAATATAAAATAAAACAAACAAAAAAATCCTTGATCAGAGTGCCTTATAATCTTCAAATACACAGGGAATTGCCAATTCAACATTATTGTTAGATAAAGGTATCACTTTTTCATTTAATGTCAGTTTTCGTACAAAAATATTTCTTTTTATTCCTTTTATACATTTTATCATATTTTTATTATTTCGATCTGTAATTTTTTTCAATGATGATGATGGTAATAAATACGTGTAGATTTCATCAAAGATACGAAATTTGATGAAATTACATTTTTGAATACGACAAAGGTCTACTACTTACGACTACTACTACTACCATCACGCCGTTTCCCCGCAGGGGTAGGCAGAGAGGATGGAACGCCACACTCTTCTGTCCTGACATACACTCCTCGCCTCCTTCACATCCATACATCTAGTCATACATGCCCTCCGATTACGCAGACTTTTGACACCGCCAGATTTTAGGTTCTGATTGATCTGATCGTGCCAAGTCTTTTTCGGTCGTCCTCGTTCTGTTTTCCCTCTCACATTCACATAGGTACTATAATTATTATAACCAGAAAAACAATAACAAATAACATAATTCCAAAAAATAAAAGGAATCATTGAATATCAAAACTATAAATGGGTATCGACTGTATTAAAAAAGTCGGTGCAAACAAACAAAATACACTTAACTAAAACTGACGAAGAAAGATTTTTTCCACTTGGTTATTTTTTATTCTCTTGGTTCTAATTTGTGTTTTATTTAAATTTTTTGTATAAATTATAAACATTTGAAAACGGGTTTCACAGATAGAGTTGGGTAGAAAAGTTCATCCTAGTAATCTTGGCTACCCGGCATACTTTCCAACGAAGAGACTTTCCTAGGGCGATAATTTAATTTGCTAGTAAAAGTTTTCTAAGCTATAAATGCATGCATGAGATGACACAGATCATAATGCTCCTAGCTCTAGGAAAAGTTTTACTTTCATTGCGACGTTTTTTCTCGCTCCATTTGCTATGGAAAAAACAAGTGAAAATTTCAGAAAACTGCGTCTGCAATTACTTCAGATGTTATTTTCCCGAGAGAATATGATATAAAATATTATTTAACTTTTTATCTTATTTGAGGAATATTTATATGCTTATTACTTATCTGAATTCTTGGTTAATAATTATTTTTCAAAAGTAATGTAATATCGTTTGTTCAAATCTAGTCTGCGAGTGAGTACTGAGATTGTTTTGGATTATTTAAACATGAATTATTACTATCACTATGATTATGACACAGATACTTTTAAATAAAATGCAATTTTAATGTGTCGCTAGCTTGTGACAGCAAAATGTCCACTTTATCCGACCATTTAAATGAAGAAAATTGAAAATATAAAATAAAGTCTTGGATATTATTTTAATAAGCTTCCAAAAGCAATATGAAGTGATCGTTTGAGTGGAAGTACTTTCTATGTAACTCCCAACCTTAACTACGTCAGAGACATTAATTTTCTTACCCATTTTCCTTAAGTTCACGAATATGCTTTCAATAGATAATTTCCATAAAAGCCATAAAATCAACGGTAAAAGTTGATGTATAGGGTGATTCTATTGGCGTTTAAGTGGAAAACGATTTCAAGCCTAGCCTTATCGTATATCATTTTCGAGTCATTGCGTCTACCCATTTAAATCGAGATATTTCCATATAAAGTTATAATAATTTCATCATTGAAATGAAATATTGTAAGAAAACCCGATTGAAATAAATCTGATACCCATAATATCTCATTCATTACAAGATAGAACATGAACATACATATGTACAAAATATTATTATTTTTACCAAAGAAGGTAAAAAAAAAATGATCGAAAATGGTATGTTTTTCACATTCGAACTTATAACATGCAAAAAAATGTTAAACGTGTTACGACTTTCGGAATATTTTTTTAAGCAAATTTTTTTTTTTAAATATACGTAAGCTACTGTTTTTGTATTATTAATTTGATTAATATTACCTGGTTGAAAACTATCGATTTAGCTTATTGTTTATATTGTATTTAGAATGATATCAAATTATTTTACTACACTGGACATTATGCTATCAAATAGAAATCGGAATGATTTTTTTCTGTGCAATTCCAGCCCCTATAAAAATATCCCTTAAGTCGCCAAAACTTGGATGTTTCCAACCATGTTTGACCCACTCACCAAAATGAGCTTGTTAGGGTCCCCAAAGGACTACAAGTTGTTTTACTTCACCGATCTTGGACTTCAAGCGTTGTCTTTCGAAGCCTTAATATTAATAAACAAACTTATTGCATGTCGACATGGATGAATTAATATTGTTTAAATATGTTATTATTGAACGGTGCCATTAATAATCACCTGAATGTAAGTTAATTTATGGTATAACTATTTTACTATTGTAAATATTAAGGTATACAATCACAATTTATTTATAATTGAAATCCTACTGTCTTTATTAAAAAGAATTGAAGCATTAACTCCCTTTTATTATTAAGTCTCTACTCGTTTAAGAGTGATTTTTAAAAAAAAAAATTTTCTTATAATTCTATAAAAATACAATGTTTTCAAATAAATACACCATAATTTTAGGTGAGATCACGTCTGAAAAAATATGCACAGTTTTTAAGAGTAGGTAATTAATTTTATTGTCATAAACAAGATATTATTATCGTCTTATTAAGTGTTTTTATACCAAAGTTTCCCTTATAAATTCGTTTTTTACCTGAACTTCTTGATTAGTCTACGATAATTTAATATATTGAATTCCAGTTGCGAAGTTTGTTGAAAGGGTATAGATGAATGGAATACATGCTTGTACGTACTTACGTGTCAAATCTGTAGAACCCCCCACCATAAATATGCCTACAATGGTAAACAACAGTTCTACAGAATGGAACTTTGTAAGTTCTGTTAAATTAACCGAATAACGTGTTCTTTGTGTGGCGTTTTGTTTTACATTTTGATTGCTTTGCAAAAGTCAAAGGAAGGTAACTAACTTTGCTCGTAGAGTTGCATAAAAACGAAAAGAACTTAGGGGTACAACACATGATAGATTCTAGTCATGTAAGGTATAATGATTTGGATTACGTGTTTCAAAAATTTTGTTTTATTTTTAATCAACTTTTGGCTATTTTTGATATTTTATTCTCTTACCATTTTTTTGAAACTCTTAAGCAACTTAATACGTATAAATTATCATAAATATTTTTAATAAGTTTAATTTTTACATTGCTGTGAGTAATTTCTATTTTTTTTAACAAAAATTTAGCAATACTCGTATAAGTATAATACACAACTACTCACTGAGATTTTTGTCTACCGGTTTCGAGAAACACCCGTCTCTTTGCCAAGGTAATTATAAGAGTAAAGAATAAAATACAATAAAACCCCCTATAACGCTAAGATAGGTACCGCGTTATCGGAGGGGACTTTATAAGGATGTTGATGTTTTAAAATTGTATTTCAATTTTAAATGACTCATTCAAGTCATTTAATATCATAAAATATATAAATACAATTTAAAGCATTAACCCCTTACACAATTTCCTAAGATAGAAGGGAACTTATGTCAACGTTGTATATGGGCTAACTGTAATAAGTATAGTGCATGTCATATTTGGGAGTGCATAAACTAGTTAGTTGATATTGCATCAACAAACTCTTGCAAAGTTATAAACGAACAGGTTAATGTTCACAAGATGCCATTACCGTCTAACCTTCGCCAATGACCAATTAGGTGCACTCTCAAGTGTAACTATTACGGGCCTCACCTAGTTTGCAGTTTGGAGCTA
This sequence comes from Brachycentrus maculatus, assembly GCF_059751285.1. Taxonomy (NCBI): domain Eukaryota; kingdom Metazoa; phylum Arthropoda; class Insecta; order Trichoptera; family Brachycentridae; genus Brachycentrus; species Brachycentrus maculatus. The sequence continues at coordinate 964,543 of NW_028280756.1, read as the reverse complement.
GGTGTGGGGCGTTCTTCATCCGAGTGTCCATTCGGGCAGAACTTTCCACATAAACTCCAACATTTTACTGCCCATCTGTAAGTAACTCTCCTAATACCTTATACATACGTGAGTATGAGTTGGGGATTTCTTTGAGTCGAGCAACACAAATACAGACTTCTATATTTCCTGGATACCGAATGTGACAAAAATGAAAGTCGTAAAGAAAAAAGATGAAAATACCTCAAAATCATACACATTATCAATATGTATTGGTACACATCAATGTTAAATAATGCATTTGACTCTAATCGGTTGCAATAATTTAACAAAAAAGGTATCAATTAGACTGGTCGTGACGTTTAAAAATCCATATAATCGTATTATGTATATTTAAAGCATCGTTAATATCTTAGTATGGTAAGAAAACAATTTAATAAATAATTCAGTGTCTGGTGGTATAAATAAAAAACATTTAAAAAAAAGCACTCACGGCCGTATCAACATTTTGAATATTTAAGTTTAAAAAATAAAGTGAAATATCGTTATAATAGCAAGAAGATAATAAAGGTTATTCTCGTATTTTTATAAGATTTATGTGGTAAATGTACCACATAACTATTATAAAAATTACAAAGTATATATAAAAAAAATGTGACATAAAATGGAGTAAACAAACGATAAGAAGTTAGTAGTATAATTCCATTTAATAATTTTTTAAACATTTTATCTTATTAAATATTTACTCAACTTTCTGTGAATGTTTTTACTGTTTTAAAAATATTTATATTTCGGTCACTTATGGCACATCCGGTATTTCTTCTATATTCAGGGCAGCATTAAGCTTAATTACTCGAGATGGGTAATAAGCAAGCTGAATGAACGCCGGAGAGAGAGGGTTTAGTGAGAGCGTAACGGCCACATACAACATTCATAATTAAAAGCATTGTAAGGGAATACACACCAGTAACTACCTACCCTAAATACTGTATACACAGTAGTGCCATAACTAATACTTACTTTTGATTTTATTTATAGGAGCTTAACTCTATATTTAGAGACACAAGCTACGTGAACCTAACATCTTATATTAATAACTTATATTTTTATAAACTCTAATTATAAGTGTATTGTTTTTAGTAAAGGAGTACGCTTTACAAAATACATTTAAAATTAAAATTATAATTATAACTTGTAGGTTAAAAAAACAGTACGACTTACATAATATATCAAACTAAAGAAAGTTATAGGAATATAAAAATATAGCAGTAAATCATAAGTGTCAATTTTGTACTCTGAAAGAAATGTAAAATAACACGAAATTATTTAATAAAAATTAATTTGTGTTTAGTCAATTACATCATATAATCACCCAATCCAAAAAAGTCCACTTATTCTGAGCTACCATTGTGTGTTCCTTGTTATAATCTTAACAAATATAAAAGAAACTTAATATTATTAACAAAAAAAATTATTTTATTTTTTGACATCTCATCAAAGATGAAGAAGAATATGGAAGTCTGGGCATTTACGGGCTGACGACTGTCATGGGCTAGTTTAAGTGATCACTTTACACACGTGTAACACTCACCAATTCTACCCATTATTGACAACAACACTACTCAAATTCTTGGAAGTTCTATATATATGAACCAATTTAGAAACCTTGTTCTTGAATCACTAGAACTTCACTAGAGACATCTATTGGTGAGATGTAAACAAGCTTTTTACTAAGCAGAAACTCTTATATTAGATTTTGAGAATTTTAAATTTGCAAATGATACAAAATGAATGCATAGAAATACGTGTCACGATAGATTTTAAGAAATAGTGAGATATACCGAGTAAAACTAAAATAAAAAATCAATAAGTTTAACGACAAAGTGACTGCTGGATCAATTAATGAAAAAAAGAGTTGCGTAAAAATTACGTTATTCATACTAATAAAATGAAATATTTTCCTACCCCTATCGGATCTTCTCGCGTATCCACGCAGCCACCCCTGTCTGTGGCCAGTGACGTAGTGCAACAGACGGTCCGTATTATTTTAACGTATTCTTAATTTCACGGCCCGGCGACTGCTCGTGAGAGCCGGATGGAAATTAATTTGCATAAATAAATAACATTAACATTAAAGGAGCTTCCCTCTGATACTCACGAGACGCCACTGTACGGGCGAATCACGTGGCTGTCCGGACACCTTAAAGAAAAGTAATTAAGGGTTAACATTTTTATAGCTAATTCAATCTGCAATGAAATGAGAAAAAAAGTATTTAATTCAGTAAAAGTTTATTTATTTTTTCTTCCTAATTTAACTTCAATTTCAATTGTACTTTATCCATATTTATTTTTTTATCTACATATGTATATACTTTGATGTACCTACTATCTGAGTAAATAAATAATAAGAATAAAAAAATACATTTGCATTTAGAAAAACCGTTTATTTAAAATTTCTAACATTCATTTACTACTACTACTGTTACCATCACGCCGTTTCCCCGCAGGGGTAGGCAGAGAGGATGGAACGCCACACTCTTCTGCACTGACATACACTAGCTTCCTTCGCATCCATACATCTTGTCATACATGCCCTCCTTCAGTTCTCCTGCTCATATTTGCCACATATATTTTCTTGATCATTCACAGTTAGCCATTTGCTCCACATGTCCATGTCATCTAAAAGAACTCTTCTTAATCTTTTCAATTATCCTTTGTTCAGCCTTGCATTCCTTTCTTATATCTTTATATTGCATTTTTATACGTTGGTGAGAACATATGTTGTTCTCGAAACTATTGTTTTTATTAATAAACTCAAAAAATGATGTAGACTTCATTGGCCTGATGATAAATTGGTTATTCCGAAACCGTTATTAGAAATGAAGTATTGTTTTGTTGTAATATTACACAAGGTGAACGACGAATGACAAGGAGAGTGGTTAAAAGTATTCGGATTTCCTTATAATATTTATTATTAGTAATGTAATATTTTACTCAAATTTATTGCCGAAAATATTAGAAAGGTCTTTTAGAAAAATGTTTTATCCAAATACCGGGTGGATACAAATAAATTGGGTCTTTTTTCCGCTTTGATATTCACTTGTAACAAATTTCGCGTGATATCAACTCGAGCATTGGATCCTATGATCTCGAGCTTGAGGACATCAAACACATTCTCCGTCCTAGGGAAGATGATATATGGTCCATAATCTCCGCGAGCAGATTCTCTTCGCTGACGACAGACGGTTTTTTTGCCACCATAACTCACAAAGACAAAAATATAGTGTTTAGGACGCAAGTTCCTGATGTCTTGGAGTGTGGTGAGATATAGTTTTGACAGTTCTTACGTCAAAATTATGAAGCACGATTTTTCATAGTGTCATAGCAACTTTGCTTTGGGCGGCAAATCCGGGGGAAGGATTGCGCTCAAATGACCCGAAGATTAAAGAAATATCAGAGCTGCGATAACATTAAACTTTTTTACACTGGAATTTATATTCCAGTGCATAATTCATATTTTATTTGGCGTAAAATATTGGAAATGTTATCATGTCATTAATTTAATGATATTAAGACTACTGTGTGATATCTGAAAGAATAAATAAAATAATCATTTTTGAAATATTGATCATGCAAGTAAGGAATGTGCATTTAAATGAGGTTAAAGTATTTCTTAAAAGTGTTTTTTTTTTAATTTAATGTTTTCTGTGACGACTTTTTATGTGGCAATTTGCGATGAAAAATATAAATAAACTTCTTTTTTGTCTTTAAAAAACCTAAAATTGACCTAAAATTTATATTTTCATTTATTGTATTCCGAATGATAAAAAGGAAAAGGAATAACCCACAAAGATTCTATTTTAGAAGCACGTATATAAATAGTTTAGAAATATAATATACTCATGGATAGAATGACGAATGTTACACGCGTATTCAGTTATTACTTAATGCCTATGCCCTGTAAAACCAAGACTTCCATATTCTTCTTCATCTTTTTTAAGATATCAATATATAATGATTTTTAGGCAGATGTCCTTAAATATTTGAGCAGTTAGCGTTTGGACTATCGGGATAGGGTTAAAATAAATTTGATAGCGCAAATAATGATCTTTATTATGCCGTAACGATTTTCTCCTAAATAATCATTATTTCAAATAAATGAAATTCCTATACGAACGATAAATTTATGCCCTTAATATTTTAACAAGAAATTGAATACAAAATCGGTTCCCGTTATTTCTCAGAATACGTTATAATAACAGCGCCTTACAATATTATCGCACGTTATTCCTCGTTTCAAATTTATTTAAACACATTACCATCTTCGTGTAAAGCTCGCATTGTCTCCCAGAACCCATTTTCAGAGAATTTCATGACAAATTTTCCGAGACGCTGTGTACATAGATATAAGGTAAAACGTATTTTAGATTACGATTAATGAGTTAACCACATATTCCTTGTGTTACTGGATAATAATGATAGAATGTACCTGTCACTGATAGTGTTGAAACTTTGGAACAGCATTAAGGGAGCTTACGAGTTGTATCATATTTCATGGCGTTTAGGTGACGTTCAAGTATTTATGAAGTCCTTTGTTGAAATTTAAGACGAATATTTCCTCACTTCTTGGCTGCTTAAGCACTATTATCAACATCAAAGCGCTTCAAAGGTTTACATATAGGACAACTTTTAATACTGTCTAACAATTGATACATAATAAAACAAAAAAAACTAAAGTTGAAGCAAACGTAACTGCTGCATACCGACGAGATAGATGATCATTTTTTGATAAAGTGACATTTCTTCTTTCTTATACTGGCCATAAATTGTAAAGGTAAATCATGCGTTAGTTAAAACAATGATTAACGTTTTAACTTTTTTTGCACAAAATATAAATATTTTCACAGTTACAGACGCTTTGCGGGTTGTTCCCAAAAAAAAAATAATTGTGTTAAATAAACTATACATATATGCACTTGAAATGCATGAATGTAGAAAAGGCGAATAATTTTTGCAAGGACAGTGTGGTATAGCATTATATGCTCTCTGCTTATCTCTGGTGGTTAATTAGTTAGTAAGTTAAACTTTACAAAAAATACTAATGTCAAAAAGTAAGTACTGAAATAGACTTAAATTCAACTGATCGCTTTCTTAAAAAGTGATATTTTTACAATGCATGGGTGCTATCAGATGGTTATTTACTGAAAAATCAATATCAAATGGATTGATTATTTTGAATTCACCTTATTATTAATTAAAATAATCACTGTCCATGCGATGCAGTGCCGTTTACACCATTAGATGGATGAGGGTTAGAAGAGTTTTTTTATTATTCCATCTGTACTAAAGCAAATATGAATGTACTTGACTAGGTGATCATAACGACATCAATTTAATATAATTTGTACATTATTACATTGTTTCAGTTTCCTTCCTGATAACTAGAAGGGGTTGTAGCCACCCTCTTCAGACGGATATGGTTCTATGGAAATTTCCCCGTAACATCATATTCTAGAGAGTAATAAGGTTAGTAGTCATGTTGAAATGTGATAATATTTGTAAAGCTTAAGGAGCTGATAGAACTGAATTAATGTTTATTTCTAAAAAAAGTTTTCTTTTTATTAAAATCCCTATACCAGTTACTTATTTTTTTTAACCCTTATCCGCATCCAATGGGGCATAGAGCACTTCATCATATATAAATGCAGTGTTATCGTGATCATTAATTAACAAACGAAGGAAAGGTGATCAGTCCTCCACTTCAGGTACCAATCAGTCCAAGGTTGAATAAATATTAGTGTGAAAAAATCACTTATTTTTATTTAACCCCTACTGGAAATCGAACGCGAGACCTCCAGTACGGTAGCCGACGTACTGACTGACAACTTTTATAATAATACAACGGTATTTTTCCCTTCCATCAAAATTTTAACTGATTTTGAAGAAATATGTGATGCACATAAATTCATTTTAAAGAATTGTTTTATATATTTCTACACTTTGAACAATACTTTGTAAGAATATAGGATTTGAGTTCCTGTCAATCTCTGTCATTTAAGCAAAAATGAAAAATGATACATACATATTTTATAAAATTATACAAACCTAGACCTGGTGATATTTTTCCAAATGAAAATAGCTTTGCTCTGTGATTTTGTGAGTCAAAAGTTACAAATCGTATTATTAGATGCACTTCTTGGATTAGATTCTTGGACCGTCACGAGTGTCTAATGTTACAGCAACTTGAAAACTTTAGTCGACGACTTTAAAATTATTTATAAAAACTTTGTCTTGCAATAGTAAAGTAGTAGTATAGTAAAATTTATTATATCAATTATACATAACGCTTTCTGCAACTAGATGGGATCATGTCATTTTGCACCTATGAAAAAAGTCACCTAACTTAATAAAGTATATTTTCTCAACAAACGAAACTTATTGTACAGTAGTATAGTAGTGCAGTAGCATGGTATAGTAGTAAAGTAGTAGTATAGTAAAATTTATTGTATTAATTATACATAGCACTTTTTCTGCAACTAGATGGGATCATGTCATTTTGTTCCCATGAAAAAAGTCACCTAACTTAATAAAGTATATTTTCTCAACAAAGGGAACTTGGGTAAAGCTCAACATTTCTGGACAAATGCACAATTTTCCTGTGACATTTCTTCCATTACTTCTTACAAACTCTAGTTACTTGAGTAACTTCATCATAGATAAGAATAGCAGCGGTGAAAGAATAATAGTGGGAGTTGTAAGTTAGTCCCTTAGACTGTCATTTTCTTTACCGTCTAAAATCTAGGATAAATATCAGATTCTCTCTTAAAGTCTAGTTTTTATGAAAGTATCTTGTCTTCAAAAGAGTTGAAATTTTGCTTTTATTTCATATTTGTAGTATTTTATTATTATAAAATTCTATTGTATTATAGAAAACTATCAGAAAAACTTATTTCTTTTTCCAGAATATTTAATGTTTTGGATTTACAATGATACACCCTCAAAATTATAAATATGGTTAATTTATTATTTATATTCAAAGCATTTACTTTGTGGTCAAACATTTTAATTGATATTAGTTTGATATTATTTTTAGTTTCCCAAAAGCATGGTGGGACTAACAACTCGCTCTGCATGTTTTGCATGTGTAGTGATAGTGTATGTGAATAGTACTAAGTGGGTGTGGTGTAGTGTTGTTCGCATGATTGTTAAATTGTAGTGTATGTCCTGACGAAGAGACGGGTACGTCTCGAAACCGGTAGTCAGAAGTAGTCGGTGAGTGGTTATTTACTAACATTACTAATATCAATGGTTAATTTATATTACAAAAAGTTGAATTTTGTACTAAACTACCGATAAAAATAAAAGCGAAACTATTTAAGTCGCTTCTTGCATACATGGGTCAAAAGGCGATGTAATGTTACCTAAGTTCAAAAAGAAGAAAAAAATAGCCAACTGTATCAAAAAATAGTATGCATACGTAAATAAATAAAAAATGATTGCCAAAACCTTCGTATTTAATATACTTTTAAATCATAATATTATTTTAAAATGACATATGATCAGTTGGTACAATAGATTTTTAGATTGCTAAACGCATGAATTTAAATTACGATATTTTTTGTATGAGACAAATTCTATAAAGTTAAAAGCGAATGTAATTCGTGTCGCCTAAAAGGGATGTACATAAAGGGGAGAAGTCGGTTTAACCTTTAGTTCTGTATTGAAAAGAAAACCTCCCTTGCATTATCTGGTCATGTCGTGTTGTTTTATTGTTTAATCTCCAGATAACATGGCGCACAGAACAATGTACGCCATTAGTTGAAATCTTCGGAACTTTGCCAGAGGCATCGAACTTCACAACTGTTTTCTTTGTATTCAATTGATGAAATAATAAAAATTACTTTAAAACAATTAACTAATTTGTAAATTAAAACTTTAAATAAAATTTCATGGGTTTTATTTCAAATTTCAAATTATTCAAAAAGGATCTAACTTTAAAATGTTAAAAATTAACACTTTTTGTTTGTTTACGTAAATTCGACTAGTTTTAAGAACTACGAGTGGTCTCATCGACAGGTGAATATAAAAGTTTTTTAATATAAAATTCTCAAAACTAGTCGTGTTCACAATAATAAACTCAAAAAAGTTTATTACAGATGTTATATTTTTATATTTTTATCCCTATTTCATTCCATAAATTTGATACCAAACCAACAAATAATTGAATGTCACTAAGTTTCTTACGAAATTTAGTAGAAGAAAAATATTTGGTATCACGCTTTCTTAAGTTTTTTCTTAAGTTTTCCGAAATTTTGAAAATGTGCTTTATAAATTAGGAGTAGAATCGTTAATGTTAATGTTAATGTTACGGAGTGATCTTATTTAAGGTGGTAATGCATAAAGGTGGTAATGAATAAAAACTCAGATTTACATCTTCCAAAGTCAATAGATTAATAATAATAATGTATTTTCAATTATAATATATTTTTTTTACGAACATGCAAATACTATATTGATGAATATATTTGAATCTAAAAATCCGGGGATAGTGTTTTTATTTGAATTAATGCACAAAAATAAATTATTACTTTTAAATGAAAATTAAAAACTAATTTACCTAAGCCCTAGTGTAGCCAATGTCTTTCCTATAGTTCTCTGTGGATATTTCTCCCTCCAATAATACGCTCCGTTGAACCATCTTGCGTTGCTGTTCCCCAGTTTCCCCTTTAGGATCATCCTGTCTCACTCAACCCTCCTGTTGACCTTTGTGAAAGCCGGGGGAAGTTGGTAGCCGTAGGACCGTTACAGTTTGTGTGGAAAACACTTGCATTCTCGGATCTCTCCACCGATGTCATCGTGTTTTCCTATTTTACCTCGTGTTTGTTTTTTTAACTTGAGCTTTTTAAGGATTCAAATGTATTCATGTCTGCACTGACTTACAAAACGGTAAAAAAGAATGTTTTCATTTAAAGATAATGTTAAGATTTCTTAGTTCCATTTAGGATTGAAAAAGATTTTTTGATGCATTATTTTTCCAACCATCCAATTCAAAATTTATTTGCAAAGCCAGTATATAATTTTTAAATGTATGTGTGTGATGAAAATTAATCAGGATTTAGAAATTATTATGTGATGAACATGTTTCATATATTTTGTTATTAAAAAAATATAAATTTCTACACCAGCTGCAATTGACTACAACTTTGCAGTTTATGATGATAACATATGATGTTTGATAAACATATATGATGATAATGTTTGATGTATGAAAAGTATAAATATAAAACAGAGGTAGATTGAAAATGGCCTTTGACAACATGTAAAGTAATAAAAATATTTTACTGCACCTCGTGCATGTTTGACCTCGGCTCCTAACGCATGTTTGTGGTGCAACCCCTAGTGCATGTTGGTCTTTGGGTCGACTGAAATCGCATGTGTTAAACATTTTGTGTATTTTTAAAAATGTAAATAGTGCTATGGTAGTGAAGGGTAGTATTGTTTTCATGCTGGGGTAGTGATTGTCCTGACGAAGAGACGGGTACATCTCGAAACCGGTAGGTATAAAAATCTCGGTGTGTGGTTATCTACTAATACTACTAACATTTTGTAAAAAAAAAGTTTTAATTTTATATTTTCTTGGTAAATACATTAAGTATTCACTAATACCTACGTCGTTTCCCAACATTTAGATCTAGAAAATACTAAGTGCAATTAAGTATATGATATTGTAGTAACCACATAAAAAAAATCAATAATTTTTTTTCCATTGTTTTTTTCTTATTTTATTTTTAATAATCGGTATAATACGTTTAAAATATGGAATGATTCATTGTAAGGTAGTAACGACCAATAAAATTATTCAAAAAATTTACTTCAAAGACATGTTTGCTATACATCTGTATGCGTAAAACTGCCGTTTTTGCAATTAATGACTGTTGCTCGAACGGAGTTGATATTATGCGGAAAATAATGACTACATCCCTTGCATTATTTGCAGCTTAAGGTTCTATTACTCATGTATTATGAAGCTGGATATCCGCGCCGAAGGGCAATTAAACACGCCGTTAGTTTCACGTTTCGGGGTGCAGTTTGGAAACCGACCTCAACTTGCGAAATAGTGTTTGCCTAACAAATCTGACCAACTAGCTTGATCATGTTTATCTTCGCATGAGCTTATTCTCCGCCGTTTCCTCTTCATTAACCAGAATTGGAAAATTATTATATTACACCCATTACTGACCTAACGCTTACTTACATTATGTGTATTTTACATTAAATTAAATTAAATTATACACTCGATAATATCTTAACATTGATGTAGAAGAATTTTTATAGTCTGGATATTTTCAGTGCTAACCATCTATCATATGCTGTTTTAAGTAATCACTAAGTAATCAGCATGTAGTGTACTTTTGTCAAAACTTATTTTTGGTATAAAATATCAACAATCACAAATGTGGATCAAGATCTAAAAATTCTAACGGCATTCCAAATAATTCATTTATTGGAAAGGTATTTTTTAAATTATCTAGACTACGTCAATTAAAGAAGCTAAAGCGTTAGTTCCGGTATGTAATTCCAGCCCAGACGGAAGTCTGGGTATTTACAGGGCTTACGACTTGTCATAAACTGGTTGTAAGTGATTATTTGAAATACAAAATTCACCATTCAACCCATGATTGACTACCGAACTACTCGTGATTTTTCAGGAGATTGCTTTTAAAGTTTAAAAATATAGTAAAATGTATTAAAAATAAATATCAAGCCACTTTTTGAACTTTTTAATGTGCAACGGATCATTTTAAAACAATTTTGTTTTTTTTTCACATGAATTTTATTTGACCAGTAACCGGGTTTCGTCATAACCGACATCATTAGACTGGTATCGGTTATGACGAAACCCGGTTGCTTGACAAACAAAATTCTTAAGGAAAAATACTACAAAGTTGTTATTTTATTCTATAAAATGCACTTCCACCAAAAAATTAAAATCGAATAGTAATAAAATGTTAACATTTACCTAATGAAATAGGCTGCATACTAAGGTTAAATGAAAGATCGATAAATTTACTATGCAACTTGTCTTCGTTACAGATGTTAATTTGTATGTTCTCAGTAGGGATAGCGGAGTATAAACTATCGGAAAATTTGCAAGAACCATCGGTAAGTGAAGTGGCATCATTTGAATTTCAAATGTGAAATTGATTATATAGACGAGTGGCTCTTTTACAATTGTCCCTCGTTGCCGAGGGAATTGAACTTATATATTATTTCTTACAACTTACAGTGCAGCAACAAGAAGGTTAATTTGCTAGTTATTTTATTAATTTTTTTAAGTGGTCAGGTCAGGATTTGGAATAATCGGCGGGTCTGTATGAGAAGATAACATGAATGTAGAAGAGGCAAAAAAATGGTGAGGCGCTCCATTTTCTCTGCCTACCTCTGCGGGCAAGCGTAGTAGTGGTAAGTTTTGTTTTTTTTTTGCTTTTTATTATTAAACAACGCTTACCTAGCATTTTTAAATTTTCCAAATTATTCGTGCATTATTATTGAAATTATTTTATCAACTACGTTTGGTTAATATTTTTATGATCCTAGTTTCAATTGCTGGGTATAAAAAATCACTTTGTATTGATTAAATATTACCATGGACATCTAAAACGCAGCACCTGCGTTCATAAAACTATTGGTCTGCATTAATCTGATCACAAATAACGTAACAGTGCCGAAAAAGGATAAAAAAAAACTTTTACCGGTGTATCTTAATAGATATTACGATGAACATTATTTATAAATTATTTAGTGAAACCTGAATCAATATGCACAAAATGCAGATTTGCATCAAATAATGGGAAATTTTTGATAAATAAATACTACACAATAAAATTATTAAAAATGTACACAAAATTCATAAGTGATTGTTTTTTATTAGGAAGGATTTCAGTGAAATTTATATGAAAACAAATTAATCATTACAAACTTAATTAATCATACCAAAACAGATGTTTTATCAAACTATATATTTTTTTAAATAAAAACTTTACCACCTTAATAAACGTCACCCTGCTGCTACTTGTCGAATGAAAATGTTTATTCATTCTCAATTTTTATAAGAAATAAAAAAAAAAAACAGATAAATAGTATTCAGAAGTTTATCACGAGATCACACTATTTTTTTAACGTTAACTAGTTTTAAGCAAATTTAATATAAAACGTTAAAAAACTTCTTTATTAACATAGATATCGCTCACTCTTTTCAAGAACGTCATAAATCAAAAATCGTCAATTTTCAGTAGTGCATGTTTTCGGATTGTTCAGAAAATGTACTACATCCCAGCAAAAGCGGCATATTTTCAACTTAATATTTAACCGCTACAGGGCAGAAGGTGTTGTTTTTGCATTTTGAAAAAAAGGCATTGTTTAATTATTTTTTTCAAAAAACTAAATATTTTTCAAATGGAGAAAAAAACTTCAAATTTTACCTAAAAAGATCTGTTGCACAGTAAAAAGTTCAGTAGGTGGGTTGATATTTATTTTTAACACATTGTATTATATTCTTAAACTTCAAAAACGTTATCCTGAAAAATCAAGTATTTTGATTTATGACGTTCTTGAAAGGAGTGAGCGATATAAGTTTTTTCAGCCAATATGCCATACTTAATAAATAATCATCTTTAACATGCTTTAATGGATATTTATTATTTATGAAAATTTTTAGCTTCCATGAGGGACTTTAATTTACCAAGGAAAATTGTCATCTTAAATAGACAAAGGTAGAATGAGAGGAGTGAAGACGCGGTGATTACATGTTTTTAATATCGTATAAACCTTTCGTTAAATGGTTAAACATTCATCCCTGTACGCACGAAAATTATATGCAAAAAAGGCGTGAGAATCGAATTATTTGTTGTGATCATATAAAAATAACGAAAATAATCTTGTATCAAGAATGTTTGCGTTCTCACGAAAGAATCTAAAGACGTCGATGAGCTAACGGATAAATAAACATTTTGGGGGAGAATCAACCACCACTTTGTTTATTTATCCAATCGAGTCAAGAGGGTGGCTTTCGTAAATACACAAGAAAAAATAATATCGTCGAAGAAAATGCCCGTTTATTTTTCATCTGCTACAGAAGCGACAAATTAGCATTTAGATGAGTGATATACGAGTATATTGAGGAAGATATGGCTAATAATAAATTTAAGAGTCAAATCATTTATGTACATATATTCATACTTGATAAGGGTTTCATTCCTTATCTGGTCGAGTGTCCCAGTTTTTGAACGAACAACATCAGTTGCCGCATTTTATAGCATCTGAGAGATTTATATTGGATGGTATATTTTTTTCATTGAATACCCTAAAATATAACTCGGAATTTAGGAACGGGATCTCCTAGTGAAAAACAAAGTTTGAATTTATTCATGTTTACTACAATAGTTTTGTCAAATACTAAATAATAACATATCGAAACGGCATTTTGAAATTTGTTCTTTTAAGTTTAAGTAGTTTTCTTATTCGAAAGCTTTTTAAATGTTTTTCTCTAGATATGTGAAAATATATTTTACAACGTCATAACAATCAAAGCGGATCATTTTTATTAATTTTTTTAAGTGTTGGAATAAAATAAAAAAAGAAAATCAATAAATATTTCATCCTACAATTCAATCTTATTTTATGGAGAAAATATACCTTAAAGTCCGATATTTCCTGCAGTATCAGTAAATATCACGTTTCTTTTCGCTAATATAGATTGATGAAAGCCTTTTCTTGGAGCAGTTTGGTTCGCCATTCAATACAGAACGTGAGAGTTGACTTCTGTTGGAGTAATATCGATTCGTCTGCACATAGAACGATTTTCTCCGTGTAAAACGAAAGAGGCCCTAAAAGGCGTAACCTCCCCGCAGTATAGTCTGCTTCCACTTGCTATCTCTTTAAGATCGTTTCATAAAATGTTATGGTATGATAGCTTTTAATGTTCACGACAAAGTAGTCAGTTCGGTTTTAAACGATATTGAAAATACTACGAAGTATTGGAAAATATTAAATTCAAAAGAAAAAACGATTATTCCAGTAATTGTTATAAATTGTTAGAAAAATGTATTGAATACTAATATTTCATCTGTTTTAGTGTTTTAAATTTTGACATTTCGACATGGTAAAAAATGATATGTCTGGGGATTTGCAGGGCTTTTGACCTGTCGTAGGGTGGTTAAGTTGCTACCTTTATACACTTTACACGTGCAACATTCACCGTTCTACCTATGATTGACAACCACAATACAATTTTTTTGGAGCTCCCAGATATTTCATAACACAGTACATATGAATTCACAACAACCATCTTTGTTAGACTGAGAAAAGCTTTTATGTAGCAGAGACCCTTTTATTTGTATGCAAGATCCGAACCCCGGATTATTTTCACAAACCTGGAAACGATACAAAACATGATTTTTAATTGTAATAATATTTTAAAGTCTGGATACTTATGTGTATCATAACAGGTGGATAGAAATAAAGTAGTTTGTGTCATTCAGCCATGTCATCCTTCATTGCATGACTTACGATTAACATATAATTAAAAAACAAAATATTATAAAATTATTATTGTGATGTGTGTACGCTCGGCACAAGAAAATTAAGGAATGACACATCATTTTAAATTTAAAATCATAATAATGTGTATGATAAAATAAATCAATAAATGTAACAACCGGAATAAACAAATTTCGTTTATACAAATACGAAGATTATTTTAAATTTAGGAAAATGCTTAAATAAACATTATTGCAAAGCCAAAACCTATTTTAATATCGTGAAAATTATTGCTCAAAGTTGTTCGGTAGAAACAAAACCACACAAAGCTTTCTGACCTTATTGAATAAAAGTTTATTCCTTTAAAGATTTATCAAAGAAAGTTTAACAGAGCGAGAAATCTCTTCTACTTCCGGTGATATTTATTTCATCCCCTGCCACCGGAAGTGCCATGCTTCCCCGGAACACGAACACCGGATACGATAGAGGTTCCCACCGCATCGATTAAAGGAACGTGCCGATATTGAAGCCACAATCCTTATTTTATAACCGAGGAGACATTTCAATGTTATATTATTTAATAACACGCCAGAGAAAATATCTGCATTATAATATATTAATAACAAACGGAGAGAGAAAAATGGTTTAAATTACTTAGTAACTTTTCGATTTAGGTGTATTTAGGGTTAAAACAAATTTAGAGGTAAACTTGTGTAAAATATTTTTTGAATGAATTATATCTGATTTAAATTATTATTTATAAAACAATGAAATCATAATTAATTTTAGATCGGAAATATACCACGACTGACTACTCTGAGCCAAAGTTTTCAATCTTAATGCTTCTTTGTTCTTAAGGCTAACTTCACTTAGGATATTTATTATTCAGTTAAAATATTAGAGTTTGTTATAAAAACGAATCTCGAATAGGATCTTGAAGTCACAGGTTCGAATCCAGAAAATAGCAAAACGAATATTTATTTTTAATTGCACGATAGGTTTTGGATATAATGCTCATATAATACGTACTTTCCCTGTCATAACTATTCTATGTTCTTACAGACAAGACTCTCAAATTGGACTTTGGTAATAATTCCTTTTTAAAAATGTATTATCAAAAATATTTAAAAAAAAAACTAAAAAATTTGAAAATAGCACAACATCTTGTTTTAAGTATTCTAGACTAGAAATAATACGTATGAACACATATGTTTTTAAAAACAAAAGCTTTTTTTACCATGTTTTAAATATACATATATATATATTTCAACGTGCATTTATTGAAAAAAAAGAGGTATGTATAACGTAATTTAAACGTGATCGGTCTTAATTTGTAGAATAAAATACTGTAAATATAAGAAAAAAATAAATTACATTTTTCCTTGAAAAAAATATTATAAATCTGATTAAATTTCAAACATTGAAAAAAAAGGTTGCACAAAATATTATCAAAAACCCATATAAGCTTACATTGAAAAGCACAGGTTTCTGAAAATCCTTTAATTAAAACGTTCCGTGGCCCCTTTGCGTCGCGGCAAATTATGATTAATCAAATATATTTTGCTGCGTCAAAGTAAAATATTTTAAAAACGGTTCCCCTAAAGTGGACGATTCTTTACGGTCTGTTGGAGAAATAACCTTTCGTCCGAATAAACACGTGGACATTGCATATTCATTCACTCTTTGAATTGTCGATGAAATGAACGAAAGGGGAAGACGGATCAATGTCAAAGGATATTATGAAATTACAAGGAGATGTGGTTGTGATAAATTATCGTCGAGATCCGCAATCAACCGAGGACTTTGAAAATTACGTTTTAAAATTAAAAAATATTTAAAGTATATTTTTTATTTAAATTTTTGATTTATTTTTTGTTAATTTTCTTTTTCATTTCTCATCATTTTGTACTATATGCTAATATTATTTATTAACAAGAGACATAACTAGCTAAAAATTTTAATTTAAAAAGCGATTGAACGGATTCACAAAATGAAAATGATGTGAAATAATTTCCTATGTATAATGTTTTTTTTTATTAATATAACGGTGCACAAACAGTTCAAACGCTCTCAACATACCTTTATCATTTTTCCAAAAATGCTTATCTCAGTCTGGCATTCCATGTATATACACACAAATGAAATAAATTTGTAATGATTCATATTTTTGTATGTGTAATATTTATTGAAATGGCTCAATGTAAACTTTGGTGTGACGATAGCGATGTGTAAAAGATAATAGACTTTTGAGGGTTATTTTACGAGTAGTTAAGGTAAGTTAGGTCTTGTAATTTTTATGACATTTATCATTTTGTCCCTGTATCGTTCAAAAATGCTTGTATTGAAAAAGGTCGTCAAAGCATTCTACCGATTTTCAGGGAGTAAATTCAATGCTGTATAAAATCTCGTATTTTTCTACTGCCAAAAATTCTCAGCGCAATATTTTTAATTGATAGATTTAACTATTAATAGAATCGTCTCGTCTTTCACTACGAAAATTCATTCAACGAAATATCTATTTACTACAACAATTTCTAAATTGGTTCATATATATAGAACTTCCAAGAATTTGAGTAGTGTGGTTGTCAATAATGGGTAGAATTGGTGAATGTTACACGTGTGTAAAGTGATCACTTAAACCAGCCTATGACGGTCGTAAGCCCCGTAAATGCCCAGACTTCCATATTCTTCTTCATCTTTGATGAGATGTCAAAAAATAATCTATTTACTAAGTTATTAATACTATTTTTTTAAGAAGTATAGTAAAATAAATTTAGTAGGCGAATGTAATTTGTTAGTGAAGCAAAAAAATATCGAGGAAAATTTGGCATGATCACGTTTTTAAATTCTCTTAAGTGGAAAGGTCAGAGTCGGAATAATCTGTAGTTAAGTATAAGAGATATACGAATGTGGAAGAAGGGAAAATTGTTTGCAAAGAAAGATTGGTGTGGCGTTCTATTCTCTCTATCCACCCCTGCGGGAAAGCAGCATGATAGTTAGGTAGTAGATAGTTTATTAACACTCTCATTATCTCCTCATTAATACTGTCTTTTGTTTAATGTTACTTAACACTACTTCATGACTACCGGTTTCGGAATAATCATTCCATCATTAGGTCAAATGTAGACTACACTATTCATGAAGTAGTGTTTTAAGTGGTATTACACAAAATGAACGATGAATGATAAGGAGATTGTTAAATTAAATATCATACCATAAAGTTAACAATGCTTTTCTAATACAAAATAAAGTAAATGTATTGTCTGGAAGCCAATTTTAAAATGGATAGATATTACTACACAGGGACTCCAAACTAAATTGTGTCGAGATGTGTTTCCATGGATAGTGTCGCAGACTCTCAAGTCAGAGTTTCTCGGTTCGAACCCACTCTACCATAATTTTATACGTATTTCTAATAATTAGCTGCTTAGGCTCACAGAAAAATTTTGAAATTGAAATGTGTGTGTACATAAAAAAAAGAACTAATGAGTTATAATAAACTTACGTGAGAAAAATACTTGAGAAGCTTTGGTCTTCATTTGATTGATATTTGTGTAACGTCAATATTGATTGGAAGTTTTCATATTCCACCATTTTCGATAACACATATCAAATTGCTACAGTTTCAGAAACACTACGTCATAAAACAATTGGTTGAAATTTTCCGAGGATGAAATGTGAAAATTGTTAAACGCGTGACGTTATCTTAATTAAATTTTAGTTAAATGGCTCAAAAATCTACAGAATGAACAAAACGGGTAGCTTATCGTAACTCCCTGTAATACAAGCTTTATTATTTTAATAACCTTTGTTGAAAATCAAATTTCCAATCTCGGAAAGCTCCGACGCTCTAAATAAAATAAATTATTATTTTATTTATAAAAAGCTCTTTTCAAAGATAAAAATACAAATAAGATAATGCTTCGCTTCAAAATGCTTTAAGTGGAGCGTCTTAAAATATGTTCTTTGAGTATGTCAAAGTTATGCACACGACACAGTCCTCCTAGTACATATGTTATCAAAATTTATATACAAAAATCCATTTCCATAATATAATGATATAAAATCATATTTTCAACCATTACCATAACTTAAATATAATTAATATTATGAAACACTTATTAAATTCTAACTAACTATCTTACTAACCATCATGCCGGGTAGGCAGAGAGAATAGAACGCTACACCAATCTGTCTTTGCACAACTTTAACAAACTTCACCTCTTCCACATTCAATATATCTTCTCATACTTGCACGCCGATTGTTCCCACTCCTGACCTGACCACTTTCAAGTAATTGAAATACTTGATCAATCTAAATTTTCCTTGGTCTTCCTCTGTTCTATTACCACATTTGCATCTTAAATTCATGGTTTTTAATCCCTGGCTTATTGTGTACGACTATATAACACTCAGATGATGTCGATAACGATGAAACCTGGTCAATGGTCAAGTGAAAAAATATGTGATATGTTATAAAGAGCTTATTCGAAACGTAATAATAAAATCATATTGTATTTTAATTATTTAATTAAAAGAATTTATAAATGCTGGAAAAAATATTTATGATTTTTTTAAAGTAAATAAGTCGCTAAATATCTGCATCGTGTTTTTCAGCGACATACCGACTTCATCTGCCAACATGACAGCTCTGATGAGCGCAGTACACTTTTTGTGGATGATGAGCGGCGTCAGCTGATGACGTCACGGGACACTCGCTACATGATTAATTACCCGAAGATTAGAGCGAGTTGCGTTTTCAGGCCCGTCCGAGCATTAGTAACGCTAATGAATTTTCAGGAGTGAAAACTCTGCATTCTGCAGAAAACTTAGGGAAGAAAAATAATATTGGTCAAATTTATTATCTTATTGATGGCAGATAAGTAAACAAAAATCAAATAAATCGTTTTTTTTTGTAAATATACATAAGTACCTACATAAGTAAAACATTTTGAGTGTGTCCAAATACTTGTTAACAAATCTGGATCATCTCCAATTATAGGAATTGTTTTTCATATTATTTTTTGACATCTCATCAAAGATGAAGAAGAATATGGAAGTCTGGGCATTTACGGGGCTGACGACTGTCATGGGCTGGTTTAAGTAATAACTTTACACACGTATGAACTTCACCAATTCTACCCATTATTGACAACCACACTACTCAAATTCTTGGACGTTCTATATATATATGAACCAATTTAGAAACATTGTTCTTGAATCACTAGAACTTCACTAGAGACATCTACTGGTGGGATGAAAAGCTTTTTATTTAGTAGAAACTCTTATATTAGTATATGAGGTCCGAATCCTGGATTATATTCACACATAATCACACTATGATGGTCGTCAGCCCCGTAAATACCCAGACTTCCATATTCTTCTTCATCTTTGATGAGATGTCAAAAAATACATATGTAAAATGGTTTTAAACAAAACAAATGATAAACAAATAAAGATCGCCAACAAAGGTATCAAAATTTACTTTTATATGTTACTTGAAATAAATATCTTAAGCTCTCCTTTACTGACATCACAGAGCAAATATTTTCAGTATTTTTAGGTATTGCATTTTTGTATTTTTTTATGATTTTAAACAGAGAAAAAAATATTTTTTTAAAATTTAAATTCTACTTTGCTTTTACGAAAATACACATTAAAATATAATGCATAAAAACACTTGTTACAATAGAAATAGTGGTATTTACAAAGTAAAACGGATATAACATATGATATTAAATTTAAAATGAGATTTTACCAAAGAATGACTGGAGAAATATTAAACGATATTTATTTATTTACTGTTTAGTTTTTTGAAGAAACTCATATTTCATTACAGAATATTTAAATAATTATAAAAAATAGTGCATTATATAAGAATCGTTACAAAAAAATGTATCTTAACTTGCACTAACAAAACTTATTTTGAGAAATTTAATCCTTTTCTGACCAACCCCAAGTTAAATTCACCCCCAAAGCGTACAAAACAGCCATCAAAGCAAAACAATATAAAGCAACCCTCTCCTTATCCACAGTACCTGACTCTGCAGATTGGCACCCCGTGAATAGAACGCCATTGCTACAGTGTCAAATAATAATAAAGTCAGGGAGGGAAGATCTAATGACAGTTCCACTAACTTCCTCCATACAATCCCGTTAGTTATCTCTTTGACTAATTGAGTTCCATAAGACACCTCGTATCCTGTGGCTGTTGTGGGACGAATGGAGGGAATAATACCGGATTCTGTAAATACAAACAGAATAATAAGGTGGCGTTTCTCTCGATATTCAAACGTGATATGTATGCATATGATTAATATACACACAACATTTATATATATATATATATATATATATATATATATATATATATATATATATATATATATATATATATATATATATATATATTATATATATATATATATATATATATATATATATATATATAAATATATATATATATATATATATATACATATATATATATATATATATATATATATATATATATATATATATATATATATATATATATATATATATATATATATATATATATATATATATATACATATATATATATATATATATATATATATATATATATATATATATATATATATATATATATATATATATATATATATATATATATATATATATATATATATATATATATATATATATATATATTTATATATATATATATATATATATATATATATATATATATATATATATATATATATATTTATATATATATATTTTATATATATATATATATATATATATATATATATATATATATATATATATATATATATATATATATATATATATATATATATATATATTTATATGTTTGCTATTGCTGAAGTAACTCTGTGGTACTTTTCATAAATGATATTTATCCCAACATATACCCACTCATGTCGTATAACATGTTGAAATTATTAAAAATGACGTTTATATTTTTTTTTTTTTGTGATTTTTATTGTTTCACCTCTATAGGACTAGAATAATAAAGAGTAAAAATATGAAAGTTTCTCAACATTTTTTTTATTTGTACAATTCCTATACGGCTCTCTTTATCGGGAACGTAAAAAGTATGGAACGGCAGAATGTATTCTACAAATGCACTGCTTTGCATAACAAGTTTTATAGTTGTATTTTAAAACACTCCAAATTATTTATTTATAGAGCTTTGCAGTTTCAAATAACAGATGCACTTCATTTTCATATCTCAGTGAAGCTGTTGTTCTGCCATTTGTGTTTAATATCTTCCAGATGGTTTTAAGTGCAAAACCATAATGGATAGATGCATCAGTCATCAAATATTAAGAGTAGAGTTTCCATCTACAAGTCTTCTTTCACAAATAAAAAATACACACCGTTTTGTCATAGACTTTTGAATGAGAAACCAAGTAATTAAAACGTAAAATGTTGCTTCTTTGTTTTATTTTATTATATTTTGTTTTGTGGGCTTAATTTTAAATCAATACATTTTGAGACAAGCCTCGTCCTTTTATTTGATGAACATTGTTTTCACTTCACTTTAAGTCTTTAATAATTTATCTTTATAAATTAATCATAATATCATAATATCATATTATCTTTATAATTTATTAATTTATCTTTATATTAATATTTCCTCTCGTAGAGATTGAATGAATATTGTTTTTGATGATAAGTTACAATGCTTATTGTTTACAAATATTGATACATGAAAACATGAAAATGTACAAACAAAGCTTACATTTGTTTGTAGAATTCCTTTTACATAAGTAGCTTAATGAAATAATTTCAAAAAATGTAATTCGAACTAACATCTTAATAATATTAAGAACTGGATACCGGATTGCACCAGACATATGTAGGTTATTTAATAAAATTGAATTTCATAAGTCTGTATTTGCTTTGCTTTGATGTGGATAGATATATTTGTTTTGATTAAATATATAAGTGGTTGGTTCTCTCAAAGGTCTAAAGTATCAAATATTTATGTTTGAATCTTCGAGTAGATATGTGGATAAATCTGAATCCAGGCAATATTTTAACATGTTTTTTAGTGCTTTTTTTTACAATTCAATAAACAAAATTGATGAAATAAAAAAATAAAAACAATGCTCTGATTTTTTTAGAAAATAATTCTAACGTAGTTTTGTGTATCCCAGCCACCTATTAAATAATCAATATGCATCGATTATTTATACATGTAAATATGAACAAACTACTTGTTTATTTCAGTTAAATATAAAAGTTTGCATGAGTCCGGGAATACAACCTCGAGTGCCCTAGCCCTTTGTGCTATACTCGTTTACTGACCTAATATTCCTTTCATTATCTGTCATAAAGCAGTTATGACCTCTACCCTGATCTCTTTAACGTAACTTATCTATATCCCATCAAATATATACATACCCTGGATTAACGAATTGACTTGGATTTGACTTTTATCTAATTAACGAACTTATTTGCATCCACATGAGTATTGGTTGAAAAAATATACACGATACACTATTAAAAACTGTGTATGAAAATCAAAGTACAATCAATCTATTAATGTGCTCCGATCCCCATTCATTTCAATAAAATATAGAGTCCCACAATAAACGATGTTTGAATATCAAAATTGAAAATGTAATATTGGGGGATGGGCGAATATTTAAATCGATTTCATAAAGGCTTGATCGACGTGCAACAACTCATACTGATTCATGTCTGCGGCCACCCCTATCCGGTGTCAATCGTTTCCGATAGGATAAAAGAGTTATCCCACAGGAAATCCTATGGAATTTGTCAATCGCGTCAGCTAGTACGTTTTCAATATTACATGGCGTACTTTTTTTACAAGTTTTAGATTAACTACTGAGAATGCTTTAATTAAAAATTTATTTGTCATAAACAAAATTAAAGATTTTTTGGAATGTATTAAATTAAAATATATCTATAGCTCAACAAAGATATATTATTATATTTAAATAATTTTACAGAAAGCGAATTGAGAAGGAAAAATCCTTAATCAAATTGAATGACAAATATTTATAAATATTGACTGCTCAATCAATTTCAAAATCATTTATTGGATTGAATGGTTTATAACTTAAATATAACAAAACATAAAGGTTAAATTATTTTATTTATTGTTTCGGCATTAACTTTGTGGTAAGACATGTTACAATGATTAAAGAAAACACTTCGTTTTTTACCACTTCAGTTTTATTAGACTACATGTTTCAGAAGTTAAACTTCCATTCATTCAGGTCTGTATAATAACTATACAGTTATTATACAGACCTGAATGATGGAAGTTTAACTTCTGAAACATGTAGTCTAATAAAACTCAAGTGGTAAAAAACGAAGTGTTTTCTTTAATCATTGTAAGGTTAAATTAAGTTTTTAATCATCTCATATAATTAAAACGTTCAGTTTATATTATTTGATTTTAACTTCAGAAGCAGGTTATAAATTTAACACAATATAACCTCATAAAATATATAACTACCTTTATTCTGTTGTAAACAGCAACATCAAAAATATTTTTTTGACTCTTGACGTTTGATCGTTTTAAATAATAAAAAAATATTCCAAATTATTCCATTAAATATTTTTTTTAAAAGACATTTACCATTCATTAAAATTGATTGTGATTTTTATCAGTAATTTTAGTGAATTCAGTAAATACAGATTTATTATACTTATTGAAAATACTAATACTTAGTGAAAAAATGATCGACTACCTTCTAAGAGACCAATGTTTTGTAATAAAATAACGGTTTCAATTACTTGAAAAACGTAATACAGATATAGTTAATTGGTGAACGGATGTTATGTTCAAGGACCTAAAATATAAGAAACGTTTTTAAAATAATTTTAAATTTAAATTCACAATGCCATCTAAAGAAAACATAAGATAGTTTAGTGTACCAAGTTCTTAAAAAGGGATGGGCGAGGAGTTCAAAATTAAGAACTAACGTGGATTTTGAGAAGTTGAATGAATGTGAAAGAGAGAATAATATAGCCTTAACTAGTGGTTTGGAAAAAGAGGTTTCTTTGTCTACTACTAAATTAAAGCAACGTTTAATTGGTGAGCTTAAAACGTTTTTTTTTAATAATATTAAAAGTTAGAATGAGTCGACGAATGCATGCTAACAGCTTTGCATGTTTTTCTGAAATTTAAATATAAATGACCAAAGTATGTATTTTCAACGTGTGTTTTCGAAATTTAACCTCAAAACACAAACAACAGTGCATTGAAACGTAGATATCAGTTTTAAAAGACAGTTAGCAAGCAAATAACTTATTGCATCTACAATAATTCCTCATATGACTAGTGAGAACTAGTGCTAATAAATACTAAAGTAGTGTTTCCAAGTCACTTTGTTATAGACAAGTTGAAAACAGCCAGGTTAGAACTTCGCAGACGTTCTCAACGAAAAGGTCATTTGAAAAAAGGAAATATTATTTTTTTGAGCTCAGATGATTTTCCCCTGAGCTTTATGCGTGTGTGTGTGTGTATGTCCACCGTAACCTATAAGCGTGTTCACGTTCACGTCATACAGAATAAATTTACTACTTTAATTGGATCAATTAGAATTTATTGCAACGATTTTACACATGGGATTGTGTGAACGGATTCGTCAATTTAATTTCTTTTTTCCAACCGGTGCTTTCACGTTATTTATTTGGCCGCAAATTTATTGACGCCGGATTTCATTCCAACAAAAACATTGCCAGTATTAAAGGAATTTCTTCGATATGAAAATAATGGAAAATATTAAGAAATTAGCAAAAAAATTAAAATAGTATTGAAATCGAATGAAAGAAGTGTAATTATTGCAACGCTTTGCGGTTTGCATGAAGAAGTCGTTTGTATTTGTCTGACAAGAAGTGCGTTGTAAGAATATTTTTTTTGTAAATAGTTATATTGACTGGAGATTTGATTACTCCTACATTAATATTCTTACTAATGTTTGGATATTGTTATTTATTTTTGTTTTTTACTGTATTTTACTTTACATTTATTAACTGAAATGAAATAAACCTACTTTTTCCTCCTTAAAAAATAATATATTGTATCTTTAAATATGATTTTACTGTTTTATGATATAAAGAGATTAAAAATGAAAGGATTTAAATTGCCTTGTTTTTTATTTAAAGCTGTATAAAACAATTCTTTTTTAACTACTTTTTAAGAGCTGTAGAGAAAATATGTGTTGTACTTTATTTTACATATTTGTATTAAATTTTACATTCTGCTCTGTACTGAAATCTACTTATTCCGGATTGTACCGAAATAATTCATAATTGTATTTGCGGCTATAACTCATAAAACTATCACCTAAATGTTGTCAGTAATGGTGTCATAATATTTACGCAATGTTATTTATAAAAACCTTTTCCCACCTATTAAAATTTTGACCCGTGACCCAATTTGTACAGCGAAAATGAACCATTTTGTGGCTTTGTCGCAACTTGCGATCGTAAATTGCGGCCGGGTTTTTGAACAATTGCGGGCCGGTTTTTGCACAATTGCTCATTAGCCGGGAGATTTATTGTGACCCATATAAGTTGGGACGGGATCCGTTCCATAATAGCGGGAACTATTATTCCGCCTGCAGTTTATTGCATACTTCACCGTGACATTCAAATGGCCTATCTGAGTACTACCACTCTTTACTACAATATGACAAATGTGTTGATGTTATATAGAACGAATAAAGTGTCATCGCCGTTAGTAAATTAATCACACATTCTGATTTTATTTATATCGATATATACGAATTTGTTTGAGTTGAGCGAGCTTTTCTATTTAGCTAAGCCGTTTAGGATTCTTCCCGAATTATTTTACACATTACGAGACGCCTGAAAACATGATTTTAAATTTTTGTTTAATATTTTGATTTGATCAATTATTTTATTCGCATTATTTTGAGTATGTCCAAATCTTAGTTCAAAAATCTGAGTTAACGCGTTTACGCGTTCAATTTCCATGCTGAAGATCTTAGGTTCGATTCCCAGAGAAATTAAAAGAAATATGAAAGAATTTTCGCTGGTAAATTTATTTATTGTCACTTTGCATTGTCGTCTATGAATTTGCGATCAAGATAACATTACATCAACCAAATATTTTTGTTTGAGATATCATTTGTTTATTTGTGGACATTTTTGTATATTTATAAAAAAAGTTAAGAACAATACATTTTAGATAATATCATCCTTTTTTTCATCTTACTTGATACGTGAATTTCCAATGTAGTTATAAACGTTATGGTAATGTGAAACAATTGTTTTTATTTTCATTTTTATTTAAAATGTTAGCTATTTTTTTTAAAGAAAATATGTATATTTTACTATTAATAATATACGTAAAACAAAAAAAGACAAAAAATAACTGTTTGTTAATCCAACTATTGGTATGATATATGGTATTTTTAACACCCGGTATGAAATAATGGTAACGGGGAAATGAATTATCAAAGTTTTAGCATATTTCCGTAGATAAAATTGTTAGCAAGCGATTCAAGAATATATTTTATGGTTTCTAAATAACGATTCCAATTAATTTTACCCCTATAAATTTTAATGGCGTTACATTGAATACGAGCTCAGTAATAACTTAGGTACATATTCATATATTTCCCCAACGCTATTGTAGGAACGCTATATTTGGCTACTCAATGCTTCAAACGTGCTTTCTACTCATTTTATAGATTGAGATTATGTGCATTTTGGATGAAAGATGTGACAGGGTTATAAAATATTTAACTTTTTTAGTACCTACGAAATGGAATAATTAATTTACTAGAAAATCATAATCATAAAAATTATAAAAAAGATAATAAATTACACATGTTTTTTTAAAAAAACATCTAATATTTGAATAATTTTTGTATTCTCATGCTTGTGGTGGCAAAAAGCACGCGTGTTAAATATGTTATATGTGTGGCCAAATATAAAGTTAACATATTATCACTTATCCAATCAAAACAACTATTTTTCTTTTAATTTTGATTATCCGGGTATTTTAAACCACATATATATTATCATTTTCGCATTATATTACTTAATTGGTTCCAATTTGAAATGGATTTTTTTCGTTTTCAAATCTTGAAATATAGGTTGGTTGGAAGATATTGCTCTTTAGCAATAAGCCCGCTAATGTACTTATTTATTTTCTGTTCATGAATTTTAAATAAATATGGGAAAAAAATATATGGCACTATCTGTTGGAAAATTATATCCGTAGTTATCTTTAACGTCTCCACATTGTATAGTAAATTTGGCTGCCATGCTGAAGTTTCTTGGTTCGATTTACATGGTAATAAATTTTTTAATTAATTGATTTTTGGCTTCAGTATTTTTTAAATAGTTTCCTGAACTGGTATCAGAAAAAAAAGATTAATCACCTTTCATTCAAACATAATAAATAAACAAATTATCTGGCATTAATTTGATACAGTGCTCTATGCATAATTGGGTGCGAGTAAGTGTGGGTAACAGTAGTTATTATGTTTCATTTAATACCAAGAAACGGAGGAATCGATTTTTTTAAAATGAAAAGATACACGGTCCATCGCAAATAAATCCAGTCAAGTTATGTATTATACATTGCATTATTTTAATATCTTTCTAAATGAAAGAAAAAAATTATATCTGCCACGCATAATTTTTTATTTGTTTAAATGGATGTTATTCAATTTAAAATACCAATTTATTGTTGCAATGAAAAATCTAATAAATGAAAAACGTTGGTTCAACATTTTAATGATCATAATATTTTGACAGCTGATCTTTTTCATGTTGAAAATTAGGTCCGAAAATTTGTTTAGTAACCACATATTGAACGGAAACCTTTCGGTTTCGGTTATTTGTCTGTCGGACAACTTCGGGTATAAAGTGATTAGAGACGTTATTTAGGGGAATCCCATTACAACTCATTTAACTAGCGGTGTATTTATAGTGATAGTATGGGATATTAGTGAGAGGCGTTTTCGATATTAATGAGTGACATCCCGTTCTTAACAGCGTGGAAGTTTGACGTTTTAACACGTAGCGTTCCAAATGTTATGACACGTGGATAAATAACTGCGCATGGCATCTCACCCTAAGTAAACTTATTAGTCTAATAATGGAAAGAAAATAGACCGTGTTTACTTTTGTTTAAAAATATACCCACGATCAAATTAGCACCAGTTTAATGAGTTTTTCTTCCTCTTCTTATTCTTCAATGTGGGATGCCAAAGACTTTACCTTCTATTAAATTTTACCTTCATTATTCATGGTTCAAGACCAAATTGAAACGCTTTTAAAGAGGGATCCTTGTCGTCAACTCCTTTATTTGATTAATCTATTTTTAATTAATGCTTTACTTAGTAAATACCACTATTTCTTAAAATCTACTGTGACACGTGTTTCGATGCATTCCACATCATTTTCAAACACGGTGTTTGAATGGATCGAAATACGTGTCATAATAGATTTTAAGAAAGAGTGGTATTTACTAAGTGAGACATTAATTAAATATGGATAGATTTTAACACAAAGTGACTGCCGAATCAATTTATGAAAAGATTTATCCATTTTGCAAGAGACCGTCTACTTTTTCGCTTTGTCTCACTTGTCCTTATTACAACCAACTTTACGACACTCGTTTTGTACCGCCATTTAACAAAAAATTATAAATATTAATAAATTTCAATTTGTAATTGCTTCGCAGTACTTGTACTTTTTAAAACATTTTGAATTTTGAACAAGATAAATTAAAATTTCAATAGGTACTTGATGACGCTAGCAGTTTTTAAAAGCTCTAAACTAGGGATTGCGATACTCGAAAAAATAACGACATTTCATTGTGTTATTAGTTAAGTATTTATTATTGAAAGAGTTAAATATCTCCTTTTTGTAAAATTGTTTCTTCTCTGAAAGACTGCAACAATAAATCCTACTTGTATTTTATTTAAAATATAAAATCCAAACTACGGGAAGCATTGTTTCCAAATTGGTTTTCAGTTTTCAGTTGTCTGCCGTTTCAGTGCACCTGCAGTCTCTCAGTACTTCAGGCAGTAAATTAAATTTCATAAGGCCGTATATTTCCTTCTGTACGTGTTACCGAATTACAATATCCTGTAACCACCCTTACTACGGCCCTGGCGCGAGAAGGGGAGATCTGAAAGAGAAAACGAAACTCAGTAGTAGAAATTTTAGCTTTGTAAACTTTTGAATGAAAAAATGAAAGATTTTATAAAACGAAATATGATGGGTAAAATAAATTTATGTATTTCAATAAAACGAATTTATTTATTTAGTTTATAAATGCGTTTTACAGAAGACTAGTAACGTAAAATATTAAGAATAAAAAACAGTACATCTACAAGTTTAACAGTGTATTTTTATTGTTTCACTTTTTGATTTAAAAAAAGTGATAAAAAATATTTGTTTGATGATAGTTAGTACAGCATTTTAATCTCTCTGTGCAGCTCCGTATTTACTTTGTCTTTGAAAATATTCATTGCCTTATCCACATTCAAGTATCCTTTCATACATACCCACCAATTATTTCGACCTGATCATAGCTGTCTCTTTCGTGGGCCTAATTGGTTCATTAAAAAAATCATTTTGTGTTAAAATAAGTTCAAATTTAAGAACTAAAGAGTCCATGACATTGACTGCAAGACCATGACCCTATTTTTAATTGTGAAATTTATATAATATATAATAATATAAGTTATTAATATATAATATTAGAGCCTATGCGTAATAAAATAGCTGCATATCCTAGGGTTATTTTAAACACCCTGTGCCTGCACCAGTTGTCACAAAAACGTGTTGTTCCCACCAGGACCGAATTAAATTTCCAATTCAAAATATTTCTTGCTTTATGCTGCCGACGAGACGGTATTAGGAGCTGTTACCGTCTGGGTTAGTACGTGCCGTACGGTCGCATTTGTCATCGCTCTTCGTTTTTAGCTTTTTGGGTTGTTATTGCAATACACCCCTCTCCCGACTCGGATACCGTAATATTAAATTAAAGCAATTATAAAAAATATTTTCATGAAATGGTCGAGAGAGATGAAAATGCATGCAAAGAATTGTAGGTACATTATGAAAACTAACACAATACATGCTATAAACACGCTGTAAACATAACGAACAAACTTTATATTGAGATAAAATTTTAAAATGAATGAATTACTTAGCACCGTAACCTATCACATGACAAAACATGAATTTATAATGTTATTTAAAATATTTATCTTACAAATACAAAACAAACATTTATCTTAAATTGTATGTAATAAAAATAAGACGCATACCATGAAAAACAAAATTTTTGTATTGAATATTTATTATTTCAACAACAAAATTTAGGGGATAAAAATATAATAAATACATTTCAATGATTTTCACTCTTTATTTTTTATATTATATTACCCTGGAGTGATCACCTTGCCTTCATGTACGTAACGATCAAGATAACACTGCGTCAATACGATGCAGTAGCCTATGCACCATTGGGTGCGGTTAAGGATTAGAATAAATTAATTTCAACAATATAAAACATATTGCAACGATAATATTACATACTTTCATCTCTTGTATATTATGGTAGTAATATGATTAATTTGGAATTAAACAAAACCCGAAAATATACGTCTTAATTTTACCTTTTTTAAATTTTTAATTCGTCAATGTCTTGCCTGAACTTTGACTTAAAAGGATGCAAGGGAGCTGGCAGCCTACAAAAAATCTTAGAGACAGTTTGTGATGATATGGATCAAGTTAGTGGGTGAGTTTCTTTTGTAATTTTCTACAAATTGTACTCGAAGCTACTTAAATCATAGATACTTTTTAGAACTTCTATTTTTTTCTTACCATGAGCTTTTCAACTAACGTTCTCTTTATTATTTTAAATGTGTCCCAACACATATAGATATATAAACAAAAAATGGTTTAAGTCGTAAATAATTTTAATAATATTAACATGTTATGACCATTGGAGAATAATTTAGAATTTTATATATTAAGTATTTCAAAATTTGTTTAATTTAATCCTTTGCTTTGATAAAGTATACACAGTTAGAGTACGTTATCATGTAAAATTTATCTCTGTATTAATGAATTCATGTCGTGGTTGTTAAAATAAACTCCCACTCTCTTGTTATTTAATTCACGAAAACAGAATTTGTAACTGACACGCCGCGTCCATCTGAAACCCCTGCACTTGCACGACACTAACTATATCATTCGAATCCCAACTCCCTGAAGTGCTTACAAACAAAATATTAAACTCTGAACACTAAGGCTACGTTCACACGGCGTTATGCTTTACGTTGAAGGATGTACCACGTGATACGCTGAAGGCGATCACACACCTTGTGAATAAGTACTTTTTATTATTATGTTTTATAATATTTCAGTTTTTTACCAACATTTCTTGGAGGAAATGCATTTTACACTCGTTTAGTAAAATAACTAGTATTTAGTTTTTTCTTCATATATTTTATGTGACCAGTGACCGGGTTTTGCCGTTACCGACACCACCCGACCAATCTAAGAGCCAGATACAGGAAGATCCCCATCATGGGGGAAGCGCCCTTGAGGTATTTTTTTACAAGTTTTATATAAGTTATCCAAATTTATAATTATTATTATTACCGATCGATCAAGTTAAGACAGCAGCAGACACCTCGATGGTGGGAGCGCTACGTGCAGCGCAGTCGAGGGATAGCTGGAAAAGCGTCTTTGCTTCGACAAAGGTCTCAACCCTCAGTAATTAGGACTAAAACGGAGAAGAATGTTACATGTACACAACTATAATAATTGATATATTTTTTCAGGTAGCGAGCGAAAAGTATTGGAATATAGGAATAATGATGTTGCATAGTGAGGATAGAACCAAAGGACTGCTGACTCCAAGTCTACGCCCATACCAAAGGACTACAAACAGACTTTACATGCGATACTACGAATTAATATTCTACTCAGGTAAACTTCTTGTAATGTCAGTACTGTTATTATTCTGATGTCGTATGGCTGGAACATGAAGACAATGTATCTTTCGCATAGTGAGAACCATAGATTATTGATTGCAAAATTCATAATTTTGAGTAATGTTAAATTGAAAATTGATTGTAATTCAATTTGTTATTATAGATATAAAAGCGGATTAAAGAACAGTTCGTGACAATTGCTACTATGTTGCAAAAATGCTGGTTTTAGGCTTTATGTCTTAGATTAACAATTCAAGAAGAGAGTTGTGGAAATATTTTTTTGGTAGAACGGTGTCAAAATTTTTAATTTTTTTTCTACAAATCCTCCATTTCAGTTAGTTTTTAGATTGAAAATGTAGAGGTAAGGAACATTTTATTTCATGACGGGATTAGGCAGTCCCTTTGTAATAATACTTATCCATTTTTAATTTAAGTTCATACACAATATGTTTGAAAATGATTTGTCACCGACGTTTGAAAATAATACGTAAAATGTATTGTAACACCAAACATGTTACAATACATTTTATGAAAAGGTGGTATTAATCAAGTTAAATTTGAATAAAAATTTAAGTGTTTACCCTGAAAATGACCACTGTATTAAGGGAAGATTCATCTCAGAAAATAATTTAATAAGGAATCACTTCAAAAATATTTCTACAATTCACATTAGTTATGATAATCTTATCACGACCAGAGAGGAGAATAGAAGGGATCAAAACACGACACATCGCTATGTGAATCTAGCCTAACGGATGTAGGCGAAACATACAAAGCTGGTTACTAAAATGTTAACTTCTCCCCGAAGAGATTTTAGAAATAAACACAACTTTTATGATATAAAGTAATGTGAGATTTAATCACATTAGTACGCCTCCCTCTGTCTCCCCGCTACTCTCTGTTCGTGGTGTGGAAACGATTAATCTTCATCAAAAGCTTTCTAGTTTTGGACACACTGGCACATCTGGATGTTCGCTGCTTCACGCGGCTTTTGAAATCCAACAGCGATACTTTCTATGATTGATATCTCGGGAATGATACATGCTATAACTATTGTTAATTACATTATTTATATTTCTGTGCCCTATAATATCACTTTTATAGAATACTAGAATAATAAATATAAAAAATGAATTTACAAAACTAGGTTTTTCTATTTACAACGTTTATCATAAAAAGAATGAAACGTCGCATTTTATCATTTTCATTATACAGTTATTCAAAATATAAAACAATTACAATTTTGAATCTTGCAGTCCATACTTCACATTTAAAGGTTGTTCATGAAATTACATACATGTTGGTCTACTTTCGTAGTGTAAAAGTCAGTATATTTGGCTACCAAGCTGGAGATCCCAGTTTCAATTCCCTGGGGGTGTATATGGTTATATTTGAAAAAAAAAACACATTAGTATATTTGTTTTTTTTTTTTACTTTAATATTTATTCATTATTAACCTTAAGTGCGGGAGTGATCACTTATCCACCATATAAATAACTATTAAATTAATATTGCATCAATTTGCTGCGATGTCTAATGCGTTATTAGGTATGAAAATGTGTCTGATATAGTAGTTTGGTTAGTTTAAATATGTTATTGTTAAAAGTAACTGAATTCAAAACAAACTCTTAATTCTTATTTTACTCGTAAAAATAATTGCATAAACTATCTAACCAACTAGCCAACACGCCGCTGCCCGCAGGAGGAGGCAGAGAGAATAGAATGCCACACCACTCTGTTTTTGCCTCTTCCACGCGGCAAAAACAGAGTGGTGTGGCATTGCATCTCCTGAATTGCATTATTGCATATTGGATAATACTAATAGCATTTTATTGGAAAAATACAAATAACGTTCAATGAAAATAATTAATAACATTAATAATTTCTTTAGTAAAAGAATCTGTCAACTATTTAACGTTACCAGAAGCTTAAAGCAGGTACTAAGTAAAGACGTGGACCAGTGTAGCGTGATATTGCAGCAATCCTCTTTCATCCTTCAGGAACCTTCATTTTCCGTAGAATCTCTTGTGCTTTTTTTCAATGGACGTCAAACGATAAAATATCCTGTAGTTTCGTACTTTATTTAAAAAGATTTATTTAAAAACTTGGAGATTTGTTTGATTTTTTTATTGTAGAAATTCTAATACTCAATAATAAGTAATGACCAGCGAGATATTTGGTTTTCAAAATTTTAATCGAGAGATTTAAATTTATTCATGTTCGGTATTTTAATTTATGGTGATGAAAAAAATGGCATGAACCAGAAAATAAAACTATGCCGTAAAAAAAGCACCGGCCGCAGCACCGTTTACGTGATAGAAGTGAAGGTAAAAAAAAGTAACCGAGATTTTGTTATACATTTCATCTCTCTCGTGTAATGTAATATGCATGCTAAACGTGACGTTTCCTTAAAATTTCACTCTCAATTCTTGTCCAATTATCGAATCACCATCTATGAAATTCCACTTAAAAACTTTCGAAATGCGTTGTGTGGATCAATAATGTAACATCGAATATTACTTTAAAAAAAAACAAACCAATTCAAATTTTTTGAAAGTAATTATTTGTTGAATCCATGCAACAATTTTTACTTTCAAAAATATATTAGTAGGTATTTAACATTATTCCTTACCAAGTTTCGTAATAATTATTCTGTCTCTGTTTTTCATATTCTGAAGCGCTTCCGTTTCACTAAAAAAAGAATAAAAAAACAAAAAAATTTAAAGCAGAATAATACTCTTTGTATTTTTTCTCCTTTCCTAAGGTAATATCCTTACATAACTCAAATTGACGCCTTATCTTCAAAGTGCTTAAAAATGCTCATTTAAATCATATTCTTTAAAAGATCCTTCGAGAAGCTGTCTAAAGCTCGAGTCAGGAATCTCGTAGCTTCGATGTGCTTTTTTATGTATTTCTTTGAGCGGAAAGCTTCCTTGAATCCTTCCTACAAGATTCTTTGACGTTGAACACTGAAGTGAAAGGTGAAGTTTCGTATTCATGCTAATATATTTTATACTCGTACATGGAGAACTAAGATTTTCAAATTTTACTTGATAGCTTCACTATATTATCGAGATGTCTGATTCCCAAAACATTCTCAATTCAATTTTTTCATGATTAAAATTGCATATTATCAGGAAAGTGTTCATAAACCTTAAAAAATGTAAGAAAAATAATTCATTTTATCAAAAATATACCTACAAATAATATTATTGTGATGCTAAATGGTTTGATTTTAAATTACAATTTGAAATCACACATAGTCGTTTAAAATACAAGCTACAAATGAAATACTATTTGTTTTTCATCGAGTTCATAAATTTTGTAAAAAGAGCGTTTTGTTGTATGATCGAATAAAATTAAAAATTTCATTGACTTTATCCTTTTGACTTAATGATTCGATTTAACATACTATACGTGTATAAGAATTACGTGAACCCTTTGGTCATTAAACTACCTGCGGTTAGCTATCACAGTTGGCGACACACCCCTTATTATGACACTTTTAAACCCAGTTGAATTGTGAATCTCTGATAAATAAAATTGAGAATTTTCACATTCTCATCATTTTTCATCATATTTTCTTTTTGAAAATAAAATTTTTAAAATAAAAGTACTTATGACATAGAAAAATTATCACTTTAGTTTATTTAAAAAAAAATACGAAAAAGATTATTTTGTTATTCTTTTGAATATTCATTGGTTAAAGTTATTTCGAATGGACTTAAAAAATAAATAGAATTTTTAGTTTCTCTCTTTCATTTCTCAATATGTTTGTTACAAATAGGACCTAGAGCCAGTCTTTTTAAGTAGAAGTAGGGAAAACCGATTCGAAAAAAGTATTTCTTTATTAAACCTCATATTTGTTTTCATTTTCTATTCATTTAAGTTAAATTAACTGGCCTTGACACACCGTGTTTTTTTCTTACTTACAAAAAACTAACAGAACAGCCTTTTTTAAAAGAAAAGAAAAATATTTATATTCACATAATTTGCACTAATATTTACATTCATAAATATTTCGTAAGATTTTATTCGTGTACGTTTAACAAATGTTTACTGTGTTTAACGAAACCTGTGTATTTTATACTTACACCATCCTCTGTTTTATTAACTGCGTCGTAATCTGTGCTACATCCCGTTTGTAATTACATATGAAAATCTAGCAATAAAATCCCAAAACGTGCACATTTTAACGTTAACATTTCCATTGCTTAGCTTTTGCAAATGTTTTCCATATTAACGGAACAAATATTATCTTTCCTGACTAGCCCGTATATGTGGGTTTTGAATGTTTCGTTAAATCTAGGCGCAAATGCGATTTAGCCTACATCCTTCGTATAAATATTATTTCGGTAAATTTTATCAACATAAAAAGTATAATAATAAAGCAGTAGAGACAAAAAATTTTGTTCATTCATTTAACGACTATATTTTACTCTAAAACTAACAATAAATCTTTTTTGTGTAATTTTATTTTTTTGATGTTTATTGATCTTAATTAAGTTATTAATAAATGTCCTGCAATTATATTAACAATTAATCATAGAAAAAAATCTAACACTTCGAGATTTCTTTAAAACGTTAAACTAAAAATTTAACTGTTGATTGTTTAGTCAAAGGAAATTTCGATTTAACCGTATTTTTTTTATTTAACCGATTTTTCTGGAACTTCGACAAGAACCATCTGAAGGCACTATTCTTGGGACATTTTGTAATAAATACAAGGACAAACGTTAAGAAATATGTTGATATTTTTGGTTTCGGAGAGTTTTATTTTTAACGTTTTTTAAATTAAGAATGTTCATGAAAATTAACATTCTTAATTGATAATAAAATTTTCTAAAATGTGAAAAAAATAAAAAATAAACCTGTAAAAAAGGGAAAATTGTATTAAAAATTAAAAAAATAATCAATTAAAACAAAAATATCCTTCTTCGATATTGCTTACCTAAAGTTAATTATGATATTTTAATGAATCAAACAAAATAATAACATCCTTATTATGGAACTAAAAACAAAAATCACAGGTCTTAAAATAATTAAGACGTTCTTGAATTTTAATCGAAAATGCTAGACTATTCACATATAATCTCCTAAATATTGATAACAGTTCCGGGTTTGAAGAACTTCCTACCCTATGGGATATTCTTGTGTACAATATACATATTACACATCCCTAATATCGCATTCCCAAATCCCTTTACCCCAAAACTGTTACGAACGAGCTGATAGAGCATTAAATACTCAATTTTCATAACTTTGAATGGAAATAATATCCCCCGGGTTTTCGCCTTTGATAAAACACTTTGTTCGAAATGATGACCAAAGTATCTTATTGCACTATATCATATTGCTTTTTGGGCCAAACAAATAAATACTAAAATCAGCGATATCTATAACTTCATACAAAGTATGTTTAAATTTGTATGTAATGATTATAAGTTTATTTATATAATTCTTACAACATTTGATTGTGTGTGATTATAATCCAGGATTCGGACCTCACATAAAATTGAATGAGTTTCTTCTCAAAAAAAAACTTATTTCATCTCACCAATAAATGTTTCTAGTGAAATTCTAGTGATCAATCACAATGTTTAGAAATTGAATCATATATATAAAACATTCAAGAATTTGAGTAGTGTGGTTGTCAATCATGGGTAGAATTGGTGAACGTTACACGTTACACGTAAAATGATCACTTAAACCAGTTTATGATGGTCGAAAACTCTGTAAATGCCCAGACTATTCATATATGTTAAGATTTTTGAAAAATTATATATTTTTGTATAAAAATGTAAAAAATCCCAGCAAATTTAATGATAATGTTGATCATTAAATTCACATTTAATGATAATTTTTTTAAAGAATATTGATGTTCCATTATTGTGTGGTAGAACTTCGTGTAATGTGAATATTCATTGACTTTTGTTTTATTTGTTATTATGTTAACTTAATCATTCGTGGAGGCAAGGAGATCAGATCTGTGATCCGGACTCTTAGGTCAAGTAAAGAAATATATTTGGTGGTACACATATAATAAAAGTGATCGAGCTCTAGGGGTTGTATACTTATACTTTAAATTTTGTGTAACTTTTGCATTACGAATGTATACAAGTCCGCTGAGCTTAAGTCGTGGTTCAAATTATATAAAGAAAGTTATCAAAAGCAACATGTTCAACAGTTTTTGGACTGGTTATGAAAATATTCAAGAAAAATATGGCTTGGTTATGTAAAAAGCAGTTTTTTAGAGCAGTTATTCAAAAACATTGTCATTCTATTTAAACTTAAATTTTTCTCGTCTTACTCGAAAATGAAATACAAAGAATATTACTTATTGGAATAAT
This sequence comes from Brachycentrus maculatus, assembly GCF_059751285.1. Taxonomy (NCBI): domain Eukaryota; kingdom Metazoa; phylum Arthropoda; class Insecta; order Trichoptera; family Brachycentridae; genus Brachycentrus; species Brachycentrus maculatus. The sequence continues at coordinate 925,680 of NW_028280756.1, read as the reverse complement.
TTTGAATTTATTGGTTATATTTTTTTTTAACAACATTCTTAACTTAAATTTTTGTCCATAAATCTATTTTTTTACGGGTTGAAAAAACATGTTTTCAAGTGAAATATTAATGTGGTTTTGTCTCATTAAAATAACACGTGAAAAAAATCAATAATAGTAGCGGGAGAGAATTGTCAGCAACAGTTGCCGAAAAACAAACAAAAAATACTTATATTCTGCGAAACAAAATAAATAACGAGTATTTTCTCAAACAAATACGCTAAAACTGGTCGCCGGGACGCCGTGCGCCGCTGTGCGCTGCGCGCTATACGAAGCTAGCCGACCCCGTCCCCAGGGACGAAGCGGGCGCGGCGTTTATAAAGCGCCCAAATAAATCCCGTTTGTTTTGCCTTCGGTTGCACGTTTGTTTGAATTATTATTACATAACGTAGAGTCAACAGAGACGGGTCGATAGTCACGCCGGGCGGCAGATCGAATGGGCCCTCAAACCGGGAGGCAAATATTCATTCCTATTTAGCCGCTCGGGAAACGAAATTATGAATGCCGGAGCGTAATGATCGAAATTTTGCGCATTAGCGAATGTTTGCCGTTGTGTTTGAATTGATTGTGTAATTTGTTTACTTAATAAATTATAGACATTTGATCAACATTTGGAGAATCAGTGTAATTAATTTTGATTATAAAATTATCCGAATGAACTCAAACTTCTAGTATGTATCGTAAATTGGAAAATTATTTAATGTTTATTTTTTTCAGTTATATTTTAATTCATTTGTTAAATAGAGATTCGTCAGGGTGTGGGCAGAAGATAGATCTCTTGGCTCTGGAATAAACGAAAATGGATGGGGATCAGGATAGTCGAGGTATTAATAAGAGCGGCCCAAGATAAGGACAAGGACTCTAAGTGATAGTCGACGTTAGGGGACCTGTGATGATATGCACAGAAGAATAAAAAAATATCTAAATGAACACACATATAAAAATTCATTTATAAATTGATAAACATAATTAGCGTTTTTGAAGAGACCTACAAAGCTACTTTATGTGTCTTATTGGTGGAGTTCTTTTTTATTTAATAATTATCAAATATTAAAAGCAAAACAATTTTTTTGAGTCTAAAAACACATAAAAATAAAATTTGTGATAACTATTTCGCTTTGTTATGGCATTTTCAAATTTATGTGAAGATTAAATGGTCTTGTTTACATACGTTTTATTTTAATTTTTATCTATTTACCCATTATATACACAAAAAAGTCAAATAAATACTCTTTTACAATAGCTGTGATTCTTGATCATTTAACCGTTCCTTTATTTTGTCTGATTCAATCACTCGTGTTAATTGTGTAAACGGTACATTGTAGGATTGTTAATTAAAAAAAATCATTTAGTCCTATAACAGCTACTCCGCCTAATGTTTTAGACATAGCAACAAATCGTGGGTTAATAAAATACTTAAAATTTTATAAGATAACCAACATGCATGATTTATAAGAGATAAATTGCTGCCAATGGCAATTAAGAGTTTCATCATAATTTTTAATTTAATTTTATAGAACTTTAAAAGCTTTATGCTTCAGTTGTTTAAATATTCGCGTAATTTTCACCCCCTGTGCTCACATTAAAGGTACTTTATTTAACGTTCTGCTTGTAGTCAGGTGTGATGTGGATAAACCAAAATGGTCGCGTTTACAAGCTAACGCAATTATTTCATTACGGGACTTACATTCCAGGCAATATGGTGCGTGCAACATCCTGAAATTACGCGGTCACCAATTTTAAATTTATTTTGGTTGTATTCATAGTTTGAAATTAAACGGCTTTAAAACTAAATAAATAAGGTATTTAACGTTAAAATTGGCTACATTTTTCAGTAAAATTAAACAATTACGTACGCTAAATGCAAATTTTTATCTTTGAAAAACTCATGAAAAAAAAGTCAAGCTTCTTTTAATAGACGTTTGTTGTTTTGTTGATGTCAGTTTTTTTAACCGGCCCGCACGTCATTGAAAAGGATTGATATGTAAAGGTTAAATATATTACCTACTTCTCTCTAAAGAAATGCATGGAAATGTAACTATCACCAACTACGTAAAACTTATGTATATGTATGTATGTTGATATTTCAGAAAGGTCCATACCGAATTACACATTAATCAGTTCAGTTACTGATTCCAAAATGTCTGTGTATCCCGAGCTCAGAATACACCGAGTAGGAATATTTAATTCATGAAAAGTTAAAAAGAGGAGTTGGCGCATTGAACACCTTCCATCCAATTCGTTTTCAATTACAGAATTGGCTTGTTACAGGTTTGAATTTCCCACCCCTTCGGAAACTACCCCAACTTTCAAGTTTCCATCGGAGCTGATAATCAATTCGCTAATTCGGTGACTGTAGTGCAGTGAAGGCTTCTTGCACTTTTCAAGTCTTACTCAAAGGTAAAAGTTTAGTGTCTAATTAAAGGTGTTGTCCCCATTAGCTTTGAGCTTTCGTATTCGATAAGATTCTCCTCAGCTTCGAAGCTTTAATGAATAATAAGCGCTTACTTCTCGAAGCGTTATCGATGTTCTATCGATTGAGATTTCCGAGAACGTTTATTTGTTGTCTTTTTAGACGTTGTAAGGAGTTTATAAAAAACGGCCTTATATTTGTTTACAATTTTTTTTCTTTGAAATATTTTAATACTTAAAAAATAAACGTTTAATTAAAAGTCTATTTATTTCTCAAAATGAGTAAAGCGATTGTAAAAACAGAATATTGCCTATCATTAAATAATGATAATTGCAATTATTAAATATTAGATAAAAACAAATATATTCTTTTTCTGATTTTATTAAATAATGATTTAATAAATTACGTAAGCTGCTTTTTTATTAAAAAAGATATGTATTGTACAGACAGAAATCTTTATTTAGTTTTCATTATTACTTTAGGTCCTGCATTTTTAAATAAATCTGTTAGGTTTTAACAACGTAGAATAGGAAAAAAATATATAAATAATAATCATAGTTACTAAATAACTTATTCATTTAATATTTACATTGATTTAATAGTAAGAAGATGCAACAAAAAAGCATTAATTCTTCAAATACTAGACAATTATAGCAACTGTATAATAAACTGAAAACATTTCATGAGAACGTAAAAATGATTACATTATTTTATTAATTTTTCTTGTTTATTCCGCGAGATTCTTACTAGGTGTCGCATAATTGAGAGTCGATTTTATATGTTTCAGTACGACGGAATTTGGTTTAGAAATGGTTTTGTAACCCCCATGAGTCCGAAATCCCAAATCCATTACGCTTCTTTATTTGACTTGCTTTCCCAAGCTAGTTGAGAAAACATTGTTCTTGGTGATCAGAAAGTCGCTATCGTTAACGATCGAATTGCTGAAGCAAAAAGTTAAATCTTGGTATATTTAAGTGCGTACGGAATCAATGCAATATTGTCATATTATCTTAATTGACATGTTACCTGTTTTAATGGTTTTAAAAAAATATTTCCATTGGTAGCATTATCCATAAAAAAGTGTTTATTTTAAAATCATAAACTCGATACTTGGAATCTTAGTGAGGATATGTTTTGTAAATTTAAATTGTATCATTTGTTGGATATTGGTTATAATTGGATTGTCACTAACTTTGAATCAGGATCTGTTTGTTTAATTTTTTACACTTCCACAATATTATCACTTGGATTTTTTAAGAGATGATTTAAATAACAAATAATATCGTTGCATCAGTAGTCAGTGAAAAAAAAACACTGTAAAAAATTATGGTTCAAATTCTGAAGCTTTAATTTAATGAAACGACCCATTTTTCAGATTTTCAAACGACATTTTTAGCGTTTCCGAGAGTGAATAAGTAACTGAAACCCTGACTGAATCAACTCACTGTACCAAACAAGATTATGAATGTGGAGCGGCTGAAACGCAAACATTTCATGGCAAAAAAGTGGCTCTCTGAGGACCGGACTGAATTTCAGGAAATGGTAATATTTGCAAAGCTTTCAGGTTTTTCCGCGGTACCATCTTTATGATTTCTGGTAAATTTCATTTAAAAAAGCATTCAATTAAGTTTTTGAAGGATTAAAATACTCTTATTTCTGAAATTGGGTTCTATTATCTTTCCAAGGTTTTTTAATGTACCTAGTTTAAAAAAAATAAATGCTTTTAATTTTTTTTAGAAGGAATGAATATAATTCTGAGATAATTATGCAACTCTTTTTTTGTAAAATACTAACTTAGGGGCGTTTATAAAACGGGTATTGACAGATAAGTAATTCAACGTCGTCAGTCTAGGGGGAAAAAATCAGCTTACGTATGATTGCACCTTCTTCTCGGTCTTCATAGGCTAGGGCATGGCCAAGATGTTGGGCGGGACACTTCCATGAACGATGGTTACGCCAAAGACCTGCTTATTATTGAGCTCTTCGTCAGTATAGATGGTCAACTGCAGATGGCAGTGGGTGATTCTGGTCATCTTGTTGTCTCTGGTAGCGATGATGGTTAATTCCAACACCTCAGCATCAAGGTGCCTAGTCATTGACGGCGGCAAGGTATATAAAACGAATATTTTTTCTCTCATATTATTAAGATTTTTTTTAATTAAAATGAATTAAAATACAATTTCAACCACATTGTGTGTTGATGAGATTTTTTTTTGAGAATTTTGAAGATCTCATTTATTAATAATTTTAAAAAAAATGTTCTCGTTAATTTTCCAACTCCAACAAATCAACTGAAAGGAAAATATTAAAAAGAAGTTTTTTAGTCACTCATATTTCAACCCTAAGTCAATAAAGTACGTTTAAATTTTATATAAAAATATATAAAAAAATATATAAATCTAATATAAAAAAGTAACGAGCAGAATCAAAATGAATTTTGAACATTTCCAAAAAAAATCCAGATATTAAAAATCCAGAGGTTAACTTGAAGTATTAGCAGCTATTAATAATTGGAAATTATCCGATATCTAATCCTCAGATAATGGTCATCTGACCCTTCGTGTACTCAACACATATGGAAATTTACAAATAGGAATTTACCTATGACAAAGGGAGCGCAGGTTCCACCCCACCAACCCCTAATGCTTAGTATGTTGTTAAGCTAATGACGGGGTAGAATGGTGTGCACAATGTCCCTAAATCATAATTACCCGAATTTCATTTTAGAATCATTACAACTTACCGTAAAAAAACGCAAAATAAATTCATTATCAATTATTTTTCCCTCCCTTTGAACGAGCAGTATACACTTTGAGGGAGGTAACTCGTTTATTTTTAAATACTGTATAATTAAATATTATAAAGCATTAAATTATAACTTAAACACAATAAATAAATAAAAAGCTATCAATTTAATTCTATCATTGTATAATGTAAATTTTGTTGTTGTTGTTACAATATAATTTCACTCTAACATTTATATTCCTACAGACACAATTCTTAAATATTCAGTTTAATCAAAGTTTGCTTTATCATCAATTTAACTTGTTATAAGTTAATAAAGATTATTTTATTTTCTACTGATATTGTATTATTATTATTATTTTATTTCACCTCTTGAGATGAAGACGATTGCTAAAGTGGGGTTTTAATAAATGTTTATATTTAAATTAAGTAATTATAAATATTTTTAAAAGACTCTTCTCATCAACCATTATTCTTTTTGTGTAATATCACTTTTATAAACACTTATTCGTGACTACCGGTTTCGGAAAAACAAATAATTCATAAACAAAATATTATTAACAGCAAAATATTTATATTAATTTTAAAACCTTAATTTCATTCATTGATTCGGCAGTCACTTTGTGGTAAAATCTATCCATTTTTAATTGAAGTTTTACTTAGTAGTTTAATTAAAAATTAAAATACATATATTTATATTAATATTTAAATATAAATAATTACATACTTAAAAGTAAAATATTAACATACTTTTAATGTACAAAATATATTTTTTTATTCATATGTATAAATACAGAAAAAAAATTAAACAATATTTTTTTATTAAGTTACTACAATGAGTATTGAATACGCCCAATCCTCTGCAGAATTATAAACCAAATAATCAAGTCCCTTTATCGGGCATAAATCGTCATCAGACGTTAGCTGGAACTTGCATCCCTTCAACCCTTCCACCCACGCGTGTATTTATTACTGCCGTCTCAATTTATTGGTACCCTGTCCGTTTATTTGTTCGCGGGGGATGATCTCGTGATGCAGTACTATTGCAACCCCTGGCAGATACGATGTTAATTGAGATCATTAATTCGGCTGTCACTCTCGGGGGTAGAAATTGGACATCGTGCGGTGGAAGGTAGTACCGGTGCACGTGTTTAGTGTCAACGGTTCACTGAAATCATCAAATTTAAGGTCATATTGATACTTATATGAAAACGCCTAGATTAAAATCTTATGTTATTAACGAATCTACCGATTTCGTAATAAATCACAAAGTGAACGATTTATAATGAGAGTGTTATTTTTTTTTATTACAGAACTATAAACTCATGAATTTTTAAAAATTATTTATGAAATATAAATAAAACAGTTATAATAATTTCCTTAATTTTCTACATATTTCTAATTAACAATCTTAAAATTAATCACACGGTTCTCTCCAATAAAGAGACCAAGCTCTTGTGCTTGGAGAGGGAATTACACTCATTATTTCTTGTTTACATTTGTGAGTGATATAATTTATTTTTATTATGACGCATAATTATTATTTTTTTTATTTTACGTATGTCATAAGTAATGTTGAAAAATATATATTTTTTACCTTTAACTCTAAATAAAAATTACATTTTTATTTATGCTAATGTAAAAATAAATTTACTAACCTCTTTATGTGAAACCAAACCATATATTATACGCCTCTTAAATATATAGATCATTGCTCCGACATTAGTCGGGAAGTAGGCTGTTCTTTTGGCAGAACCAGTCGTATATTACTGCATCCCTTGTACTTGGTTTTGCGAGTTCGGAGGTTGCAGTAGGGGTGAATAAATTGTTCTTCCATTGGTCTCCCTTTGGACCCACGAAATGCCCTCCAGATTAATGACAACGGATGTACACCGTGACATCAAAGACTTCCACGGACCCCGAAGGGGAAACAGGAACAACAACCATTTTCTATTTCGAAAAAGCTTTATTGTATTCATTTTGCACCAGACTAACTCCACACTGATAGAAAAAACATTAACGCAAAGCTAAAAGGAAACATTTTGACCATTATGTTCTTATTCATTGCATATTTACTCAGAGACTTACAAGCTTTTTAACTCACAAAATAGCTTTATTCAAAATCTTCTTCTTTCTTCTAACCCTTATCTGCACCCAATGGCTATAGGGCACTGCATCGTATTGACGTAGTGTTTTTTTATCCTTACTTACATGAAGGCAAGGTGATCACGCCTGCGCTTCACGGAGCAGTCAAGGGTAAAATTAAGTAATCATTAAAGTATTATATCACTAATATTTATTTTCCCCCCCCGCTGGAAATCGAACCCTGGACCTTCAGTAAGTTAACTTAACACGCTAACCATAAAGGCGGATATTTTCAAAATGATTAGTTTTATTTACAAATGATTTTGAATAAATCCGAATCGGATTTTTTCAAAACAATTTTATGTTATTATTAAAAGTCATTTTTTAAGTTATAAAAAAGGAAATCATTAAATTAGAGCTTTAATAATGATTATACTAAAAATATTTTTCTGTGTTTTTTTTTTATGTTCAAAATATTATTAAATATACAAATGTTACACTCATGAATGCTGTAAAGTTAAGAGTTTAATTTAAAGCAATTTACACTAAATTAGAGTTTTACGTGATTAGAAAAAAAAATAAACGCAACGAATATATAATATTATTATTCACCATTTCATACAGTTCTATATATTTTGTTTGTAAAATCAAGTACTGTGGATATATTGTATGGGACAATGAGCGCATAAATAGGGGTAGGTGGCGTGTCAAGGGTGGCTAGAGTGAAGTACAAAGCAGAAATTATTCCAAGAAAAATCCTGTTTTCTTCCGTAAGGGAGCATGTAAGCATGTAACTGTTGACATGCATAATTGCACGTGCATGCATCGAGAATCTGATAATATTCTAAGGTATCTTACCTGAGAAGCAGTGCTTATATAAATGCGGGTTATTAAGATTTAATTTGTTTGTTTATCAAACATCAGTGAGATTATTTCATTGTTCAAGCAAAATTTATAGAACGTAACACAATATACTTTGATTCTCCAAGTCTTTGAAGTGCTACACTCACGAGTCCTTACTGGAGTGCACTGGATATTTTATTTTACTCTTATATATCCTTATGGATTCTCGGTTGAGATTCAGTTCTTTATTTAAGCAATAATAGCTATTTTTCAAAAATTATTTTGATATGACTGACCACAATGTTTTTATGTAATTTAAGATTTTAAAAAATAAAAATTATACGTGTGTTAAAAGCTTATATTGTTTTGTCTAGGAGTTTAAAATTATTTTTTTATGATTAATACATCAAAGACTCATTTTATTTATTTTCTGCCATACTCTGGCATATAATTTATTTATTTTGTTATAAATTACGATCATTATTTTTATTCTATTTCAAATTCATAAGCATGAAAAGGGTTTCTAAAATAAATGTATGTTTATATTATTTGAGAGTGTTTTGTTAATACTTTGTGGTACATTTCACATAATGTATTCAATAAATTCTAATCACACTTTGCCTTTTTTCACATTTATTTTTGACACCTTTTTTCAACCGGTTTCAATAAGCACCATGTATTTTTCAGGGGTGGATACGTTCCTATCAATGAACTTATCTATCTTTGAAGAAGATTAAGTGAGTATCAAAATCGGTTGGAATAATGTACCAAAAATAAAGTGGAAAATAAGTATGTGTTTTATTTTTTTCATTTTTGTATCAGTTCGTTATAAGCCTTATACGTGTTGTCTTTTGTTTTATTTGTGAGATAAATAGGAACGGAGTGGGTACCGTTTAAAATTTCAGGCATTGGAACAAATGATTTCCGAACTTCAAGTCACAATTTTACATCCAGCATATGATTTAAAATGATGATAATCATTGTTGGCTGCAAAAGCATGTTTTCAGAAAACGGAGCTAACTTCATGACCGGATGTCCGTCAATGGGCGACCCATAAATTCTTTGTTTGTCACTTTTCACACTACGGCAATATTTACTTCAACATACTCGTATTGACCACACAAACGCAACAACGAAAAAATGAATGGCTTATAAAAAGGGGAAATGAAGATACGATTTGTTTTTATTAGTTTATTGATCGTGTGCAAGCTTTTTGATGTTGCGCATATTAGCTTCGGATGTTTTGGTCTAAGTCCAAAATGGCTTTAAGGTGGGAAAACATATTTATAAGCTAGGTGACTAGCTCACGCGATCGCATTTTCTCGGAATGCTTCCCGTTTCTCTACCTTTGTTTCCAGAATGGCGTGCAAGAACCGTTAACATACTCGCGAGTCTTCTGTTGGTAGGTACCTGTCGGAAAATATTTGCATTATACCTTTTATCACTAAATTCATTTACTGAGGAAACCATTCCTCACGTGGTCTGGTGTAAATTGACTAGGACGCTGCTGGCTGTACTGTACTCGTACATTGTGAAACAACCATCCACAGGTCAGTTTATGTTGTCCGGATTTGTAATTATTGCAACTAATTACAATCAAAACAAGATTAAAAACAAACGTATTAAATATCTCACCGAATACATTCAACCTACGATTCTACTTTCAAACTACGACGATAGGATATAAAAAAGGTTTTTCTTCTATTTTTCGCAATCTTGATTCTTCTAAATTTGTGCACAAATTGATTGATGTTTTGACACAACTTTGCATTTCGGTAGGCGCACGTTTTAATAAAGGTGTGATAAGTATTTTACATGTGACAGGCAAAAACATATTTTCTTCATTAATGGCTTCGCCATCTATTAATCGTAACAACAACAACAATTCACGCAAAACTCAATCTTAATCATAGCGTCAAAGAAGTTCTTTGCAGCTCCTGTCTTTTAGCATTTTCCGTGTTTTCGATGTGTTATTAAACATATTTTTAATATGGGCTTTGTATTGACTTTCTTTCCCATACAACTATACTGGATCATAGCAAGGAGTGGTATTACAATAAAATAAATATTTTGATAACTAATTTTGATGAATTTTCCCTAAATTTCATCAAAATTATTTAGAAGCAAATTTAAAAGACATATTTAAGTTAGATTATGTTTGTTAAGTAAACATAATTTATTTGTAAGGATCTCGTTCAAAGTAGGAATGTACAACTTACACACGCTAATACGTGTACGAATATGGAACCCTGAGTGACATGTCAAGTAACAACTAGCCAATGACATGTCGGAAGCCATGTAAATTTACATATTCCTATCATATCATAACGAAAAAAAATTGATCTTTGCTTGAATTTCATTTAAATCTTTTTCGTCTTAGTATTAATATGACAAATCCTTTGAGTTAACAAAAAAAACATTAGATTTCAAACCCAGTGTCCTAAGCACCATTAGATGTGATAAGAGCCTTCAAAGTTTGCTGGCGAAGAAAGTGTTATATTATTAAATATTAACCCTCAGAAGGCAACAAGAAATCCCAAGAAAAATTCCAGTAGGTGGTCATAATAATAATATATACAGTCACCATTAGTAACCCTAACACAATCCCGACAGACCAGGGAGAGCAAACATATTTTGGCGTGCAATATTTACCCCAGGTAGCTACTTAGCCTCATCTTACTTTGTCCAAACCATCAGATTGCGGATGGGCCCCCCACACCCGCCTCCCCGGTGGGAAGAGTGCGCCGGCAGGGTTAGGGGATACTGGAAGATTAGTGGCAACACTTTGGGGTCGAACTAACCCCAGCGGACCGGACGTGACCTGGCCTTGAGACTTTGCCTTCTCGGAATAATATCGTAAGATTACCAACATTATGTTCAGCGAAATGCAGAATTTTTGACCATGTAATTAGGAATGTATGTGTTAAAAAATCATTCTAAATATTGATGTAAAGTATAAATAGTATCCTGGTTTTCTACGACAACAAATGAAAATTCAATATATTTTATATGTAAAAAGCATTGTTCAATTTGTGTGGTATGGTAATATAATACTTCACTTTGTGTAATATTACTTTAGTGTAGTATTACACAAACTGAACTATGGATGATAAAAAGAGTGGTAAGGTTCAATACTTATAAAAAAACTAAGATAAGAAAATATTAATTACTCTAACTAATAAAAGCCGTCACGTTGCTTCTCCTGAGGGCAATGTAGAGAAGATACGTCACACTATTCCATCATAGCAACTATGCTTTACCTATGTTTTGTATATTAAAAGCATTGTTAACTTTCTGGTATGTTTTTATAAAAAAAAACTCCTTAGTATTTATTATTCATTTGTGAAATATTATTTGAAAAAGTTTTTTAATGGTATGTGCTTTATTTAAGGAAGTTTGTATTGTAAAATAAAGCTCACTCACCGATCAAAGCACTACTGGTCTAACTCTAGAAGAATCCAGGCCTATTCTTCATCTTCACTTGTAAGAAGTTAGTGGTTTCGGGTAAATTAAATTGATACCTTCGTAAAGTGCAGGGGATGTTCCAGGGTCTCTATTTCCCCAAGGTTTAGGGGATGGTAGTGCATCATGATGGCATCGCACGCCACAAGGGTTGCTGATAAATTACTTCAGAGGAGCTCAAACCGCTGGGGTACGCATTGCGATCAGAGGAAATATTTCAAAAGTCTGACCTCTAATAAAATAATAATACACAAATATTATTTTATTTGTTTCTGAAATTAACCGCATTTCCGTCACATGCACGGAGTGATATAGAGCGTACCCTTGCATTTATGACATATTAAGTTTAAACTAAATTTCTTTCTTAATTAAAGTGTATTTAAATATCAAATAACAGTTTTTAATACAGTAAAAATATATCATACAAATACGTAGCTTATCAAGCTAATCTGTATTTTATCTGCGCTGCGCTCAAATTCAAATGCATACTGCTTTTATATTTGTACAAAAATAAAATTTGATAGTAAAATGAAATTTTTATAAAAAATAAAATTTGAAGGACGGAAAATAAGAAAAATGTCATCTTTCTCTTTATTTGTCTTCTTTCTCTCTTTCAAAATTTTATTTTTGTAAAAATGTCAGACCGTAACAATTTCATTTCAATCTAAATTCGACGTGATAACGAAATGATTATTCCGAAACAGGTAGTCACGAATTGGTGTTTTTTAAAGTGATATTACACAAAGTGAACGATGAACGATAAGGAAGTATAGGATCGTTTAAAAATCAATACAAAACATCTCTTAAATTTAAGTTGTCTACCGACAAATTTTTCAAGGTGGAACTGCATTCAATACAATAAAAAAGCAGCTATACAGTTTTATCCTCTTATATTTTATCTGACCAGTCAGCAGATTATCAAACATCATTGATAAGACCAGTCTAGTGATGTCGATAATGAACTCGGAAGCTGATCAAATTCAGTAAATTCTATTGTTATTTCATTACAAAAATAATAATTTCTCGAATATTTAGATATTACATGTGTGCATGTATACATGTGTATTTATGAGATTTTCTTTGTTCGGAATAAATAAAGAAACCAAAGTCAGCCACATTAACAGAATGTAATTCCTTCTAGATTCCAATACGTTCGCGGATTCCCGTGCGAATTGTACTTTCTTCGATGAAATTCCTCCCATAGCGCGAACGTTTAATATCGTTTGCCTTCCTGCAAGCAGAGTTACAATATTTTTATTTAAAAGGGAATACTTACGAAAAGGCAAACATACAAATCCCGGCTCTCCTTAGCTTTTTTCCAATATTCCAGAGCGTTAACACCGCCTTTGATGTTAGTCGTTACGGCTTTGTACTTCAAGACATATAACTACATAACCTCTCTCCATATTAACATCATGCCCAGCCGTTTCCAACTGCCTCGAGAGCGTAAACCTGAGAGAAAAAATATTTGTATATTTTGTGAACGACGTAGCTCGTTTTTACCATTCTTATAGAATCGACTCTAGCATATATTATTTTTTGAAACATATATTTAAAGATTCGTCTTCCGTAGTGTAGTGGTAAGCATTTTTGGCTTCCATGTTTGAAGCCGCAGGATTGTTTACTAGAAGGGTTTAAATTAATATAAGTTTTTTTTACTTAAATATCTATTTCATATTAAGTACCCGCAGGTCACCCTCCCTTCATATAATAAATGATAAAATTAACATCGCATCACTTTATTGCAGTGTCTTATGCACCATTGGATGTAGATAAGGGTCAGTAGTAGTCAATATAAAGTCTCGAGTTAAATAAAAGATAGTAAACTTTAACGTTTAATCTGTCCGACTGATTTATGCCTTAAAAATCTGTTTTTTGGCAGATTAATTCTATTACAATATATTTCTATAAAAACTTCTATAAAAAATAAGTGATACTGGGAATATTTTTAAAAGTTACCTACCGTACTTGTCGCTTGTAGCACTGCATCACTATCGCTTCGGTTGCAGTAATTCCCATTTCTATACACGGGGCTCCAGCACGGGGATACAGCAAGTTTCACTTATCACTAACTCATTGTTAACGTTTCGACTACAAAATCGGAACGACTCAAGGTAAGGTGGTGATGATATGGCAGAGACAATAAGTGGGCACCTATGATAAGACAAACGTTGTAATGTAATTAATATGTTATACGTTGTTGTATCCATGACGCTTTGCAAACATATTTTTTGTGTTATTCTTATTTAGCAATTGTATTCGAGGCGCCGGGTTAGATTAACAGGGGAGTTAAAATAATTTTTAGTGCTTTTTCGCTCGTATTTCTATTGTGATATTACCCTGGACCGGTGCCTGAAGCGCAGGATTGATATTCTTACCTTCATAGACCAAGAAAATATTACTTCAATATGATGCATAGGCCAATATGCACCATTGAGTACGGATAAAGGTAAGAATAAGTTTCTTGTAAAATATACTAAAAAAAATTTTTCACAGTATTTAGAACGATTCGAAAGATTAAAAATAAAATGTAATGTAGATCAGGTAAGTTTATTGGCATTTTATCAAAATCAAAAATCAGATGAGAAAAATAATTTTTTTATACAAATCAATGAAATGAGAAAATCTTATTTAAACTTTTGCTTCTCTTAAAATAAACTAAGAATATTAAAGATTACATTTCTATTCTTTTCATTTTCTACGTCCTGAGGGTGAAATATCAACAGCACAGAGCGACACATTTAATCTATATTCTGTATCAATGTTTACCCAACTCACATTTAAATGCTGCATGAATAGTTAAACCCACTTCAGGGGAGAAAAATAAAGAAATGTTTTATATTATTTGTTGTTTATGAAGTTGCTGAAAAACTGATATTCTGAGAAAGGTACGTACTTTCATATGTTTATATATGTATATATATATATATATATATATATATATATATATATATATATATATATATATATATATATATATATATATATATATATTTATATATATATATATATATATTTATATATATATATATATATATATATATATATATATATATAAAAAGTGATAAAATTAATTAAATCGATGGATTAATATCACTTTCGGAAATAAATAATACACTTATTTGGTGAAAATATTTTCGTTTGAATTATTGGGTATATTAATTTCATTAATAGATTCAATGATTAGTTTGGAATATTGCCTATACTTAGTTTTAAGTTTTTAACGATCATTAGAATTATATATCATAAGACTATCATAAGAAAACATTAAAAACAAAACTATAAATTAATAACAACTTGGTATTTTTTTCTACATGAATTTTATTTGACCAGCAACCGGGTTTCGTCGTAACCGACATCGTCAGATACGACGAAACCCGGTTGCTGGTCAAATAAAATTCACGTGGAAAAAATTACATAGTTGTTATTTTATTATATAAAATGCAGTTCCATCAAGAAATATCAGTACAAAACTTAAATCTAATGAAAAGAAAACTGTTGTCAAAATACACCTTAGGAATGGATAGAGATACGGAAGTAGGTAGATAGGTAAGTACTTGAGATAACAACTGAATCACTTACACAGATTTTGTTACATGCCTCTCAAATGAATGATTTAATTTAAAATGCATACATATATAAACGGTGGGTATTATTTAATACACAATCGGTTTTAAAACATATTCATATACAAAACAAACGCTTAATTGTTTTATTTTAAAATATTTTCAATATCACAGCAGTGGCTAAGAAGATGTAATGGTAAAAGAAAAAATGTTGTAATCGAATTAGGGTATTTATAGGGCTTGCAAACTTTCCACGGCTGGTTTAAGTGATTACCTTATACACTGTATATAATTCACGATTCTTCCAATAATGTTTTTTATTATCCTTGATTTTAAAGGACCATTAAGAAAAATTAGAAAATCTCACAAAAAATGTATTTCTTGATAATAATTATCGCAATACAGTACTTAATCGGAAATTTAATGATTTTTTTTTTAAATGAAACATGCATTTTAAGTAATAATATTTATTGTGTTTCAGATTTTGAGCGTAACGTTTCATTTTGATTTAAAGAAATATTTGTTTAATGTAATCCTACGCATGCGCAATAGTGAATATGTCGATCTCCGCTTTTTCGATTGCAATTCTCAAAAAAGGTAACGATTCCCGTCCAGCATGATATGATCTTATTCCGACCGCCGCGAGATCATAAAACCCCCTCGTAAAGTGGGCGAGGGGGCCCACCTTTGCTCCCGCTTTATAGCGGCTGGCGGCATTAATGACGCCTCTCCTCCACTATTAAACATGTCTCCCCAAATTTAAGGCTCTTCGCCGAGGTTAAAGTATCACCATATACGGAATTAGGTGGCTGTAATTTTTTAAAGCTTAAAGAAGATGAGATCTGAGGCGGGAACGAGGTAATGAAGTAAATGAAATCTGGCATTTCTTCACCACTCGAATTATATTTTTGAATTATTTGGTGATATTTCTTTCATACAGAAATATTAAAACCAATATGATATGAACGGACAGCTACCGTGGTGTAGTTGAGTAGACGCTCAATTGCGAAACTGGCGTCGCAGGTTCGATTCCCGCCAATTGCAAAATGAAATTATGAAAGATTTATTTTCAATTGGTTTGGGTGTTTGTAATGTATTTTCACATTTACCTTCCCTATCCTTACTATCCTGCCTGCAGACAAGCATCTGAAATATTCGCTTTGCGGGTTCTTCCTTTTAAAAACATGTTTTTTTATTGTTAATTTAAGTTCTGCTTGGTAAATACCTTTTTTGTAATAGTTAAATAGTGGTTATAATAAAAATTTATAGATATTACCACAAAGTGACTGCCAAAACATTTAATGAAAGTATTTATTTATTTCTTTTTTGTTTGTTTGTCTTTAAATTAATTTAAAACAACTAATGAAATAAAGTGTAAGTATAATGGATTTGTTTACTTTTAGGCGCTGAATTAATTGGGTTCGTTTCAAGTTTTTCAAAGAATAAATAAACGTAATAACGGATTTCCATAAAAAGGATAAACCTTGATTTTGTATTTTTTTTTATTTGGATATTCAAACATCCTATATATCTTGGGTAAGGAGTTTATTTTATTTATTATATTTTTAAAGCTCATATTATGGCGAGTGAAGTATTATTTTATGCCTTTGTTTTATCGTCTGAGTTTCGCCAACATATAGTTTATATTTTACATAGAGTATGAACCACTGCTATTTATTTCATATTCAATGATTATTTAGCCATATTTATTCCAGGCTTTATCACACTAATAACTTTTTCATGTATGTTGAGACATTAAAAAAAATATATATATTAAACGTTTGATGCGGAATTCTTCAAGGGATACATATAAGCAGTGTTGAATTTACACAAGCTGGAACGATAAAAAGTGTGCTGTGCACTCTTGTGCCCTATTAATTGCTTATATTTTCCTTTTATTCTGTCATACAACCTAAAATTCCACTTCCATTTCCTTATGCATACAAAAAAATATGTTTCGCCTTCTCATATTTAAAAAAAAATCCTTTGTGCACGAATCTGGAATGCAATAATATAACCAATTTAAACAATACTCAGAATTTATTCACAATTATTTTATTGCAATTGCAGTTTTTGAAAAATCCTATTTTTCATTGTGCTAATTTTAATTCACTTAATGATTGAAACTAAGAAAAATCTCAATAAATCTCGATCGAGTCAAGAAGGGTCATTTGAATGCGGTGCCTAATGCACCACTTGTGTGCCAAAAGAGGCCAAAAGAAGAAGATCCTCGATGAGTGAAGGCTGTAGGTACATGGTCAAACGAATTTGCGGAAGCCTAATTAAGCTCCGTACTCATTTTTGATGGTTGTTTTGATTATTTTTTTATAGTCCTCCTATAGTCTCGGCTCGCATCAACTTGTTCTACCAATTTAACGACACCTGTACCCCGAGCCCAGAGCCCAGAGCCCAGAGCCGCGAGCAAATAGTAAATCCGCGCATACATTATGCAGACCCGCACTCGGGGGAAATCACAGGTGCCAAGTTCCAGGGGCGGACTCGGCCCGCGCGGCGCCCAAATCACATTTCATTGTTGACCACTGTGCGAGAAACAGGATACAGCTTACAGAGGTGGGCACAGAGTACACATTTGAATTTATGAACGGTAGTGAATTGAATTTTTATGAACTATTAACTCTCATTTTTACGTTTCTCCGCAAAGCCACGATTAAATCTGGTTCCAGAAAATAAGAGCAAATAAGTTTATTTATAACGCAGTTTTATATTTATGAAAAGTATATGGTTTATGAATATATTAAACTATTTATTTATTTAAAATGCAATCATTTTTTTTAGTAACACCAGTTCTTGACTCCGAGAAGGTGAAGCTCTTACCACCGAGACAGGTGAGCTACATGACTCATGTCGGTCTTGAGAGTGAGCTGTGATATAGAGGGAGGTCACAATAGACCTAATATGGTCGCAGTGACAAAAGCAATGAAAGATCTCTTGACCTCACAAAAAACACCACTTCTTGACCTGTTAAAAAAAATTGTCTCATTTGATAAAAAGGGCAGAAAAGATTGCCGAAAATAAAGGAAAACTATTGAAATTCTATTTCATGTAGGATGCTTAAATTTTCAATTGAATTAAACATATTTTTTATATACTTTAGACATATTGGATTTGAATATAAAATCTTTTTTAAAGTATCCGTAGTTTTAAAGATGATTTTGATTACTTTTATAAAAATATTTATTGCTTATACGTAAAAAAATTACACAAATAATTTTAAAGAATAAGGGTTATATTCTACATTTTTTAAAGATTAAATTGAAATCTTCAAAATTTTTATTAATATTTTGATTCCTTTCATTCTGCATATTTGCAGAAGTATTTTTCAGTCGTCAACAAAATGAATATTGATATATCATATCATTCGGGTTCAAAAAATAAATTCCTGGAAAATAGGAAAAGTTTACTGCGTTCTCATCGAGTCGTAACTTTTTTATAGTTTAATTTTCTTTATTAGCATTTAAGTATTGCTTCCGTTTTGTATTATTAAATTTTATATTGTTCTGACACCAGTAACTTACGTATGGCTTATTACTCACCCCTGTTAATAAGTTCTCTCATTTTTACAGGTTATTAAGTTTGAATGTGATAATTTACACTTTATAGCGTTCAAGAAAAAAAGGATAAAATATACTGCAAACTTGCTACTATAATAATGAAGAGTTTTATTTTTAATGCATGTTTATATATTGAGAAAACTGTTTAAAAAATTAAGTTTGAAAAATATTTTTTTACAAAATTTCAAAAATTGATGAAATACCATAATTTTATAGAAACCATTGAAAATATTTAAACGACAGTCATGTTAATTTAAATTGAAGTAAAAATATTTTCTCTGGAATAAAATACTGTAATTTAAAAAAAAACGAATTCGATAAAGTATTAAATAATATGTTAGGATTAGATAAGTATCGTTTTATTTGATAATGTAATTTTTTTCCCTCTTTTAAATATTTGGAGGAAATTGCCGAACCAGGGTCATAATTGTGATATTTTATGTATACCATATGTGTACAAAAGTTCCATATTAATATAGAGCATTGAGATTAAAAAATGTTTTCAAAAATATAAATTAAAGCAATCTTATTTTATACCTCACATTTTTCACTTAATTTGAAAAAAATACAAAAAAGGCTATAACAGTTTATATAAACATACAAACAAACGAATTTAAAGTTACGCATCTCCCTATGCACTGTTTGCATGGGTTATAAAATGGAAATAATTTTAATAATATTCTCAATATTATTAATATTTCAAGCATTTACCTTGTGGTTAGTCATTTTTACTTTTATATTTATTTACGAAAATGTTAGTAATATTAGTATAAAACCACTCACCAAGATTTTTTTCCTCTACCGACCGGTTTCGAGACGTATCTCTTTGTTAAGACAATCACTACAACAGCATGCAAACAATACATGACGAGTGGTTATATACCATAATCTATCATTTAAAAAAATATTATAAATATAACTATGATTTTGTTTTTTTATTAAATTCTTGATACAAGATTAAATTTATTTATATAAATATTAGCGTTTAATATTGATCGAAATTACATATTTTTTATTTGAAACCGAAAAAGCTAGTTCATAATCCCTCGCGTGCAATAGTGTGCAACGTTAGGTAAAAAAAAGGTCGTAAATAAACGTAAATATTTAACAATACGAACTAGGTATTGATGAATACTAAATGAGGAGTGTTTACCTTCCAAATGAGATCCTCCCCTTTCTTCGTGTACCTTTCTGACTCTGCTATTCACAGACAAAAGTTAGGGGCAGTTTTAATATTAACTTCTATTTGATTTAAACCTTTAAGTTTGTCATTATGAATTAGTTCCTATCTTATTTGTTTTCATTTAGTAACTTTAAAATATTCCATATTCTAAATCAATCTAAATCAAATAAAACAAAATATAAATTAATGAAAACTATTCGACATTAAATAATAAAAATTAAATAAAAAACAAACTAAAATACTATGACCATTTATGAATATTAATATACATAAATAAATTTATCTACATATGATCCATTATTATGCATATTTTGTCAGATTTTGACCTATTTTACTTGAGTTGTTTGTATGTTTATAGATTTTTGTAATTACGTGGCTGTTAATCATGGGTAGAATTTTTAATGTTGGAGTGTGTAAAGTGATTATTTTACCAACCCTTGACAGGTCATAAGCCCTGTAAATACTCAAACTTCTTTATTCTTCATCACCTTTTTTAAGATGTCACAAAAACCGTTATAAATAACTCCTTAGTGCAGAAAACCTAGATGTGTACAAATCTTTAGACGCACTTAAAATGTTGAAACGCTTATTTAGTTTGTGGACTTTATTCCGATCCCAGTCCCAGTTGTTTTTACGTTGAGTGTGTTTCCAGCCAATGACAATGAATACGGGCCACCTATTATCCAACAGACAACAGCCCCTAAGTTACCCCTACTTCAGGGCTGAAGTTAAAGTATTGCATGACACTCTGAAGGCGCACAATGCAGCCTCAGCAAGGTAAAGTTGGCTCGTGAATAATTTAACACCACCGCTGCTCGGTTTCGGGGTTAAAATTACAATTTGTTTACCGTTACAGATGCGACTGCCTACAATTCTGACTGTTAGGGTAGGAAGAATAAATTATAGGAACTGCCGGAATTTTTCAAGTTCGTGGAACCGACATGATGATACAATAAACACAAAAATTTTGATACATAAATTTACTGAAAAAAATAAATACTGGAGTAATTTCAATGAATAGCATCCACCTGTACGTGTGTATGTATTATTCATTAAAAAAAACATATTTGTGAGCTTATTGAAAACAATTTTTTTTAAATCAATAAAATATTATCAAATAATGCTTTTGCCATATATAATATATTTTACTTTTTGATATAAAGACCCCTCATACAATCATTTACTTCATGAATATTTTATACTTTAGTTTTTAATCAATCCATAATATGTATAAGAACAAATATTATCAGTATTACACCAAGGGAACGATGAATGATAAGGAGAGTGTAAAATATTATTCCAGTGAAATATATTACTTTTACACTTTATTGTCTAATTTTTGTTGGTAAATTATACCATTTACCGTTTTATTTATCTGATATGCAGCTTCCTAATAAATTCTTAGCCAAAAATGCGAAACAAAAAACTTATTGTTTTTATAATATATCAATTCATATTCTTACCATTTTATTTTACGCTTGAAGCTTAAATTCTTATTAAAGTTCACCACGCATTTCCGAGAGTAGGTACATTTTCGGTAATGTATTCTGGGCTCCTGTTTGTAGTAAAATCTCTCGACTGACACCAAAATCAGTATCCAGTGTGTTGACTAAACCCGGACTTACTGAGAAGTTTGTTTCACCTTTCCTTGGATAATTACAAGAGGTGTTTGCTCATAATTTTTGTCGATTTCTCCGAGCATAAGTTGTGGGGTTTGCGTAACTACGGCTTTACATCGGACGCGTGGCGGAGAGTTGAGACATTTACGCAGTTTAAACTTTAAACGTAAATATTATTAAGCTTTGAGATTTTGGAATTCAAAATTATGATAGGTTCCTCGACCTAACTCGAAATAAGACCCGATTTTATCCCTTAGCTGTAGACAGTCCCTGTATACTAATTTATTGTCACGGGAAGGTAATATACACATATAAATTCCTGTAAATATATGGAAGTGTAACACAGCGTACAACTCTCACATGCAATATCTTAATAATATTAATTTTGCTATGATGATAATACTTTCTTTAAATTCATTTTTATTTTATTTATGATGCATATAATAATGATTTATATTTTACTTCATAAATATTAAAGGCAATTAATGGAATAATTATAAAACATATTTTTTTGTTATGATGTACAACAGATTGTTTACAGCTGGTACAAGTATTTTTGTACTAGCTGTGAACAAACACCGATAGAAGATAGAAGGAGATAAATTTTCTCAATTTATCAGACAGTTTATTTTTCAAACATTTTGAGTCGTTACATAAATTTCGGTTAAAAGTAAAACATTGATTTTTTTTTTAAAGTATTGATGTTGTTTTTAAAAAAAATTCTTATAATTTTCATCTGTTACTGGTTGAAACTGACTAAGCTTATATTTTAATATTTTTTTAACATTTGGAGATTGTTACAAAGGATGTTTTACCAAGAAAATGTAGCCTATGAAGCTTGACATGTACTTTTATCTCCCACTTGTACCTTTTAAAACTGGGAAAAAAAGATCTGAGTTCAAAATGTAGTTTTGAAACAAATAAGTGTAATAAGCAATAATATATCATAATTTTTATTTTATTTTTATTTTACATACAAACATATTCCAACCAATATTTGCCAGGATAATTTGAACTCCGATTCCATGATAAAAAAATCATTTCCAATGTATTTTTGATGGCAGCACTACGTATCAAACTTTGAAATTGTTTCTTTTTTGTTAGAATCTTAAATGAGGTTTTAGCTTCTCCGTATTATGGTCGAATATAAAATATTGCATGACTGATGTTCTTTTAATTAAACTGTAGCTTTTCACGTGTGTTGTTCGTGTTTCCCAGTCTAGAAGTTTCCATTTTCCCACTGAAACCTGTTCACGTCAATCACTGGAAACGGATAATATTATAATTATGAACCATAATATCTTTCTCGTTGAATAGGAGTCACGGATACAATTTAAATCAGGACTATGAATGTACACGATGAGGATACAATTTATTTCATACTTCAATTAATAATTAATATTGAAAAAGAACAAGAAATGTAGTCTTTTTGACCGACTATTATTTTTTTCTTCTTATTTTTATTGATCATACTTTAATTTTAACATATTTATTTATTTATTTTATTCTAACTAATAAACATAAATTGTGATTGAAATTTTGTGTTCACATTACATATGATTAATTATTGGTGTTCATTCGTCTTTTTTTTACTTTTACCCACACCCAACGATGCAAGGGATTCTACATTACAAGACAGAGATATTCGTATAGGAGTAGAATATAATTTGAAAAAATACAGATGAAAAAAACGATGCAAGAGCTCAAGATAAAGGGCATTACTACTACAAAATAAAGAAAATAGAGAAGATATTTCAGGTAAAAAAACAATAGCTAGGTAATTCGTGATTGCAAACTCGTACTTGTTCTAGCTATTTTCTTAATAATGTAAAAGTAAGATCAAGATTGAATGCATCTGTAAAAAAAATTTGAGCAGATCGTAGGCACCTACCGATCTCGTTATTTTTATTCATTTTAGAATCTTACGTTTAGGAAAAGAAATTTTAGAAAAAGTATCATTCTTTTTATAATTTAAGATTCACTGAATTTTTTATTATAATAATATTAAAATAATTTTTATGGTGTGATTCATCCACAAATGGCGTCGGCGTCACTTTGACGGTGCCAGAAGCGCGTGACGTCACTGTGCGTTTGATTGTGGCTTTGAGATTTAGATTGACACCATAATATGAATATTAATATTATACAGTTCATATAATATGATCTGAACTCGATTTTTGGCTGAACAAGTTCCTCAAAGCTCTTTTCCGGTTTTATTTCATATACTTGAATGAATATGTCAAATACAGAAATTAAATCCGACTTAGTATTGCTATCACGGAAACATCAACTGAAAAATTTTTAATCAAGAAAATTTTCGTATCTAAACGATTAAGTAATAGATAATTTATTTGTATTTTTTTTTTATTTTGATGGAAAATCATCAACGTTGTTCTCATTATTCTGGTATTTCTTTTGCATAATTTGATACTGTGAATAATACACATATTCTTGAAGGGCATTGGAGCACACCCCGGTATTTTATAGTAAATTATTTTGAATCAAGATTCATACTTAAATAGAAGAGATAATCTAGTTCATCTTCTTCTTATCCTTATCTGCACCCAATACTGCAAAGGACACTGCGCCAAATGAATGCAATATTGAGTTGGTCGTTAATTTCTATGGAGGGAAATCTATTTTTATATGTATATATGTACATTCACAAAAATGATTTCGGTATGATAACAGTCTCATGATGACAACAAAACAAAACAAGACACTGGTGAAATAAAATAATAATAAAAAAAACATAAAGTTGTTATTTTTTTATGAGAAATGCAGTTCCAACAATAAATGTCAGTACAATAATTAGATCTTATATTATTCATTCCTGAGAAAAGAATCGCCTCATTTTTAATCTGGAGTAAATATATTCAATAAAAAAGGAAAATGAAAAATCACCACGATAATTTTTATTTATTACTTAAAATTATTAGAAATTTACGTTAGGAAACCTGTGATGTCCGACGAATTGGTTTTAACCCATAGCAACGCAAAAACGAGAAATGAAATATTACAGGTTTTGAAAAAAATAGTAGTGATATATTTAAGATAAGAACTAGATAGATTTAGGAATCTATTTATGTATTTATTTTTTTCTTCTGTCTTTTACCCACGATAAGTTGATGTATAAAGTACCTAATATATCAGAATAAGAACACGTAAAGATTATTGTTAAGATGGTCAGTCCTGTGCACTAGATTTTTGGATCGGGAAACTGGATTAATTTTAAAGGCATACAATTTTTTAATGTTTTTTTTTCAATCAAACACAGATTTTTTAATTTATTATTAGATTAAAACCAATATTTTTAGCTTTTCCACTTTTTTATTTGACCAGCGACCGGGTTTCGTCGTTACCGACATCATCAGACTGGACCAGTCTGATGATGTCGGTAACGACGAAACCCGGTCGCTGGTCAAATAAAAAAGTGGAAAAGCTAAAAATATTGGTTTTGATCTAATAATAAATTAAAAATGCAATTCCATCACGAAGTGTCAGTGGATAATATAAATCTATTAAAAACAGATTTTTTTATATTTTATTAACAAAAACACTTAAAAAATAACATAGTGACATTCGTTTGAAAATGCCAAAACCAGTCAAAACAATTGTCACAATATTATTTTTTTATGTGTTTCTGTTAATAAAATACAGATCCCTAGGATCTACAAAAAGAATAAGAAGAAGTTAATAAAATACTTAGTAATTGATATTAGTAATGTTAGTAAATAACCACTCACCGACTACTTCTGTCTACCGGTTTCGAGATGTACCCGTCTCTTCGTCAGGACATACACTACAATTTAACAATCATGCGAACAACACTACACCACACCCACTTAGTACTATTCACATACACTATCACTACACATGCAAAACATGCAGAGCGAGTTGTTAGTCCCACTATGCTTTTGGTTATTTACTAACATTACTAATATCAATTAAAATGTTTGACCACAAAGTAAATGCTTTGAATATAAATAATATAAATACTTAGTAGACTCAAAAAATCTGTGTTTGATTTAAAATTAATACTCAAATTAATATGGAGTTCTACAAATTAAACGCCCAATAAATAAAAACATACAATTTTTAATGCACCAAAAAGTGTAGATTAAAAAATAAAGGGATTTGGAGTTGTTTCCCATTCATGCATATTATTCATGCACTTTTAAAAAAATATTTTAAAAAGTAAGCAAATTCAGGGTATACATACTTCCATGCATATTTTTAAGGGTGAAGAGCTTACAAATAACTGCACCTCACAAAGCTTAGTTTCTGAATAACCCGGAAATTAACCGCTCACTGTATTAGCCCATATTCGCTCAGATTTGATAAGCAAATCCATCTTGCTTCAGGTGAGCAGGCTGAACGGTCTGAAATGCATTTTCCTGTGTTTCTTGTTCCGATTAATAAGGAAGTAGCTAAATGAGTGCATCACATCACCCATCTACCAACAATGTAAGTATACCACAGTGCAGTTCTAAACAATATTCTGCAGTTGCTGTGCGCCGCGAAGCAGTCTTGACTAATAGAGTTGTCTAGTTTAGAAATTTAGGATATTACATTCGCTCTAGTTTTGATGCACCGCCTACGATTAGAGAACGTCATCCACGATAAACATGCAATCTGCTTTAATCTAGATATCGAAATTTAGAAATGAAATGTTTTATCGTGAAAAAAATCAAGTTGAGTACATATTTTTTATTACTCTTATTTCTTGATTCTTTTTTATAATGTGCATATATTTAAATAAAGTACATTGATTTACATTTTTATTTTGACTTTCATTTTATATTTCATCTATGTCAACATATATGAAATAGAAAATAAATGTCTGGGTATTTACAGGGTATACGACTTGTCATAGTCTGGTTAAGTGATTACTTAACCAGACTTTGTAACATTCACCAATCTACTTTTATTGACAACCACACTACTCATTTTTTTGGATGTCATGCATATTTGATCGAGCTCATGAAGTTCCATGTTCGAGTTCACAACACCAATCAATGAAAGTTTTTATTTAGCTGACACCCTTTTTTTAAATTGTTTGCAATATCCGAACTCGGATTGTCTTACATTCTGGGAAACGCCTGAAAAACCCGACTTTTAAATTTAATGCTGATTGTGCTTTTACCAGTTATTTTATTAACAAAATATTGAGTGTGTCCAAATACTTCTGGGTTCCTGTACTGAGGAGGTATTTTGTTTTAATAAATAAAACGATCGAATTGGATTATTTTACGTTTTTTTACATTAAATTATTAAACCTTGAATAGTCTGTTAAAGCAATGCTTTTATTTGATAAAGTGCCCTATTACCACCGAAGTAAGACTAACGGTATTCGACTTTGAAACCGCAGTAAATAAAATTCCGGCTGTAGTTAGTTGTGTGTTGTTCCATTATAACGTTGGGCATATTTCGTATAGCATTTTGCACTCTCCCATCTGGTGCAAGGGCTGTCAGAGGAACTTTGTTGGATTATAAATAAGTTGCAAAACTGCATACACGAAAGCTGGAAACAAATTTGAAGTGAAATTACTATCAGGTCATGCAGCCTGAAAGGTACCCACTATGAATGGTACATCTGCACACATACAATGCTCTAGGGATATTCAGGATATCCACTGTTACATTTGCGTGATTGCGATAATACTCACATGCAACTAACTTGCTACTGTACAAACATGGTTATAAGCCACGGAAAAGGAAAAATAATTGGCTAGACCGATTAGATTTAATCGCTGAATCGACAAATCAATTATCCGTTTTTTAGAATAACTTTTTTTAATTAAAATAATTGGATTGAGGAAGGTTGAAATAATGTAACACTCATGATATTATTTTTGTAATGTCTAGCAATACAGGGGTTAGGTATTGGTGCAATAAATTGTTACCAGTAGCAAAAAAAACTAGTAATACCATTTTATTTATTTTTTATCTCCTACCATATTCAATGGTACCAAGGATACTGCATCACATTCACGTGAATTTAACTTGAACGTTAATTATTTGAAGCAAGGTGATCAGTCCCGCACCTCAATTTTTATAGATCTATGTATGAAGTACATTCGAAATAATATATTTTAGGCAAAGTAAATGTCATACTGCTGCTTTGTATATGGAAAATAAAAGAAAACAAAACATAAAATACAAACTATGGCTAGGGCATTTTGGGTTGCATACCCCTACTTGAACTAAATAAAAATATAATTTATTGTACCTGCAGACAGTTGTTAAAGTTCCATTTAAAAAAATGATAATGTAAATAAAATTAAACAAGGTTATGGAATTGAATTCGACTTTTATTTAAATATATATAATGAAATATATTGTAATGCGTTTCGTCTTATTAAGACATTATCAAACTCAATTTGACAATATCTTAATAAGACGAAACGCGTCACAATATGCATCGATGTATATATTTAAATAAAAGTAGAAATCAATCGAATAACTTTGTTTAATTTTGGATATACTCCCCTCAAACTTACAATGAAAAGGTTCAATTCCTTTAAGAATATTAAACAATTTAATATAAAATTTTGAAAGATAAGCTCCTTAGAAAGTAATATTAAAAAAATGTCGCATTAGTAGTGAATTTAAATTAGGATAATGAAGCAACGAAACTAAGGTGTTTTTTTTAATAAATAAAGGCAGCAGATCTTTTTAAAGCTTGCCTATGAATGAACTTGAAATTGTATTTTAAATTTCCCCTCTGATTTTAAAGAACGCGGTAGTTGTCAGAAAAATCGGTCGCAGCAGCTGTGAGAGGCAGAAATTTAATTAATTTGTCATTAACACGAGACTGGTACTAAATTACTTTCAATAATCCACCCGAAAATTTTGGAGGTAATAGGGGATGGGGGAAAATAACAATGATATCAAAATAACCGTGTCACCGTGATTCTTCTTTCAATTTTCTTACGCATAAATATTTTGCTTTCACATTACTTGTGGGGATTTTGTTTAATATGTAATGTTTATATTTTCATTGTATATGGAATTAAATATTATTTTCGATTAAAACTGTGTATTTTTTTCTTAAGCACAAGATAAATTAAATAATGCAATTTAGGCTCCCCATTTAACAATTTTAATCATTTTTATTTCAAATGATATAAATCATTAAAAAAATCTTAAATTATAATATTGATTAAGTATACTTAAAATTAAAAATATGTTAGAATATCACTCAAAACACCGTTGGAAATAAACCTTATAAAAAGTTTTATTCTATTCATATGAAAATTATATTAAAATCAGTATTTTTTGTCTAAAAAAGATTTTTAATTCTGGGCAAATTTATAAATCAACGATACATTAATACAGAAACTAACTAGTTTTTTTATATACATTTCTCTCGGTACCTAATGGATTTCATTTTATAAACAACTTTTGCATTCTCATGTTTCTGCAAATAATAATTATACATCGGGGGAAAATGTTGTTAAAAATTATGCGCAAGATGGAGTGTGTTTTCCATTATTATTTTTTGTTTTGTTTTAACCAACATGTTTTAATGGTAAAAGTTCTCTCTTATTCAAACTGAGAATGAGTTCTGAAATAAAGCAGAAGTTCATTCTTTATTAAAGCACTCCAGTTTTCAGAGTAAAATCCGTTGAAGACAGTAAGTTTTCCTTGCACCGTTTTCAAAGCTCAACAGGAACAAAGTAAAACGCAGACCAGGAAATTGGCTGAACTGATTCGATCGATTGTGAGAAACTAAAAGTGATTTGCGGAGATGGCATTTGCTATCTCCCCCAACGTTTCTTCTCTCCTGGTATTTCTATAAATACTAGGAGCGCAGCGGATAACAAAGGATCACTAATAGTGCAACACGGGTGAATCTCTGTTATCCTGGTTTCTTAATCAATTTACGAGTATTGTTTCTATTTTTATCCAGCAAAAAGAGTTCTGTAGAATCTCATTCGATTGAAAGGAAATATGTAAATTAAAACTTAAACGGAACTCCGACTTATCATTGGCTGGTTTAAGTGATCGTTTTGTACACTGTATTATTTTGAGTAAACTACTTACGATTACACATCTATACATACCTCTTTGGCTTTTGCATTACCATGATCATGGTTTCATACATGTTATTAAAAAAGGTTTGTCTTTTATAGAACACTTTACTGCTAATATGTATAGAAGTTTTTCGATTGTGCATTTAAGGTCAATTTATTTATTTTCATATAAAAATTCAAACAGCTTTAAGTTGTTCCAGAAGGGTGACGTTTATTAGTTCATATCTGTCAATTATAAAAGTACACAAATGGCAAATCAATAAACCGGTTTTGATTCGATAAATCCTTTATTAAACATAGCACACTATTTTTATATTTGTATATTGTAAAATAAAATTGTCCTGATATTTTATAATTATAAAATATGTATTAATTAACATAAATATTTA
Source organism: Brachycentrus maculatus (assembly GCF_059751285.1). NCBI lineage: Eukaryota > Metazoa > Arthropoda > Insecta > Trichoptera > Brachycentridae > Brachycentrus > Brachycentrus maculatus. Next base: position 895,725 of record NW_028280756.1, on the reverse strand, counting down.
TTATAAAGCTTACAAACAAATCGAGGAAGAATGGCTTATTCTGAAGACGTCTGTTCCATATCAAGGTCAAAAAAAGAAAGTAAGATTCTCTTATAAGCGACCTGGTTAAACTCTTAGGTTCAGGTTGCCACCATTAAAAAAATAAGTACCCTTTAATTGAAAAAAGAAAATGGCAACTCCTGCCTGGTCACAAAATTAAAACGTAGTTTTTTTCCCTTAAATTTTTCTTTAAAATTATAAATATTTAAAATATTTGTTTATTCAAACAATTTTAAGGTACTTATTTGGATTGGAAATGATATCAAGTTATGATTTTAATGTTCTAAATATGATATATATGAAGTTGTAACTCTTTAACCGCTTGTGTGCGGTTGGTAAATATTAACTTTAAAATCACGTTAATCCTGAATCTAAATAGTTTTATTAGAAACAAACTGTTTAGGTCCCTACTAGGTACATAATAATAACACACAAACACTAAATATCATTTGAGGGTTGCAAAACCACGTAACCAGAATGGCGATTATTCAAAAGTAAACACACATATAAGAAACTCTTAACCACTCACCCTAAAATTCACAATATACAATATATAGAGTAGAAGCCCTTGGGGCTACGAACTATTTTAATATTAATAATGCATCATATCAAAGTTCCACGTGAAATGTTTAACCCTTTTGCCGCAAAGTGACGGAAAACTGAAATGAAAACAAAAAATAAAAATT